>NC_086449.1:310625467-310967967 GCF_028390025.1 Pseudophryne corroboree | reverse complement strand
TGGAGGAATGCCCACGTGTCTACTTACCCCTGACCATTCAAGGTCGGTCGTTAAAGGTGGTAGCAGCGGTGACCTCCAGACCCCCGTATCCGCTGATCCTGGGCCGGGACTTTCCATTGCTTCAGGAGCTGGCATGAAACCGTCAACCACCAAAACAACTCAGAAGCCAGAGACCAGAGACTACCAAAGTTTAGCATCCGGGAGAGAGGCTGCCGGTCCCAAACCACCTCAAGAGAGTCCGAGGCCCATTGGAACCCAGTTGGTGAGAAGATATCACTGCAGGACTTTGGGAGAGATCAATGCGATGACAGCAATTTGGTACACGCCTATGAAACTGTTAAAGTAGTTAACGGCAGGGTAGTTGATGCTTTACCATCAGAGGGTGTACCATATTTTGTTTTGAAAAATGATTTGCTATATCGTGTCTCTACTTTACAAGGGAAATGGGTAGATCAGCTCTTGGTTCCCCAAAAACTGGAGCAGTTGGTATTAGAAGCTGCCCATATGCATTTGTGGGGTGGCCATCTAGGGGAGGAGAAAACACTCCAACACATCCAGTTAATGTTCTTTTGGCCAAGGCATCTATGCTTCCATTAAGAGGTATTGTCAGGAATGCCCAGTCTGCCAGAGGACAGCCCCACGGCCAGAGTTTAGAGCTCCACTGGTACCCCTCCCTATCATTTCCATACCTTTTGAGCGGATTGGTATGGATCTGATAGGGCCAGTGGAAAAATCTGCTCAAGGGCACCAATACATGTTGGTGGTAGTTGATTATGCTACCAGGTACCCAGACGCTATACCCCTGCGTAATATGAAATCTGGCAGTATTGCCAAAGAACTACTAACCATGTATACCTGCTTAGGAATACCGAAAGAGGTCTTAATGGACCAAGGTACACCTTTCTTGTCTAAACACATGAAAGATTTATGTCGGTTGTTAAATGTAAACAGGATTGCCACCTCGGTGTACCACCCACAGACAGATGTCCTGGTAGAAAGATTTAATAAAACCCTTAAGCAAATGATAAAGAGGGCAGTGTCACAAGAAAAATTAGATTGGGATCTGCTCCTACCTTACTTGATGTTTGCGGTCAGAGAGGTTCCCCAATCCTCTGCAGGGTTTAGTCCCTTTGAGCTGCTCTATGGAAGACAGCACAGAGGGATTCTAGATCTCTTAAAAGAAGGGTGGGAACAACAACCATGCCAGGACCCTAACGTCATTCAGTTTGTGGCCCAGTTATACGGTCGTCTAAGGCATATTGCGCCACTACTGAACAAACACATGGAAAGGGCTCAACAAAGTCAGAAACAGAGGTATGACGTCACCTCAGTCAACCAGTCCTTTAATCCGGGAGACAAAGTGATAGTGTTGGTGCCCACCACAGAGAGTAAGATGTATGCACAATGGCGGGCCCTTATGAGATCATCAAGGCAGTGGGACCGGTCAATTACAGGGTCCGGCAGGAGGGTAGAAGGAGGGAGGTACAAGTCTACCATGTAAACTTGTTAAAACCCCGGCAGGAAATTGCCAATCGGCCCACTTTGGTAAATAAAAAGATTTCAGAATGCCAGGCACCCATTGAAGTCAAACTTGAACTCCTGAACAGAAACGGGAAGTGGTGAACTTGGCGAAACGCTACCAAGATGTGTTTTCTGCCATTCCGGGAAAGACACATATGATCCAACATGATGGTATGACTCCACTCGGGGTGGTCATTAAACAGAGGCCATATTGCATACCCGAAGCGAACCGGGCAGTGGTAAACCAGGAGGTGGAAGAGATGTTACGCCTAGGGGTTATAGAGGAATCCACCAGTGAGTGGAATAATCCAGTTGTCCTAGTAACAAAGCCTTCAGGTGCCTTATGGTTCTGCAATGACTTCCGTAAATTAAATCAAGTGTCCCGGTTTGATTCCTACCCTATGCCCCAGGTTGATGAGTTGGTAGAAAATTTAACCAATAGTCAATATCTCACTACACTTGATTTGACAAAAGGTTATTGGCATATTCCATTAACAGAAGCTGCTAAGGCAAAAACTGCCTTCTCTACTCCAGAAGACTTATTCCAATATAAAATGATCCCATTTGGTTTACATGGTGCCCCAGCAACCTTCCATTAATAAGTTGCTGCGGCACCACAGGGAATATGCGACTGCATATTTAGATGACATTGTTATTTTCAGCTCTGACTGGGAGTCACACCTACCAAAGGTAGAAGCCGTTTTACAGTCTCTATGAGCACACAGGTTTACCGCCAACCCTGAGAAATGTGCCATTGGTATGATTGAGACCAAGTTTTTGGGGTACATTGTGAGCAGAGGACAGGTTAAACCTCAGTCTAGTAAGGTAGAAGCAGTCCTCACCGGGTCTAGACCTAAATGTAAATCACAACTTAGGACATTTTTCGGTTTGGTTGGATATTATCGCAGGTTCATTCGAGATTTCGCCGCTAGAGCGGCTCCACTAACCGAATGTCTTAAAAAACAATTCCCAGACAAGATAACGTGGTCTAGATCAGTGGAAACTGCTTGGCAGCATTTAAGACGAGCTTTGTGTACTGAGACTGTCTTGTAAGCTCCTGACTTTAAAAAGCAATTTGTGTTACAGACGGATGCCTCTGGGACAGGATTAGGAGCAGTCCTATCCCAAGAGGTAGATGGAGAGGAGAAGCCCATCCTCTATCTTAGCCGTAAATTATTGCCCAGGGAGCGCAGGTACTCAACTGTAGAGCAGGAGTGCTTGGCCATTAAATGGGCAGTTGAGTTATTAAGGTATTATTTATTGAAACAAGAGTTTTTGTTGGTCACAGACCATGCACCATTACAGTGGATGCATACAAACAAAGAGGTCGTGTGAGCCGTTGGTTTTTGGCTTTGCAGCCATTTAAGTTTGAGGTGAGGCATCGTCCAGGGAAACAGCACCTCAATGCTGATGCCCTTTCCAGGAGGTTTGTAGGTCCTGTTCCTCCAAGCAACCCTATGGTGAAGCTAGGGGAGAAGGACGAAGGTGAGGTGGGTGACCTCTGGAAGGTAGTGGAAGGCTGTGTACCTGGGCGGATGACACAGGTAGGGGTGGGCGAGGCAGAGACCTCATCTGAAAATAGTGTAGCTTCACCAGGGTGGTTGAAGCTAAGGGGGGAGGAGTGTGGCAAAGACAGCATTTTTCAATGTGAAAGTAATGTGGAGGATCCAGACCAGGTTTTGGAAGCAGTAGCCGAATTCCAGGTGTGTGATCAGCAGCACCTGGGATTTTCTCATATAAGGGTTTCCAGGGCAGAGTCACCTTGCTCTTAATGGTAGAATAGCTACCCAAGTGATAGGCCGGGGTGTGTGGGTTAGACTAGGGACCACTGGAGCCTATCAAGAGTCTGCTATGCTGAGAGTGCCTGTATGCTACTGCCTGTAATACCGACTGCATATGGATTTAACTTGCTATGTGGAGACCTGCTGTTCAAAATAAAACTGAAAGTGTTCATCTAAGTCCCCATGTGTGTGATCCTTGTCACAGTATATTAATATAGATTATAGATTTATCTATGCTGTAATGGTAATCTAATGCAAAATTTCAGTACAGTATATATCTTCACTTATATAATCATAGTGCATTAAACACTATTTACTGCAGACCCATCTTGTTTGATTATGCTGCAAGGGTCTCGATCTGGGCCACAATAACCTGACTTGCAGCATTTCGGCATGTTTCCTGCTCTCTTGTTAATCAGGGAGTCTCCAGACATTCAGCACTCTCATTATCTTTTTCCTCCCTCTGACACTCTCTCTGCTCTTTCTCTCCCCTTCTTATAATACCCTCTTCTCTGTCTCTTGCCTCATCTCTCTCTCCCCACCTTCACCCTCATTTGTCTTTCTCCCCCCCCCCCCCTCTCCTGCCCCTCTGTGCTTGCAGTGCCATTTCTCTCTTTACCAGGCCTGTGTTTCTTGCTCTTCTATCCCCTCTTTCTGTTATTTTTTAGAGTTCAATACCTCCTCCCGCAGAGACCCAGCTACTATTTCCACATCACTAAGTTTAGAAACAAAAAATGTATACAGGTTGAGTATCCCATATCCATATATTCCGAAATACGGAATATTCCGAAATACGGACTTTTTTGAGTGAGAGTGAGATAGTGAAATCTTTGTTTTCTGATGGCTCAATGTACACAAACTTTGTTTAATACACACAGTTATTATTAATATTGTATTAAATGACCTTCAGGCTGTGTATACAAGGTGTATATGAAACATAAATGAATTGTGTGTATGTACACACACTTTGTTTAATGCACAAAGTTATAAAAAGTATTGGCAAAAATTACCTTCAGGCTGTGTGTATAAGGTGTATATGTAACATAAATGTATTCTGTGCTTAGATTTAGGTCCCATCACCATGAAATCTCAGTATGGTATCTAATTATTCCAAAATACGGAAAAATCCGTTATCCAAAATACCTCTGGTCCCAAGCATTTTGGATAAGGGATACTCAACCTGTACTACTAATTTACTTGCCCAATATGAGTTAGCTATAAAGGAAACTTGGCAGTTGCTTTTGAAAAGAACATTTATTGATTTATCCATCAATTTTACCAGAAGTATAAAGCCTGAGTGTTCTTTGAAACACTTTCTGTTAGATGCTCCCAGTTTCAGGCTTCCAGATAAATGAATGAAATAAAAAATGATGCTCACACACTATGACACCTGGGGGTAAATTTACTAAAGCTTCTAAAAGTGAAAAGAGGTGACGTTGCCCATAGCAACCAATCAGATTCTGTCTATCATTTAGGATTCAATAGAGACATTTACCCCTTGGTGAAAGACTAAAATTGGTTAATCCCCCCTTCCCCTTCCCAAATCAGGTGTAAACAAGAAAATAGGATTTTAAATACCGACCGGTAAATCCTTTTCTCGTAGTCCGTAGAAGATGCTGGGGACCATATTAGTACCATGGGGTATAGACAGGTCCACTAGGAGCCATGGGCACTTTAAGAGTTTAATAGTGTGGGCTGTCTCCTCCCTCTATGCCCCTCCTACCAGACCAGGTCTAGAAACTGTGCCCGAGGAGACGGATATACTTCGAGAGAAGGAAATACACAGATAGTGGCGAGATTCACACCAGCTCACACATACAGTAACAAGGCAAACCAGGCCAACCAGCCTGAACAACCTCAGCAACAGCTGAATAACAGTACTTAACCAAGTAACAACACAGTACTAAACCACACATACAGTAACAAGGCAGTACCGAACCAAGTAACAACTGCAGGAAAACGAAGCGCTGGGCGGGTGCCCAGCATCCTCTATGGACTACGAGAAAATTATTTACCAGTAGGTAATTAAAATCCTATTTTCTCTTACATCCTAGAGGATGTTGGGGTCCACATTAGTACCATGGAGATGTACCAAAGCTCCCAGTATGGGAGGGAGAGCACAGAGGTTCCTGCAGAACTGATTGACCAAACTTTAGGTCCTCAGAGGCCAAAGTATTGAACTTGTAGAACTTCGCAAACGTGTTCGACCCCGACCAAGTAGCCGCTCGGCAAAGCTGTAAAGCCGAGACACCCCAGCAGCCGCCCAGGAAGAACCCACCTTACGAGTAGAGTGGGCCTTAACAGATTTTGGACACGGCAAGCCTGCCGTAGAATAAGCATGCTGGATAGTGAACCTGATCCAGCGAGAAATCGTCTGCTTAGAAGCAGGACACCAAATCTTGTTGGGATCATAAAGGACAGACAGAGTCCGACTTTCTGTGACGTGAAGTCCTCTTCACATAAATCCTCAAAGCCCTCACAACATCCAAGGACTTTGATGTAATTGAGGAGTCAGTAGACACTGGCACCACAATAGATTGGTTGATATGAAAAGCCGACACAACCTTTGGAAGAAACTGCTGACGCGTCCGGAGCTCAGCTCTATCTTCATGGAGAATCAAGTAGGGGCTCTTACAGGACAATGCCACCAATTCAGACACACATCTAGCAGAAGCTAATGCCAACAGTGTGACTGCCTTCCAAGTGAGAAACTTGACCTCAACCTCCTGTAAAGGCTCAAACCAATCTGATTGCAGTAACTGCAACACCACGTTAAGATCCCAAGGTGCCGTAGGAGGCACAAAGGGAGTCTGGATGTGCAGCACCCCTTTCAAGAAAGTCTGAACCTCAGGGAGAGAAGCCAACTGTTTCTGGAAGAAAATGGACAAGGCCGAAATCTGGACTTTTATGGAGTCCAAACGTAGGCCCACATCCACACCTGCTTGCAGGAAGAGGAGAAACCGCCCCAGTTGAAACTCCACCGTAGGAAACTTCTTGGATTCACACCAAGACACATACTTTTTCCAAATGCGATGGTAATGTTTAGACGTAACTCCTTTCCTAGCCTGGATCAGGGTAGGAATAACCTTTTTCGGAATGCCTTTCTGAGCTAAGATCTGGCGTTCAACTTCCATGCTGTCAAACATAGCCATGGTAAGTCTTGATAAGTGAACGCCCCCTGTTGCAGAAGGTCCTCTCGAAGAGGAAGAGGCCTCGGATCTTCCAGCAGTAACTCCAGAAGATCCGCGTACCAAGCCCTTCTTGGCCAGTCCAGAGCAATGAGGATCGCCTGAACTATTGTTCTTTTGATCATTTTGAGAATCCTTGGGATGAGTGGAAGTGGAGAAAATACATACACTGACTGGAACACCCACGGAGTTATCATTGCATCCACCGCCATTGCCTGTGGGTCCCTTGACCTGGAACAATACCTCCAAAGCTTCTTGTTGAGGGATGAGGCCATCATGTCTATTTGAGGTACGCCCCAAAGACTTGTCACCTCTGCAAACACCTCTGGGTGGAGGCCCCACTCTCCCAGATGGAGATTGTGTCTGCTGAGGAAGTCCGCTTCCCAGTTGTCCACTCCCGGAATGAAGATCGCTGACAGCGCCACCATGTGTTTTTCCGCCCAGAGGATGATTCTTGTTACCTCTGACATTGCAGCTCTGCTCTTCGATCCGCCTTGTCAGTTTATGTAGGCCACTGTCGTTACATTGTCCGACTGAACTTGAATGGCCCGATCTTTTAGAAGATGTGCCGCCTGTAGAAGACCGTTGTACACGGCTCTTAGTTCCAGAATGTTTATCGGAAGGATGGATTCCAGACTTGACCACCTTCCTTGGAAGTTTTCCCCCTGGGTGACTGCTCCCCAACCTCTGAGACTTGAATCCGTTGTTAGAAGGATCCAATTCTGAATCCTGAGCCTGCAGCCCTCCAGTAGGTGAGTAGTTTGCAGCCACCAGAGGAGGGAGATTCTGGCTTTCGGCGACAGATGTATCCTCTGGTGCATGTGAAGATGAGATCCCGACCATTTGTCCAGGAGATCTAGCTGGAAAGACCGTACATGAAATCTTCCGTACTGTGGAGCCTCGTAGGAGGCAACCATCTTCCCGAGAAGGCGAATCCACTGATGAACTGATACTCGGGATGGCTTCAGGACATCCCTGAACATAGATTGGATCACCAATGCTTTCTCCACCTGTAGAAACACCCTCTGCACTTCCGTGTTGAGAATCATCCCCAGGAAGGACAGTCTTCTCGTCGGTTCCAAATGTGACTTTGGAAGATTCAGGATCCAACCATGATCCCGGAGCAATCGAGTTGTGGACTGCAACAACTTCTCCATGGACGATGCTTTTATCAGCAGATCGTCCAGATATGGAATTATGTTCCCACCCTGCTTGCGGAGTAGAAGCATCATCTCTGCCATTACCTTGGTGAACACCCTCGGTGCTGTGGATAGGCCGAATGGCAGTGCCTGGAACTGATAGTGACAGTCCAACAGCGCAAACCGAAGATAAGCCTGGTGTGGCGGCCAAATAGGAATGTGAAGGTATGCATCCTTCATATCTAAGGATACCAGGAATTCCCCCTCCTCCAGACCTGAGATCACCACTCCCAGAGATTCCATCTTAAACTTGAATTCCCTCAAATATGGATTTAACGATTTGAGGTTCAATATTGGGCTGACCGAACCATCCGGCTTCGGCACCACAAAAAGGTTGTAATAGTAACCCTTGTTTTCCAGGTGAGATGGAACTGGAAAAATGACAATTGCCCTTTCCAATTTTTGAATGGCTTCTTGTAAGATAGCCCTTTCTGTCAGCAAAGCTGGTAAGCCTGACTTGAAAAATCTGTGAGGTGGGAACTCTTGAAACTCCAGTCTTTACCCCTGAGATACAATATTGTACCCAGGGGTCCAGGCCTGAGGATGCCCAGACCTGACTGAAATTTCGTAGAAGTGGTCTCACCTGCCTAACCTAAAGGCTGGCAGGTCCACCGTCATGCTGAGGATTTTGAGGAAACAGAACCCAGCTTCTGTTCCTGGGAAACCTGCCAGTGCAGGTTTTCTGGATTTTCTCTGACCAGATCTGAAGAAGGTGGAAGGGGACTTGGACTTCTTAACCTTTGCGGTCCGAAAGGACTGCATCGTAGATGCAGAGAAGGATTTCTTTGGCGTCGGAGTGGCTGAGGCAAGAAAGGTTGACTTACCCGCGGTTGCCGTGGAGATCCACACATCCAAAGCTTCCCCAAATAGAGCCTGACCTGTGAAGGGTAGGTTCTCCACACTGTTCTTGGATTCCGCATCTGCAGACCATTGGGCAGCCAGAGTCCCCTGCGTGCCAAGACAGCCATGGAAGACGTCCGTGCAGTCAGATTACCAAGGTCCTTCATGGCCTCCACCATGAAACCCGCAGAATCCTGTATGTGACATAAAAAACATTTCAATGTCACTTCTATCCATAGTATCTAAATCCTCTAGTAACGTGCCCGACCACTTTACTATGGCTTTAGAAATCCATACACAAGCAATAGTGGGCCTAAGCACCACGCCTAAAGCAGTGTATATGAATTTGAGCGTAACCTCAATCTTGCGGTCTGCCGGCTCTTTCAAAGCGGTAGACCAAGGGACAGGTAAAACCACCTTTTTAGACAATCTAGAAACAGAAGCATCTACTATAGAAGGGTTTTCCCACTTTTTCCTATCCTCTTCTTCAGTGAAAGGAAAAGCAACCAGAACTCTCTTTGGGATCTGGAATTTTTTCTCTGGATTTTCCCATGATTTCTCAAATAATGCATTTAATTCCCTAGATGCAGGAAAGGTAAGGGAGACTTTCTTATTGTCTGTAAAGAAAGCCTCCTCGACCTGTTCAGGTACCTTGTCAGTAATATGTAAAATGTCCCGAATGGCCTCAATCATTAGCCACACCCCTTTATCAAGGGATGCCTCTCCCCGCAGTATGTCCCCAACACTGTCACCCGTATCAAAGTCGGTACCCGTGTCGACTTGCATTACCTGGGCAAGAGCACACTTCTTTGGGCATATACTAGGAGAGTTTGTTGAGGTAGAGGGAGTAGAATACGATAAAACCTCTACAGATTTTTTTTAAAACCTGTGTTTCAGTCTCATAATGAGCTATCCTAGATGAAATCTGGGATATCACACCCTTAATAGAAGCCACCCACTGGGGTTCGGGTTCAGAGGGCTGAGACAGTATATTGCATTCCTGAGTACATGGAATAGACTCTTCTGGAGAAGTTACATACAGCACAAGATACAGAGTCCCTAGACATGGGACTCTGTATCTTGTATAGCACACACACACACACACACACACACACACACACACACACACACAGGAAAATGTCAGACACAGTTTCCCCCAAGTACCTTCAGAGATACACAGAGTTATGGAGCCAGCCCACACAGCGCTCCAGTAGACAGTTATATAATTATTGTCTGGCGCTGACTGAGTAACCTAAACAGACTACACATTAATGTGATTAAATACTCCCCCCAACCCTTCTATAACCCCCTAGTACCGCACAGGATAGCTGGAGTTATTGGAGGGTCAGCGCTCCCTCTCACTGTCTCTGTAGTGTGATATGCAGGGAGAAAATGGCGCTGGTGAGTGCTGGATCCGCTCTGAGGAGAAGCTCCGCCCCCTAAAATGGCACGTCTTCCCGCACTTATACAGATTATACTGGCCTGAGGTAATGGCGCTAGCAGCAGTACATATGTCCCTGATAGTAACAGTGACCAGTGTAAGGGTGTTCGCGCTGGCCCAGGGCGCCCCTCACAGCGCTGCACACTGTACCTCTGAGCCCTCCTGAGCGCAGCCTCAGATCTGCGCTCCCACCCTGATGCCGCCATTATCACCGGATCCCCACTTGTCGGGGGTGCCGGTGTCCAACTCACCACCGACGTCTTCTGGCTCTGTTAGAGGGTAGCGGCAGTGCTGCGGGAGCGAGCGGTCACCTCGGGGGCTTGCGATCAACACCCTCAGGAGCTAGTGGCCATTAACCTCAGAGGGTTGGACACCACCCCCCCTAAATCCCACGAAGTAGGGAGGCTGTTGCCAGCAGCCTACCTGTGCCTAACTCTAATAAAAATAATAAAACTACAAAAACTCCTATGGAGCTCCCCTAGCTGTGACCGGCTCCACCGGGCACATTTTCTAAACTAGGTCTGGTAGGAGGGGCATAGAGGAAGGAGACAGCCAACACTATTAAACTTTTAAAGTGCCCATGGCTCCTAGTGGACCCGTCTATACCCCATGGTACTAATGTGGACCCCAACATCCTCTAGAACGTAAGAGAAATCTGTATGTTTTTATTCAACTTGATTTTTATTTTGGCTTTAAGAGGAATGACGTTTTTGAGATACAGGAAGCAAGATAGGGAGCAAATATGGGTGCAGCTAACATAGATACATTGATTTGGGCTGATGCAGTGTTCTATTAGGTCGACTAATATTAGGTTGATGGTCACTAATTCGACCCAGTTTGGTCAATATGCACATGATCCACAGTGTAGACAAGGTAGACACCTAAAAATGTTAGACAGATCCAAAAGGTCAACACAGTGGAAGGGTCGACATGGAAATTATCGACACAAAAAAGGTCAACAGGTTTTTTTGCATTAAAGGGTGTCATTTTGTATGTTTCACCACATGTGACCCCAATCAGTGTACCACATTTGCTTGCCATGGTTCATGCAAGGCTACCGCTGCTCCCGGTGCAGATTACTATTCCCAATAATAGTCCACACGGATGGTAAAGTATGAAAAAGTTGGAAAAAAAAAAGTGCAATGAAATTAGGTTTGTTGATCATTGCCATGTCTACCATTTGAATCTGTCAACCTAATAACCTTATTACTGTCAACCGATCATCTGTATAAAATTCAAGATCAGGGGCAGATTAACAATGAGACAGATGCAGCAACATCTCCAGCTCTCCAACTAAAAACTGGCCCATCACCGCTACATCAAGATACAGATGTGTCCTGCTACAGTGTTGCTGCGGGACACAGCCTCGGAACGTACCATCTCGGAGCTGCCCCGATGTATACGTAACAACCAGTTGGCCACACAGTTTTTCCATATATCATAAGTATTAAATTTGTATTCTTTTTGTCTCCAAAAGTGATGCAATTTTTTTTACTTTTACTTATTTAGGGAGACATTGGGGCTGATAGTGTAGGGGTGTACACACCCACATAGTATTCTCAGCCCCAGGCCCATGTGGCACTAAATCCGGTCCTGTTCAATACACACCCATTGGTGAAACATACAGTATCTGCATAAATGGGCGCCATGTGTGTTCCAAAACTGGGTGTACACAAGCATGAATAATGCAGAGCATACATATTTCATTTGCATGAAGACGTGAGTAACTCTGGATGAAAGCGAAAATATTCCGTTTTGAAGTGCATTCTTACACCTATTATAGGAAAGGCACTTTTAGCAAAACAGGTGCATATGCAACAGCTACACATACAGCTGCATACAGCTCTATATGTGGGCAAATACATTTTTCCATACATGCTCCTTTTGTGCAGTGTACAACCAAAAGTCAGCTCAGATACATTGTGCAAAGAAGAATACATGTTGCAATCCAGGTCCATATCTCTCATCTGAATCTGCCAGCAGCATACTCTAGTAGCACCACAAACACCACAATACTCAGAGACCCTGCCAGGTGTGTAGGATCACTGCCTGAGAGAAGAGAGACGCAGAGCTGGACCTGTAACTGTGAGTGAACGCAATGCCTAGCTGCCAATCTCCTGATGAACACGCTATGTCAAGCATCACTGAATCCAGATTGAAAACAATTGCTGTGTTAACCTCAATGAATCTTGTCACAGATGTTGGCTCAGGTCATAACATAAGCTTCCTCATGATAATGTATGTATATATATATATATATATATATATATATATATGCATCCAATAAATACGGCACTCAGAGAAAATATGATGAAAAACTAAATATATTCATTAACGTTTCGGGGCAGAAAGCCCCGTCCTCAGAATGAACACAGAAACATTCTGAGGACGGGGCTTGCTGCCCCGAAACGTTAATGAATATATTTAGTTTTTCATCATATTTTCTCTGAGTGCCGTATTTATTGGATGCATATCTTTTTACTTGTTCTGGCACCGGAGACAGCTGCTTTTTGATTTAGAGTGCCGGCTGATTTTGGAAATATATACAGGTTGAGTATCCCTTATCCAAAATGCTTGGGACCAGAGGTATTTTGGATATCGGATTTTTCCGTATTTTGGAATAATTGCATACCATAATGAGATATCATGGTGATGGGACCTAAATCTAAGCACAGAATGCATTTATGTTACATATACACCTTATACACACAGCAGGAAGGTAATTTTAGCCAATATTTTTTGTAACTTTGTGCATTGAACAAAGTGTATCTACATTCACACAATTCATTTATGTTTCATATACACCTTGTACACACAGCCTGAAGGTCATTTAATACAATATTTTTAATAACTTTGTGCATTAAACAAAGTTTGTGTACATTGAGCCATCAAAAAACAAAGGTTTCACTATCTCACTCTCACTCAAAAAAGTCCGTATTTCGGAATATTCCATATTTCGGAATATTTGGATATGGGATACTCAACCTGTATATATAGAGAGAGAGAGAGAGAGAGAGAGAGAGAGAGAGAGAGAACAGTGACGGCTCTTACCCTGTTGGATGAGGGGCTTCCTATGCTGCAGTCTGGAATACCAGAGACACATCGCTTGCCAGGTCCATTGTGTATGCGCAATGGATCTGTCAGGCGCCGGAAGCAATGTACCCAAGCAGTGTTGGGACCAGTGTCGGCTTCTAAAAACAACGGCTTATGGAGTCTGTATGCAAGTTATTTACAGGTTTTCAATCAAGTGAGGGGCATATTTGCCTACTATTCCGGAGCAGTCTGGAGGCTCCCAAAAATTGGGTGGCATTCCTGGCTACCAGGAAGAATGGGCAAGTCTCCAAGTGAAGTAGTTAGTACAAGTTGCCGATGGCACATTTTGTACTGAATAGTGTTTTTGTGCCCCTGCTCCACCATGCCCCCAGCATAGCCTACTTCTGTGTCGCACCACGCCACCTGCAGGGTCAAACTGGCTGCCCCCTCCAGGCGTATGAAGTGGGGTCAGATTCATTAATTTTCTGATGCTTTCCCCACCTGCAATTCTCTTTCTTACATACAGTAGTTATGCAGAAATCAGCAACTTGGCATCATTACAGTAATGCCCCTTTCAGTCTGCCAGCAATAACCAGGGTTGTGGCGAGTCTGGAAAGGGCCAGTTGAAACAGCCTGAGTTGAGCTACCTGGTATTTCAACCCAGGTAGTGAGCAGGGTTGAACACAGGTTCAACCCGACTTGCGGTGCACTGTGAAAATGTAAGCTGGGTCAATGCGACCTGACAGCCATTCACACCATAGGGAAGAGACGGCCCTTGGAGACCATCTGATCTCCAAGCGTTCCTCAGGATGCGTCGGCGGTGACATCACCAACCCGGCAATAAGCCGGGTTGGGCCACCCGTCTGAAAGGCATCTCAGCCGGGTCGCAACTGGGAAGGAACCATGTACAAAATCCCTGATGCGACCCAGCATAGTGGTCTGAAAGGGGTATAAAAGGTAATTTTGTCAGATAGACAGAATAGATAGATAGATAGATAGATAGATAGATAGATAGATAGATAGAATTGAGAAAGTATTTCCCTTTCTATTGCAAACCCCTTTATACTATAATATGAAATATTTCTTAGTATCCATAATGTGTAAGGGTTTATAACAAGTAACTCTATTTTTGTGTTAGAGACAGACAACGGGCAATGCATTTCTTCATTTCTAGGCATCTAAATGAGGTGATATTCTGAATTCTATTACAGTATTGTCTGGAGCTGTTTGCTGCCATAGTCTATGAAATAATGACAACAGGGTAAGTACACTGTACATTGCAGAGCAATTTACTCTATGCCTCAGAGCCAGAGCTACATTCTGCAGAAGATGGTGAGGATAATAACTGAGGTTTCCGTAAGGCAGTGAATTCCACTGATCAATAATGACATGAAACACTGTGGGAGTTTTAATTTAGTGTTTGAGGCATAATCTGGTCACTTGAGATTAAAACTGGCAGCTTTCTCCATGGTGATGTCAATAAACTTTTGACATTTTCCTAAGGTTTTTTTCAGAATATCATTAATTAAATATAATGTTGACCTATAGCCAAAATAAACATTCTAGCAAATTTGCACATCTTGAAAAGAGTGCGGGAAAGGTAAAAAGAACTTCTCAGACAAGTAGGATATTACTTTCGCACAATGCGGATAGCAAAATTTGTTCTCATTATGCTGGTTGCAGGCTAGCAAATCGAATGCAACTGACCTGTGTCCAAGTGTAAAAACAAAATTTAATTTTGTGTCATGAGATGGTTTAATGAAATTCTCTGAGTTCCCTTCCCCAGTCCAAAACATACTGGTGTGTTAACTGGCTTCTGTAGGTGTTTATACTCGAGATGAGCTGTTCGGATTTAGGGGGACATTTACTAAGCAGTGATAAGAGTGGAGAAGTGAGCCAGTGGAGAAGTTGCCCCATCAACTAATCAGCAGCTCTGTATAATTTTATTGTATGCAAATTATAGATGTGCCATGGGCACTTCTCCACTGGCTCACTTCTCCACTCTTATCACTGCTTAGTAAATGTCCCCCTATCTCGGTTATGTTTGGATCTCAAAATCAGCATCTTATTGGCTGTCTGGTTCTCACGTGTTTTGAACAGCCAATAAGATAAATCAAAACATGCACTAGTTTGGTGACAAGAACCGAGTAAATCCAAACCACTCAGCTCTAATTTATACTGTATGTTAGATTTAAGGTTTTTTATTGAGCGTTTATGATCGTGTTTATGCATGAAATTTAAAAGGGCAATTATTTTATTAGCAAAAAAAAGGAATTAATCACATGCGCTGCCAAAGATGTATGGCCCTCATTCCGAGTTGATCGCTCGGTATTTTTCATCGCATCGCAGTGAAATTCCGCTTAGTACGCATGCGCAATATTCGCACTGCGACTGCGCCAAGTAATTTTACAATGGAGATAGTATTTTTACTCACGGCTTTTTCATCGCTCCGGCGATCGTAATGTGATTGACAGGAAATGGGTGTTACTGGGCGGAAACAGGCCGTTTTATGGGCGTGCGGGAAAAAACGCTACCGTTTCCGGAAAAAACGCAGGAGTGGCCGGGGAAACGGGGGAGTGTCTGGGCGAACGCTGGGTGTGTTTGTGACGTCAAACCAGGAACGACAAGCACTGAACTGATCGCACAGGCAGAGTAAGTCTGAAGCTACTCTGAAACTGCTAAGTAGTTAGTAATCGCAATATTGCAAATACATCGGTCGCAATTTTAAGAAGCTAAGATTCACTCCCAGTAGGCGGCGGCTTAGCGTGTGTAACTCTGCTAAAATCGCCTTGCGAGCGATCAACTCGGAATGAGGGCCTATATGCAGCCAACTACTAAAACACAGGAATCTTCACAACTAATTCCACAGGGAATTTATACAACAGAATTGGAAAAGTGATCGTCGCAAAACATCATATATAGGTATGCAAAAAGTCCTTACATCTGATAATAAACAAGAGAATCCCCTTGTAGTCCTTCACTGTAGTGTTTTGCTGGTGTCCTCTTATCTCGCCCTCCAAAAGTGTGATCTCTTATCTCAAAAAAGAAAACAAATCATCGGGCAGACCAATTTGGACAAAAGGGACAAACGAATTTATTGCACAGAACACTCACAATGTATCTTTAAAAATATAGCATATATCCACAACACAAAGGGTGGGTGTCAAGGGGTGCTAGCAGCTGGAGTCAAGTTACCCTCCCGGAAAAAACGCTGGAGATTCCGAACTTCTGCAGCGTAACGGAAAGGAAAAGATCATCCAAGCAAGACAGCTCCACCTCTCCCCACTGGGCACCACTAGCTTGACGCGTTTCGGACGTTAGAGTCCTTCATCAGAAGCATAGTGGTGAGTACCTGGAGTAGGCTTTTTATACCCCCAAACATTAGGCCTGATTGTCCAGCACAAACTGATTTGGCTCCCGCCAAAACGCGGCATTTTCCGTCGCAACCGGAAGTCCCCGTCATCAAACGCGACCGGAAGTCATCATTCCCGGCGGCGGAAGTCTCCATGCGTTCCAGCAGAGGCTTACAGGAAATAGTCCCGTCATCAACCGCGACCGGAAGTCATCATTCCCGGCGGCGGAAGTCTACATGCGTTCCAACGGAGGCTTACAGGAAATAGTTTATGCGGTTCACCTCCGCAAATTCGGCTGGATTTTCACTTAATTCCTTTTTCTCCAGATAGGTAAAACGGTTTAGAAACAAGTCCATAAGATCCATAAAAAGATTATTAAGAAAACAATGGTTACAATAAAATAGAACAATTATATCATCCTAACAGCAAATAATGAACAATTAAATAATCATTATAGCACCAAAAAATTCCATAGCAGCATATTCTAAGGAGACAGGGAAATATATTTAAAAACAATATTTTAAAAGATTTTATAAAAACCACTTCAATTCAAAATCGCCATTAAGTCCTCCTGGGGTCAAAGTTTTCAAAGTATGAATCCCACTTCATTTCAGCCCTTGCCAATCTAACATTATCATCTTTATTTTTCCAAGATGGCAAAATGGTTTGAAGTCCCCAGAAGGACTTAATGGCACATGGGTTAGAGTTATGAACCTTCTTAAAATGTGCTGATACTGTGTGGGTTTCAAGTCCTTTTTTTTATTTTTTTTATAAGTATGCTCAGCTAAGCGGATTTTAAGATTCCTACTGGTTTTGCCAATATAAATTAGCCCGCATTTACATTCCAAACCATACACTGCATTTTTCGTGTTACACGTAATGAATTCTTTTATTGGATAGGTGACATTTTTAACACAAAAATCCTTGATTTTACTAGGTCCCTTAACCAATCTACACATAGTGCATAAACCACATCTGTGGAAACCTATAGTTCTCGTGCTGGTTCTTTTAGTTTCATCTAGACTGCTCCTAACAAGTTTATCCTTGAGACTAGGAGCACGTCTATACACAAAGACAGGCTTATCAGGTAATTTATTTCCTATAATTGGATCCGTTTAAGTATCTTCCAATTATTCTTAAAAATTGTCTCTATTTCTTTGTGTTGAGAGTTAAAATTACTGATAAAAGACCAACAGATATTATCCTTCTTCCGATCTTTCTTGGAGTTCACTAGCAAACTTTGTCTCTCTATACCTAAAGCTTTCTCTCTAGCCCCTTCAATTTGTTCTTTTTGGTAACCTCTAACGTCCGAAACGCGTCAAGCTAGTGGTGCCCAGTGGGGAGAGGTGGAGCTGTCTTGCTTGGATGATCTTTTCCTTTCCGTTACGCTGCAGAAGTTCGGAATCTCCAGCGTTTTTTTCCGGGAGGGTAACTTGACTCCTGCTGCTAGCACCCCTTGACACCCACCCTTTGTGTTGTGGATATATGCTATATTTTTAAAGATACATTGTGAGTGTTCTGTGCAATAAATTCGTTTGTCCCTTTTGTCCAAATTGGTCTGCCCGATGATTTGTTTTCTTTTTTGAGATAAGAGATCACACTTTTGGAGGGCGAGATAAGAGGACACCAGCAAAACACTACAGTGAAGGACTACAAGGGGATTCTTTTGTTTATTATCAGATGTAAGGACTTTTTGATTACCTATATATGATGTTTTGCGCCGATCACTTTTTCAATTCTGTTGTATAACAATTATTTTATTGTCAAAAGATGGCTAGTAAAATCCACTCCCTCCCCAAGCCACAACTCACCTAGTGTGCCTCCCCTGGGCAGTGACTCTCCCAGTCACTTCTACAGTTGCCACTCACTTTTGCTTTTGGCAGTGTCCCACCACGGCGCATTACAGTGAGGAAGCGCTAAATAAAGTACAGCTCCCAGAAGCCCTTCCTGCTGGGAGCTCCCGCCACTAGGGCTGCTGGGAGCTGTAGCTTATTTAGCGCTTCTTCACTGTTATGCGCCATGGTGGGACACCAAGTGAAGTGATCATTGTGAAGTGAGTCGCTGCCAACAAGTTTGTGTCCCTGGGTTATACACATTGCTGGCACAGGCCAGCAATGTATATACCACTTCCCACCAATGATTATTTATTTTAAAGTCAGTAATATATACATTGCTCGGCCAGCCCATTATGTAAATAGCCTTTCTAATGAAAGATTTTCAGCAAAGTCTTTCGCCTCCTGAAAATCTCTTGCTCTTTGGGAAAATAACTCGGTGTGTATGCTCTACTTTGAGAGAGTCAGACAGCCTCCAACGAACCTAGGAAGTTTCCTTGTTACAGACACAGCAGCCAGGAGAGGCATACCTATGAGGAATTAGAAAAAACAAGCCACCATCGGAACACCATCGAATGATTACCATTCGCTGGTTAAAAACATCGGAAGCGCACCATTGAATGCTTTAAACACTACCATCGAAAGAAAAACATTGATGGTTATGAAACATCTCTTCATCGATGTCCATCCCTACCGGACAGCCTCACCTCCTCCCTCTTTGTGATGGTCAGCGGTGCCGCCGCCTGCCAGTGTACTATTATGAATCAGGCTGACTCATTATTAGTACTTGGCAGCCCTGCTTAATGCAGTCGGCCATGGGTTCTTCATTGCTGCTAGTTCTGCCCCTGTCCCCTCCCCACTGTCTCTGCTGCCATGGAATTGGAGCTGAGCTGAGAGCTCCGATCACAGCAAGCAGCCAGAGTTGCCGTCCACCTGTCAGCTGCACCACAAACCATGTTGTCATGCTGAGCCGGCCCTAGGCTTGGAAAGCATGCCCCCAGGTTTTCCAAATGTTCTAGGCATTTGCCTAATTTATCTATGCCTAGGGCCGGCTCTGACTAAAATGGATCTTGCAATCTCATCCATCTGTGGATGTAAAATAAATAAAAAAAACCTAACAAACAAACAAACTGCTTTGAGATTTCTAGTTGGGTATTGTCTGGTACAGGAAGAAAGTGCAGCGGTACATGTGTCCTCATACACCTAGCATCTATATTCCGTATGGCACAAGGCACACGGTCTGACTGAGATGCTCCAAGAGGAGCAGAGTACCATATTTTTCTTTACATTTTACATCTTATATGCATTGCAGATTCAGCAAAAAGCTGCTCATAGTTTACTGGAGACGCTGGGCTGTGCCATTACCTGCACATGAATTGGTTTACAATGCACCTACAACATACCTCCCAACATGACCCTCTCCAGGAGGGACAGAATGCTCTGCTTCTGGACTTTTTTCTTAATGTACGATTGTTTTCACCTGTGTTGAACAGGCTAATGGATAAGAACGGTGTTTCAGCACAGGTAATGGCAATCATAAATTAAGAGGGAAGTCCAGGAGCAGAGAATTGTGTCCCTCCTGGAGAGGGTCATGTTGGGAGGTATGATACAAAGGGGGACATGTACTAAGCGGTGATAAAACTGGAGAAGTGAGCTAGTGGAGAAGTTGCCCATGGCAACCAATCAGCATTAATGTAACATTTAGAATTTGCATACTATAAATGTATACAGAGCAGCTGATTAGTTGCCATGGGCAACTCCTCCACTGGCTCACTTCTCCACTTTTATCACTGCTTAGTACATATCCCCCAAAGTCACAGAATAAGCACAGTGGATCTCAGAGTTAGGAGATGCAGTGGACACTTGCATCAGATCCCTTTTTACACAGATTCAGACTCAGTTGCAAACAGATGTACAAATGTCGCACACCAAATTGATCAATGCTTGCTAGCAATGTAGTTTTGTCGCTTCCAGTTCCTTTAAGCGGAGTCGTCCATGACTTGGAGAACCGAGATGGGACTATTTGTCCCAACTGAAGCCACAGTCTAAGGGGGCACATCTGTATGATATTCTGGTCAATCAACAAATTCTGAATACATTTATTAGAGTGTGTACCCAAGGAAATCTAGAGAGTTACACACTGCACCGGGGCATGTCTAGCACCATCCAGGGTCATGTCTAGAATGACTGAATTTTCATGTAATTAATCTCTGCTCTCATCATCATATCTGCACACCCTGGACCATACTTGGCTACTTTTGAAAAAGCATTTCAGCAAGATTGTGTAACCAACACTATGAGTGTGCTGTTAAAGTATTGTTGCATGCTCAGTAAGATCTACTTGATGATGAATAGATTTTTGCATGTGTTCTACTCACTTATGGTTCCACATAAGTGGCTATGAGAAGCCTTATTTGAAAATGCATGTAGCCATAAGGATCATTGTGTTTTAAAACCAATGCAGGATCGTGGCATTGGTAATTCCATCTGAATGTACAGATTTCTTTTTTTGAAGTACATAACAGCTATATAATGCTCATAAGGGGAATCAGGGAGATTGCTGGACTCTTCAGGGAGTCTGTGAGATTGCTGCTATTTTAGAGAGTCTCCTTGACAATCAGGGAGAGTTGGCCAGTACAGTATGCTCTGGAACCAGGAGTTAAAGTGGGCAGAAACAGGTTGGAACTGAGTTCCATCACCTGTAATTGTAGGCTCCTTCATCAAGGCCCTGCACAGTAATTCCAACAGAGAAGCCTGCCCCATCACCCACGTCAATATATGTGGGAGGCGCTAGTGTCACTGATGAGCTGCATCCACATCCCTCCACCTCAGGTCCTGGTAGCTCCATGGTCCTCCTTCGCCTGTGGCCCACTTCTCCTGGTACTCACACACATGGCCGGATTAACAATGGGGCGGATGGAGCTGCAGCTCCAAGCCCCCCATTGAAAATAGGCCCACAGACCTCCCTGCAGTGCAGGCAGTAGCCAGTGCTGCCAGGAAAAAAAACATTTCCTGTCAGCACATACATCAGCTCACTCACCTCCGGCTGCCCATTCACCCCCACCCCAAACTGGTCAGCCTGTGTCCTGACCGCTTTCTGTTGCAAGGGGCGGGGCTTCAGACGGGCAATGGGGCGGAGCCTTGTAAATAGTTACGAGACAGCAGCCTCCTGTCAAGACCCTGCCCCTCTTTCATGAGGCATGTTATTGTTGGAAAGCTGCAGCAGGAAAGGTATGCTGCAGCAAAAGCAATTATGTTTTGATGGGCGAGGGGGCGGGGCTTCGGACGGGCAAGGGGGCGGGACTTCGGACGGGCAAGGGGGCGGAGCCACATAAATAGTTACGAGACAGCAGCCTCCTGTCAAGACCCTGACCCTCTTTCATGAGGCATGTTATTGATGGAAAGCTGCAGCAGGAAAGGTATGCTGCAGCAAAAGCAATTATGTTTTGATGGGCGAGGGGCGGGGCTTCGGATGGGCATGGGGCGGAGCCTCGGAGATATCTCCGCTGCTCCGCCCTCGAACCCACCAGAAGCCCCCGCCCCCTTGTTCATCAAAACGTAAATGTTTTTGCTGCAGCATACCTTTCCTGCTGCAGCTTCCCAACAATAACATTGAAAGAGGGGAAGGGTCTTGACAGGAGGCTGCTGTCTTTTAGGAGAGCTGGGTCCCTGGATGTCAGAGCTGAGGGGGCATGCACACCATGTGAGTAGCAGCCCACACCAGGCCCCGAGGTCTGCTATGTAAGTGGTGTCTATGTCAGTAAGTTTTGAAGGGGGAGGGGGGGGTGTTTCGCTAAGTAAGCAGTGTCTGTCAGTAAGTAGTGTCAGTATCAGTAGGTTTTGCGTGTGTGTGTCAGTAAGTAGTGTCAGTAAGTTTTGCATTGTGTCTGTGTCAGTAAGTTTTGCATTTTGTGTGTGTCTGTGTAAGTTTTGTGTTGTGTCGTGTGTGTCAATATGTTTTGCGTTTTGTGTGTGTGTGTGTTAGTCAGTCCTGCAAGTGTGGCAGTACGCTCCGGTATGGCGTACCATTAAGAATGTGTCCGCCAGTACGCCATACCCCCGCCACACTGTAAAACACCACCACCAAGCTCCTAGATCTTGCTCGGAGGCGCCGCCAGCACCTTCTTCCTTTTCCAGGAAAAGGACTTCTGGGAGCATGAAGGTGATGTCATCACCATCCCGCACCTGGCAGACTGGCAGAGAAAAAGTGACGATGGGGTGCCGGGCCACCGGTGTGTGGGTGGTATTCAGTATACCAGTTGTTGGGATCCCAGCGCACAGTATACCGGCGCCGGAATCCCGACAACCGGCATACCGACACCTTTTCTCCCTTTTGGGGGTCCACGAACCCCCTGGAGGGAGGATAGCGTGGCGCTTATGCGCGCCACTGAGCCCGCAAGGGACTCATTTGCGCTCACTTTGCTATCGGGAAGCCGGCAGTCTGGATCCCGGCGCCGGTATGCTGGCCGCCGGGGACCCGGCCGCCGGAAACTCATACTACACTCCGGTGAGTAACTCTAATGGTCGGGACCCCTCCCCACAAGTACAATGAGGCGGCACTACCAAGTTTTGCTGGTGCAGTAAGATTTATTGATCCAGAATCTTACTAAATAAATCTTACTGCACCAGCAAGATTCGGGAGTGCTGCCTCATTGTACTCTGTCCACAGCTTGAAAAACCGAAGGAGGGCACTGGAGCAAATATTCACATCATAACAGGATGAGTGCTGGGTACACAGCTTATATATCATATTTTTTATTCTATAACAAGTGTCACATCCTGCTGTCCTTGTCTCTGTAGTCCGCAGGGACAGGGGGTGTCTGTGCCATGGATTCACATAATATATAACCACTTCACCTAGTGTCACATGGTTACATCCCTTAATGACATGTGACCACGCCCACGGCACGCAGGCACAGTACCACTGAGAAAAAAATGCTGTGTGCACCACAGGTGTCAGTAAGAAGTGTCTGTCAGTAAGTAGTGTTTGTGTCAGTAAATTTTGCATGGTGTCTGTGTCAGTAAGTTTTGTGTGTGTCAGTAATTAGCGTTTGTCAGTAGGTTTTGTACTGTGTGTGTGTGTCAGTAAGTAGTGTCTGTCAGTAAGTGGTGGGTGTCTGTGTCAGTAATACCCCTTTCACACCGCAAAAATAACCTGGTATAGACTGGGTATATTGCTGGGTCGACACGTTCCGATGTGTGTTGTGAAAGGGGTCATGGGCGAATTCTGGATTGCCTGACCCAGTAATTCAACCCGGGAATAAAGAAGGGTTATTCTCGGGTTAAATACCAGGTCCGGTGCAGTGTGAACGGGTCACCCAGGTCGATGCTACCCGGGACCCATTCACTGCATAGGGATGATCTCATCTCCCAGCAGCGCCTCTGCACCTGATGCCGACTCCATCTCCGCCCACAGATGGCAACACGAACCGGCAAATTGCCAGGTCGGGTTGGCGGTGTGGAGGGTCAAATGCTGGGTCCCACCCAGGAATGGACCCATTTCCAATTCCCAGGTGGGACCCGGCATTGTGATGGGAGAGCGGTATAAGTATTGTTTTGTGTGTGTGTCTGTAAGTAATGTCTGTGTCAATAAGTTTATCTGTGTTGTGCGTGTGTGTCAGTCAGTAATATCTATCAGTAAGTGTCTGTGTCGGTAAGTTTTGTGTTGTGAGTGTGTGTGTTAGTAAATAGTGTCTGTCAGTAAGTGGTGATTGTGTCAGTAAGCTTTGTGTTGTGTGTGTGTGTGTGTGTGTGTGTCAGTAAGTAGTGTCTGTCAGTAAGTGGTGACTGTCACTCACATGGCATAGGCCACACCCCCTATTTAGACCACACCCACACCACACTGATCACACCCCCACATCACTAGTCACACCACCGCAGCGCTTGTCACACCTCCTGCCGAGGCACACAATAGGCCCTTCCTAAATTTCAGCTCCAGGCCCATATGGACCTTAATCTGGCACTGCTCACACACTCTGTGTCTAGTGGTAGGTGTTCATCCCCTCATCAGGTCCCAGTGGCATATTTGTCATGCTGTCACCACTGCTAAAGCCACAAAGAGGAGCAGGCTCTGTGCATGCTGAAGATAAGGTGGAAGGGGGCTGGAGAGACACAGAGAGGTGCAGAAGCTGCTGGATGGACACAGTACAGGGAGCTGCTGGAGTGACAGAGGCAGAAATGTGTATAAGGGGCACTAATGTGGGCATTATGGGGGTAATTCTGAGTTGATCGCAGCAGCAAGTTTGTTAGCAATTGGGCAAAACCATGTGCACTGCAGGGGGGGGCAGATATAACATTTGCAGAGAGAGTTAGATTTGGGTGGGTTATTTTGTTTCTCTGCAGGGTAAATACTGGCTGCTTTATTTTTACACTGCAATTTAGAATTCAGTTTGAAACCACCCCACACAAATCTAAATCTCTCTGCACATGGTATATCTGCCCCTCCTGCAGTGCACATGGTTTTGCCCAACTGCTAACAAATTTGCTGCTGCGATCAACTCAGAATTAGGCCCCATGTGTATAAGGGACACTATTACCGTGGGCATTATGTGTATAAGGGCACTACTGTAGGCATTATGTATAAGCGCACTACTGCGGGCATTATGTGTAAGGAGCACCACTACTAGGGCAATTATGTGTAAGGGGCACCCACTACTGTGGGCATTATGTGTATAAGCAGCACTACTGTAGGCATTGTGTATAAGGGGTACTACTGTGTAGCATAATGTGAATAAAGGGCACTACTGAGTGATGTAATGCAAATATGAGGCACTACTGTGTGTTGTAATGTGAATAAGGGGCACTACTATGTGGTGTAATATTAATCAGGGACACTACAAGCGTTGTAATGTGAATAAAATTGTGCTATCGTGTGGTGCAATTTAAGTTGGAGTACTATTGTGTGGCCACACTCCTTCCTTGTGAGACCATACCCCCTTTTGCAATACATGTCTTTGGTGCACAGTCCCTTTGTAAAGTATGGGAGGTAGAGTACAAATGTATATTTTGCCGAGGGGTGCCGAAAACCATAGCACCAGCCATGGCTCCAACAAATGGGGGGGAGGGGGGGGGGAGGTGGCAAGGGAAATGAATTCCACCACCTCTCCAGGACCACTTTAAGCCCTGCCTGGACCCTATGTGTCCATGCCTATGACTCTGAATAGATTGTGGCTTCCAGGTACACCCTTACTGAGAGTAATAGACTGACCTGGGCTAAATATTCTTCTTGACTGAAAAAAATTAAATAGTTGCACGGTTATTATTATTTATTATATAGCACTTACATGTTATGCAGCACTGTACAACGAATGCATTAATTCACGTCAAACTGCTCTAGTGGAGCATATAATAAACATTTTCTAACATTTGCATACAAGTACACTATACACATGGGCCAATTTCATAGGAATGTGGTTATACTGACAGTGTGCTTTTGAACTGTGAGTAAAACTGGAGTGCTGAATGAAACCCAGGCAAATTTGGAAAGAATCAAAGTTCCATTGTAATGATCGTGCCTCAATTTATAGTACTGCAAGGTAGTTACAGTATGCTCACCTGTGACATTATGATACCTAAACATTAAGATCAGGATGTTGTATTTTACAGTTCACTGACACTAATACCTGCGTATGTCTAACATGCATATGCTGAGCATGCATGTATATATATTTTCTCTGAAGTCCTAAGTGGATGCTGGGACTCCGTAAGGACCAGGGGGAATAGCGGCTCCGCAGGAGACTGGGCACAACTAAAAGAAAGCTTTAGACTACTGGTGTGCACTGGCTCCTCCCACTATGACCCTCCTCC
Source organism: Pseudophryne corroboree (assembly GCF_028390025.1). Classification (NCBI taxonomy): domain Eukaryota; kingdom Metazoa; phylum Chordata; class Amphibia; order Anura; family Myobatrachidae; genus Pseudophryne; species Pseudophryne corroboree. The sequence goes on along the minus strand of NC_086449.1, from coordinate 310,941,973 downwards.
AGACTTCAGTTAGAATCTTGTGCCCGGCTGAGCTGGATGCACACTAGGGGCTCTCCTGAGCTCCTAGGAAGAAAGTATATTTTAGGTTTTTTATTTTACAGTGAGATCTGCTGGCAACAGACTCACTGCAGCGAGGGACTAAGGGGAGAAGAAGCGAACCTACCTAACTGGTGGTAGTTTGGGCTTCTTAGACTACTGGACACCATTAGCTCCAGAGGGATCGACCGCAGGACCCGACCTTGGTGTTCGTTCCCGGAGCCGCGCCGCCGGCCCCCTTACCGAGCCAGAAGCAAGAAGTGTTCCGGAAAATCGGCGGCAGAAGACTTCTGTCTTCAACAAGGTAGCGCACAGCACTGCAGCTGTGCGCCATTGCTCCTCATGCACACCTCACACTCCGGTCACTGATGGGTGCAGGGCGCTGGGGGGGGGGCGCCCTGAGGGCAATATAAGACACCTTGGCTGGCAAATCTACACCATATATAGTCAGGAAGGCTATATAGGTGTAAAAATACCCCTGCCAGAATTCCAGAAAAAGCGGGAGAAGTCCGCCGGAAAAGGGGCAGGGCCATCTCCCTCAGCACACTGGCGCCATTTTTCCCTCACAGCTCCGCTGGAAGGACGCTCCCTGGCTCTCCCCTGCAGTGTCAAGCTACATAAGGGTAAAAAAGAGAGGGGGGGGCACTAAATTTAGGCGCAGTATATATAATATAAGTAGCTATAAGGGAAAAACACTCATTTATAGTGGGATCCCTGTGTTATATAGCGCTCTGGTGTGTGCTGGCATACTCTCTCACTGTCTCCCCAAAGGGCTTTGTGGGGTCCTGTCCTCTGTCAGAGCATTCCCTGTGTGTATGCAGTGTGTCGGTACGACTGTGTCGACATGTTTGATGAGGAGGCTTATGTGGAGGCGGAGCAGATGCCGATAAATGTGATGTCAACCCCTGCGGGGTCGACACCTGAGTGGATGGTGCTGTGGAAGGAATTACGCGACAGTGTCGACTCCTTGCATAAAAGGTTTGACGACATACCAAATGTGGGACAGCCGGCGTCTCAGCCTGTGCCTGCCCAGGCGTCTCAAAAGCCATCAGGGGCTCTAAAACGCACGCTACCTCAGATGGCAGACACAGATGTCGACACGGATACTGACTCCAGTGTCGACGACGATGAGACTAATGTAACTTCCAGTAGGGCCACACGTTACATGACTGAGGCAATGAAAAATGTGTTGCACATTTCTGATGTTACCCCCGGTACCACAAAAAAGGGTATTATGTTTGGAGAGAAAAATCTACCAGTAGCTTTTCCTCCATCTGAAGAGTTAAATGAAGTGTGTGAAGAAGCGTGGGCTTCCCCTGATAAGAAACTGGTAATTTCTAAGAAGTTACTAATGGCGTACCCTTTCCCGCCAGAGGATAGGGCACGTTGGGAAACATCCCCTAGGGTGGATAAAGCGCTCACACGCTTGTCAAAGAAGGTGGCACTACCGTCTCCGGATACGGCTGCCCTGAAGGAATCTGCTGATAGAAAGCAGGAGGCTATCCTGAAGTCTATATATACACACACAGGTGTTATACTGAGACCAGCTATTGCTTCAGCATGGATGTGCAGTGCTGCAGCTGCGTGGTCAGATTCCCTGTCGGAAAGTATTGATACCCTAGACAGGGACACTATATTGCTAACCGTAGAGCATATTAAAGACGCACTTTTATACATGAGGGATGCACAGAGGGATATTTGCCCGCTGGCATCTAAAATAAGTGCAATGTCCATTTCTGCCAGGAGAGGGTTATGGACTCGGCAGTGGACAGGAGATGCAGACTCTAAAAGGCACATGGAAGTTCTGCCTTATAAGGGTGAGGAGTTGTTCTGGGAGGGTCTCTCGGACCTAGTTTCCACAGCAACAGCTGGGAAGTCTACATTTTTACCCCATGTTCCCTCACAGCCAAAGAAAGCACCGTATTATCAGGTACAATCCTTTCGGCCCAATAGGGGCAAGCGGGTTAGGGGCGAGTCCTTTCTGCCCAGAGGCAGAGGTAGAGGGAAAAAGCTGCAGCATACAGCCAGTTCCCAGGAGCAAAAGTCCTCCCCCGCTTCCTCTAAGTCCACAGCATGACGCTGGGGCTCCACAGGCGGAGCCAGGTACGGTGGGGGCCCGTCTCAAATATTTCAGCAATCAGTGGGCTCGCTCACGGGTGGATCCCTGGATCTTTCAAGTAGTATCTCAGGGGTACAAGCTGGAATTCGAGACGTCTCCCCCCCGCCGTTTCCTCAAATCTGCCTTACCAACCACTCCCTCAGGCAGGGAGGCAGTGTTACAGGCAATTCACAAGCTGTATTCACAACAGGTGATAGTAAAGGTGCCCCTACTTCAACAAGGACGGGGTTACTATTCCACAATGTTTGTGGTACCGAAACCGGATGGTTCGGTGAGACCCATTTGAAATTTGAAATCCTTGAACACATACATAAAAAAATTCAAGTTCAAGATGGAATCGCTCAGGGCGGTAATTGCAAGCCTGGACGAGGGGGATTACATGGTATCACTGGACATCAAGGATGCTTACCTGCATGTCCCCATTTACCATCCTCACCAGGAGTACCTCAGATTTGTGGTACAGGATTGTCATTACCAATTCCAGACGTTGCCGTTCGGTTTATCCACGGCTCCGAGGGTCTTTACCAAGGTAATGGCCGAAATGATGATACTCCTTCGAAAGAAGGGAGAATTAATTATCCCGTACTTGGACGATCTCCTGATAAAGGTGAGGTCCAGGGAGCAGTTGTTGGTCGGGGTAGCACTATCTCGGGAGGTGCTACAACAGCACGGCTGGATTCTAAATATTCCAAAGTCACAGCTGGTCCCTACGACACGTCTACTGTTCCTGGGGATGGTTCTGGACACAGAACAGAAAAAAGTGTTTCTCCCGGAGGAGAAGGCCAAGGAGCTGTCATCTCTAGTCAGAGGCCTCCTAAAACCAAAACAGGTGTCGGTGCATCACTGCACGCGGATCCTGGGAAAGATGGTAGCTTCCTACGAAGCAATTCCATTCGGCAGGTTCCATGCAAGAACCTTTCAGTGGGACCTGTTGGACAAGTGGTCCGGATCGCATCTTCAGATGCATCGGCTGATAACCCTGTCTCCAAGGACCAGGGTGTCTCTGCTGTGGTGGCTGCAGAGTGCTCATCTTCAAGAGGGCCGCAGATTCGGCATACAGGACTGGGTCCTGGTGACCACGGATGCCAGCCTTCGAGGCTGGGGGGCAGTCACACAGGGAAGAAACTTCCAAGGACTATGGTCAAGTCAGGAGACTTCCCTACACATAAATATTCTGGAACTGAGGGCCATTTACAATGCCCTAAGTCAGGCAAAACCCCTGCTTCAAAACCAGCCGGTACTGATCCAGTCAGACAACATCACGGCGGTCGCCCATGTAAACCGACAGGGCGGCACGAGAAGCAGGACGGCGATGGCAGAAGCCACAAGGATTCTCCGATGGGCGAAAAATCACGTGTTAGCACTGTCAGCAGTGTTCATTCCGGGAGTGGACAACTGGGAAGCAGACTTCCTCAGCAGGCACGACCTCCACCCGGGAGAGTGGGGACTTCATCCAGAAGTCTTCCAACTGATTGTAAACCGTTGGGAAAGGCCACAGGTGGACATGATGGCGTCCCGCCTAAACAAAAAGCTAGAAAGATATTGCGCCAGGTCAAGGGACCCGCAGGCGATAGCTGTGGACGCTCTAGTGACACAGTGGGTGTACCGGTCGGTTTATGTGTTCCCTCCTCTTCCTCTCATACCAAAGGTACTGAGAATAATAAGGAGAAGAGGAGTAAGAACTATACTCATTGTTCCGGATTGGCCAAGAAGAGCTTGGTACCCGGAACTTCAAGAAATGATCTCAGAGGACCCATGGCCTCTGCCGCTCAGACAGGACCTGCTGCAGCAGGGGCCCTGTCTGTTCCAAGACTTACCGCGGCTGCGTTTGACGGCATGGCGGTTGAACACCGGATCCTGAAGGAAAAGGGCATTCCGGAGGAAGTCATTCCTACGCTGATTAAAGCTAGGAAAGAAGTAACCGCAAACCATTATCACCGCATATGGCGAAAATATGTTGCGTGGTGTGAGGCCAGGAAGGCCCCAACGGAGGAATTTCAGCTGGGCCGTTTCCTGCACTTCCTGCAGTCAGGGGTGACTATGGGCCTAAAATTGGGTTCCATTAAGGTCTAGATTTCGGCTCTATCGATTTTCTTCCAGAGAGAACTGGCTTCACTACCTGAAGTTCAAACTTTTGTTAAGGGAGTGCTGCATATTCAGCCCCCTTTTGTGCCTCCAGTGGCACCTTGGGATCTCAACGTGGTGTTGGATCTCCTAAAGTCACATTGGTTTGAGCCACTTAAAACCGTGGAATTGAAGTATCTCACGTGGAAAGTGGTCATGTTGTTGGCCTTGGCTTCGGCCAGGCGTGTATCAGAATTGGCGGCTTTGTCATGTAAAAGCCCTTATCTGATTTTCCATATGGATAGGGCAGAATTGAGGACTCGTCCCCAATTTCTCCCTAAGGTGGTATCAGCCTTTCATCTGAACCAACCTATCGTGGTGCCTGCGGCTACTAAAGACTTGGAGGCTTCCAAGTTGTTGGACGTAGTCAGGGCCCTGAAAATTTATGTTTCCAGGACAGCTGGAGTCAGAAAGACTGACTCGCTATTTATCCTGTATGCGCCCAACAAGTTGGGTGCACCTGCTTCAAAGCAGACTATTGCTCGCTGGATCTGTAGTACGATTCAGCTTGCACATTCTGCGGCTGGACTGCCGCATCCTAAATCAGGGAAAGCCCATTCCATGAGGAAGGTGGGCTCTTCTTGGGCGGCTGCCCGAGGGGTCTCGGCTCTACAACTTTGCCGAGCAGCTACTTGGTCGGGGTCAAACACATTTGCTAAATTCTACAAGTTTGACACCCTGGCTGAGGAGGACCTAGAGTTTGCCCATTCGGTGCTGCAGAGTCATCCGCACTCTCCCGCCCGTTTGGGAGCTTTGGTATAATACCCATGGTCCTTACGGAGTCCCAGCATCCACTTAGGACGTCAGAGAAAATAAGAATTTACTCACCGGTAATTCTATTTCTCGTAGTCCGTAGTGGATGCTGGGCGCCCATCCCAAGTGCGGATTGTCTGCAATACTTGTATATAGTTATTGTTTAACTAAAGGGTTATTGTTGAGCCATCTGTTGAGAGGCTCAGTTGTTATCATACTGTTAACTGGGTATTGTATCACGAGTTATACGGTGTGATTGGTGTGGCTGGTATGAGTCTTACCCGGGATTCAAAATCCTTCCTTATTGTGTCAGCTCTTCCGGGCACAGTATTCTAACTGAAGTCTGGAGGAGGGTCATAGTGGGAGGAGCCAGTGCACACCAGTAGTCTAAAGCTTTCTTTTAGTTGTGCCCAGTCTCCTGCGGAGCCGCTATTCCCCCTGGTCCTTACGGAGTCCCAGCATCCACTACGGACTACGAGAAATAGAATTACCGGTGAGTAAATTCTTATTATTTTTTTACAGAAATAATATACATTTTATTTTCTAATGGCGGGAAGCCATCCTGCGTGAGATCAATGTAAAGAAACATCCACATTTATTGCTGTTGCTGCAGTAGAAAAACAGTCTACAAAATCACCACTCTTGTTTTTACAAAATTAGCATTTCAGTACAGTCACCAGCTGTCATCATTATTGTCTGTCGCCTAAAAGTTATCTTTGGAATAGAAATGCAAAAACAGAAATGAAGACACAGCTGTGTAAAAATAGCATTTTTCCATGGAACATAGAAAACTAGGATTTGATCACTGAAAAATGATTGTAATATTTGTTCTGTACTGCCTTATTGCAAGTGATCTTCTAAATGGCTTGCAGTTTGTTCCTATCGTGATGTTGGGATGATGACAACTCTGTGCCTATCTCACAATTTATAGGAAATTGTTCTGTTTTACATGCTTGAGTAGGGTCTGAGTACCTGTTCTATCTGTTACACCCAGACTAGCAGAAAAGCATAGAGAAGTAATGTGAGACTCATGTTAAATTGATACGTCAAGATTGTGGTGTGAATTGCCCCTCTATGGGCCTAATTTACCATGTAAGGCTACTGCATGCTGAAGCCTTCTTAAGTGTGCACACGCGCAGCAGCTGCACTTCACGTGTGCATACAGTGAGATGCGAAAGCATCTCACATCTGCGAACCACTCTGCCTGATTGACAGGCAGAGGTGTTCGCAGGGTGGGAAGGGGGTGTCGCGGGAGCGTTTTCGGAGCGCAGTCCAAACAATGCAGGTGCTGGTAAACTTTTCTGAAGCATTTTATTTTTACCTTTTTGTTTTTGTAGGAATTAAAAGCTACCATTAGGTGGCATACCATCTAAGGGGGTCATTCCGAGTTGTTCGCTCGCAAGCCGTTTTTAGCAGCTTTGCACACGCTAAGCCTACGCCTACTGGGAGTGAATCTTAGCATAGTAAAATTGCGAACGAAAGATTCGCAATATTGCAAAAAGACATCTCTGTGCAGTTTCTGAGTAGCTCCAGACTTACTCGGCATCTGCGATCAGTTCAGTGCTTGTCGTTCCTGGTTTGACGTCACAAACACACCCAGCGTTCGCCCAGACACTCCTCCGTTTCTCCAGCCACTCCCGCGTTTTTCCCAGAAACGGTAGCGTTTTTTCCCACACGCCCATAAAACGGCCTGTTTCCGCCCAGAAACACCCACTTCCTGACAATCACATTACGATCGCCTGAACGAAGAAAAAGCCGTGAGTAAAATTCCTAACTTCATAGCAAATTTACTTGGCGCAGTCGCAGTGCGAACATTGCGCATGCGCACTAAGCGGAAAATCGCTGCGATGCGATTAAATTTACAGAGCGAACAACTCGGAATGACCCCCTAAGTTTTTTAGATGTCCAAAGAAGACGACACCATGCACTAGTGATGTCAAAAGAGTTTATATAGGAGACAATGGGGTCTATTCATGAACTAGTGAAAAGAGTGGAGAAGTGAGCCTGTGGAGAAGTTGGCCATGGCAACCAATCAGCTGCTCCATACTATTGTATAGTATGTAAATTATAAATGTTACTTCAATGCTGATTGGTTGCCATGGGCAACTTCTCCACTGGCTCACTTCTCCACACTTTTCACTGCTTGTTGACTAGACCTCAATAACTTAGTGATCTATGTACTAAGCTTTGGAGAGAGATAAAGTGGATGGAGATAAAATACCAGCCAACCAGCTCCTATGGTCAGTATGAAATGCTGGCTTACGGGATCCCGTTAGTCATAATACCAATGCCAGGATCCTGATGCGTGAAAGACCGATAGGGGTGAGTGTGGGCTGTTTTCCCCTCTCCCATAACCCTAACCTTCTGTTCCTGCAGCCTAACCCTGACTTCCCCCTCTAGTGTCTGACCCTAACCAAACCCCAGAGGTGCCTAAACTTAACCCTCCCTACCCCGCAGCCTAACCCTAAACCACCTACCTGGCACCTAAAGCTAATCTTCCCTATCACGGCTATACTTACGGTTGGGATGACGGCTGTCAGGATTCTGGCTTCGGTCTCCTGGCCCTTTCAGAGTTCCAGAGTCAGGATTCTAAAGGCTGTCTGGATTCCGGCATTGGTATTTCAACCGCACAGGTTCCCGACTGAATAACAGATGACTGCGCAGGTGCTGCGACCACATCACGCGTGCGCAAAGACTGAAATGCATTCACAATGCGATCGCAAAGCCAGCAAAGTGTGATCGCATAGCAGTTGTGAGGAAGTAATCGTTTGTGGGAGGTTACATAGCATTTGTGGGAAGTGGTTGGGAAAATGCAGACGTATCATGGCCGTTTTTGGGGGGTGCATCTGATGCCAGCTGCAATTAAAAACAAAGCGCCGCTGCGACTGCAGCCCCATATATATTCTGCGGGGATGTAGTTATGTGACCGGCGGTCAGGAGACAGCCAGTCACTATACCGACCCCGGGATCCTAACCAATTAACAGCCCGACAGTCGACATGCTGACTGACAAGGACTATTCCCACACGTGGGTGTCCACGACACCCATAGAGTGGGAATAGAATCTGTGGCGAGCGTTTGCAAGGGGCTTCATTGCGCTCGTCCCCCTGCCGGCAAGTTAAAGCTCGGGATCTCGGCATCAGTATGATGACCGGCGGTCACCCGAACCCATCCCATCCTGCGTATGCATTGGTCCACAGGAATTATCGATGGTACTAGATTTCTGCGTATGAATCGCAATAACGTGAATGCATACGCAAATGTACAAATGCATCAGTGGGCGTCTTTTTACCTTTCTGGGTGGCTCTTCACATACGTTTTTAGCAGGAGCAGGACTGAGAAATTTGTAATTTCTGTCTCAATAGCGATCTAAGCTGAATGAAGTCCTGTGCGTAAAATTCTGAGAGAGAGGTTGTGACTTCTTCAGTGAAACTGCCTGAATCAGTAAAGGGGACCACCTGCCGGGATCCCGGCGGGCAGGATACCGATGCCGGCATCCGGACACCAGCTGAAATACCGGCGGTCGAAGTCCTGACCGCCGGCAGGTTGCCCCTTTTGGGTGGTGGTCCATGCCACCACCCGGAGGGTAATAGAAACCTGTGGCGGCCTAAGGTCGCCACCAGTGCCCGAAGCGTGGCGAACGCAGCGAACCCACGAGGTTACACGCTGTGCTCGACGCCGGGATCTCCTAGCCGCTGGTATCCCGACCAACGGGATCTCGTACTGATCCCCAATAAAGCTTCTACTGCCAGAAAGAGAGAATGAGTAGACACAAGTATAAATGCTATTATTTTATTTTTATTTCATGGTTTATAATGAATGAAGGAAACCTGTCACATTTGTACCAATATAAAGCTTGTCGGAATCTTACTTAGGTTTAATATAATTACTAAAAGTAAGGATACATTTTAATGCTGTTATTTCAAACACCAGTGGCTAAATGTAATAGCCTCCAAGTTCCGGAGGTGCGGGAATTTTGTGGTAGTCTGTCCGCTTTGCCTTGTAAATGATTTCTGTTTTAAAAAAACAGAGAAGACTTGCACAAAATCCCGCACCTCCAGAACTCGGAGGCTATTACATTTAGCTGCATACTGTACATTTATTTTTAAATTCCTTTCGTAAAATTGTCTAGTTTAACGTATACAGGGTCATCTCCCCCCCCCCCCAGTACTGCTATAATTTGAGCTGTTTGGGGAAATTCCACATGGCTGTGACTGGTAGCTAAGAAGCAGTCATAAGATGCTCCCAAGTCATTTCAGTTTGAATGGCTGAAGTGCATCCTCTGCATACCGACTGGTGGACAACTATGGTCATTCACCAATTAGAGTGCTGGGAGTATGTGTGGTGGTGTACTGGCACAGGCAATCTTCAACTAAGTGCTGCAAAAGACAGCATGGGGCTGCGGGAGAGGTGAAGGTAATTTAATTTGATGTCTCCACCACAGATATGGGCTGTATATTTTGTTATCGGGAGAAAATGAATGGGGGCATGTATACCACGCAGCCTAACCCTAACCGTTTCATCTCGCATTATCTCTAAATGTCCCTTCCAGCAGCCATAAAAGTAACTGTAAGCCTAACTCTTATACTTACCTTGGGGATCCGTCGGCATTGTCAGGATTCTGGTGTTGGGATTCTGACCTCGGAGATCCTGACTACATGCCCTGACTACATGCCCATCAGAGATTGGTGGGGATGTATGTGGTCATTATAAAGCCACTATGGATCTGATGTCCTCATTGAAAAGCCACCAGAGATTTGTGGTCTGTACAGTAAAGCCACCATAAATTCTTCAGTGGCACACGCTTGGTGGAGTTTTTGAGTACCTAGAAACCCTTACCCTGTCTGACCATAATCTGAGACCTGACCCCTCCATAAATTACTGTACCCCTCCATAATGCCGTGATTAGCAGGGGCCACTCTAGCTCCACTCCCTTCCATACACTAACGAATCGCAGCATTATACCTAATGGTGCCATTTGCTAGACCCATCCCCTAACAAATGCTGCTGCACTGCATCTTTCCTATTAAATGTAAGATATAAATAAATAAAGGATAAATAAAGGCTATAGGTTGTTTTTATATATAAACTATGTAGACAAAATTGTTTGGATGCCCCTGCTTTGGCATGGGTCAACTAGTTGTAATGCATGGTCACAGAAGTATAGATAAAGTAAGTATAGAGATATTCTTGATTTCTCTAACGTCCTAGAGGATGCTGGGGACTCCGTAAGGACCATGGGGAGAGACGGGCTCCGCAGGAGACATGGGCACTTTAAGAAATAATTTAGTTCCTGGTGTGCACTGGCTCCTCCCTCTCTGCCCCTCCTCCAGACCTCAGTTTGATTCTGTGCCCAGAGAAGCAGGGTGCTTTTCAGTGAGCTCTCCTGAGTTTGCTGATAGAAAGTTTTTTTGTTAGGTTTTTTATTTTCAGGGAGCTCTGCTGGCAACAGACTCCCTGCATCGTGGGACTGAGGGGAGAGAAGCAGCCCTACTCTCTGAAGCTAGGTCCTGCTTCTTAGGCTACTGGACACCATTAGCTCCAGAGGGATCGGTACGCAGGATCTCACCCTCGCCGTCCGTCCCAGAGCCGCGCCGCCGTACCCCTCGCAGAGCCGGAAGACTGAAGCCGGGTGAGTATGAGAAGCAAGAAGGCTTCACAGGCGGCAGAAGACTTTGTGATCTTCACTGGAGGTAACGCACAGCACTGCAGCTATGCGCCATTGCTCCACACACCTACACATACTCCGGTCACTGTTAGGGTGCAGGGCGCAGGGGGGGGCGCCCTGGGCAGCATTTGGGACCTCATTCTGGCAAATGAACACATATATACAGCTGGGCACTGTATATATGTAGGAGCCCCCGCCAAAGAAATAAAAATTAAGCGGGACAGAAGCCCGCCGCCGAGTGGGCGGGGCTTCTCCCTCAGCACTCACCAGCGCCATTTTTTTCTCCACAGTACGCTGAGAGGAAGCTCCCCAGGCTCTCCCCTGCTGATACACGGTAGAAGAGGGTTGAAAAGAGAGGGGGGCACATAATTAGGCGCAAAAAAGTATATAAACAGCAGCTACTGGGTTAACATTAAGTTACTGTGTTATTCCTGGGTTATATAGCGCTGGGGTGTGTGCTGGCATACTCTCTTTCTGTCTCTCCAAAGGGCCTCGTGGGGGAACTGTCTTCAGAAAGGACATTCCCTGTGTGTGTGGTGTGTCGGTACGCTTGTGTCAACATGTCTGATGTGGAAGGCTATGTGGGAGAGGAGCGGGAGCAAATGAATGTGGTGTCTCCGCCGACGGCGCCGACACCTGATTGGATGGACATGTGGAAGGTTTTAAATGATAATGTAAATTCCTTGCATAAAAGATTAGACAAGGCTGATGCATTGGGACAGGCAGGGTCTCACCACGTGCCTGATCCTATGTCGCAGGGACCGTCGGGGTCTCATAAGCGCCGACTATCCCAAATTGTTGACACAGATACCGACATGGATTCTGACTCCAGTGTCGATTACGATGATGCAAAGTTACAGCCAAAGTTGGCTAAATCACTCCGATATATGATTATAGCAATTAAGGAAGTTTTGCACATCACAGAGGAAACCCCTGTTCCTGACACAAGGGTTTATATGTATAGGGAAAGAAACCTGAGGTAACTTTTCCCCCCTCACACGAACTGAATGAGTTATGTGAAAAAGCTTGGGAATCTCCAGATAAAAAACTGCAGATTTCCAAACGGATTCTTATGGCGTATCCCTTCCCGCCAACGGACAGGTTACGATGGGAATCCTCCCCTAGGGTGGACAAAGCTTTAACACGCTTATCCAAAAAGGTAGCCCTGCAGTCCCAGGATACGGCTACCCTCAAGGATGCTGCTGATCGCAATCAGGAGGGTACCCTGAAGTCCATTTATACACATTCAGGTACCTTGCTCAGACCGGCAATCGCGTTGGCCTGGGTCTGTAGTGCAGTAGCGGCATGGACTGATACCTTATCAGAGGAGTTTGATACCCTAGATAGGGATACTGTTTTATTGACCCTGGGGCATATTAAAGACGCTGTCCTTTATATGAGAGATGCTCAAAGAGACATTAGTCTGCTGGGTTCTAGAATAAACGCTATGTCGATTTCTGCCAGAAGGGTCCTATGGACTCGGCAATGGACAGGTGATGCCGACTCTAAACGACATATGGAGGTTTTACCTTACAGGGGTGAGGAATTGTTCGGACCTGGTCTCCACAGCTACGGCTGGAAAGTCAAATTTTTTGCCTTATGTTCCCTCACAGCCTAAGAGAGCACCGCATTATCAAATGCAGTCCTTTCGTTCACAAAGAAACAAGAAAGTCCGAGGTGCATCTTTTCTTGCCAGAGGGAGGGGCAGAGGAAAGAAGTTGCACAATACAGCTAGTTCCCAGGAACAGAAGTCCTCCCCGGCCTCTGCAAAATCCACCGCATGACGCTGGGGCTCCACTGGCGGAGTCGGGGCCAGTGGGGGCGCGTCTTCGGAATTTCAGCCACATGTGGGTTCACTCCCAGGTGGATCCTGGGCAATAGAAATTGTGGCTCAGGGTTACAAGCTGGAATTCGAAGAGGTGCCTCCTCGCCGGTTTTTCAAATCGGCCCTACCGTCTCCCCCCCTAGAGAGGGAGATAGTGTTAAATGCAATACAAAAATTGTATCTTCAGCAGGTGGTGGTCGAGGTTCCCCTCCTTCAACAGGGAAGGGGTTATTATTCGACCATGTTTGTGGTTCCGAAACCGGACGGTTCGGTCAGACCCATATTGAATTTAAAATCTCTGAACCTATACTTGAGTTAAGTTCAAGATGGAATCGCTAAGAGCGGTCATCGCCAGCCTGGAAGGGGGGGATTTTATGGTGTCACTGGACATTAAGGATGCGTACCTTCATGTCCCCATTTATCCACCTCATCAGGCGTACCTAAGATTTGCGGTACAGTACTGTCATTACCAATTTCAGACGTTGCCGTTTGGTCTCTCAACGGCTCCGAGGATTTTCACCAAGGTAATGGCGGAAATGATTGTGCTCCTGCGCAAGCAGGGTGTCACAATTATCCCGTACTTGGACGATCTCCTCATAAAAGCGAGATCAAGAGAGCAGTTGCTGAACAGCGTATCTCTTTCACTGAAAGTGTTACAACAACACGGCTGGATTCTCAATTTCCCAAAGTCGCAGTTGGTTCCTACGACTCGTCTGCCTTTCTTGGGCATGATTCTGGACACGACCCAGAAAAGAGTTTATCTTCCGATAGAAAAAGCCTAGGAACTTATGACTCTGGTCAGGAACCTTTTGAAATCAAGACAGGTGTCCGTGCATCATTGCACTCGAGTCCTGGGAAAGATGGTGGCCTCATACGAGGCCTTTCCCTTTGGCAGGTTCCATGCGAGGACTTTCCAATGGGATCTGTTGGACAAGTGGTCCGGATCACATCTACAGATGCATCGGTTAATCACCCTGTCCCCCAGGGCCAGGGTGTCGCTCCGGTGGTGGCTGCAGAGTGCTCACCTTCTCGAGGGCAGCAGATTCGGCATTCAGGATTGGATCCTGGTGACCACGGACGCAAGCGTCCGAGGTTGGGGAGCAGTCACACAGGGAAGAAATTTCCAGGGTCTTTGGTCAAGTCAAGAGACTTGTCTGCACATCAACATCCTGGAACTAAGGGCCATATACAATGCCCTACGTCAAGCGGAGGCCTTACTTTGCGACCAACCAGTTCTGATCCAGTCAGACAACATCACCGCAGTGGCTCATGTAAACCGCCAAGGCGGCACAAGGAGCAGAGCAGCAATGGCGGAAGCTACCAGGATTCTTCGCTGGGCGGAGAATCATGTAAGCGCACTGTCAGCAGTGTTCATTCCGGGAGTGGACAACTGGGAAGCAGACTTCCTCAGCAGACACGACCTACACTCGGGTGAGTGGGGACTTCATCCAGAAGTCTTCGCACAGATTGTGAGTCGGTGGGAACTGCCACAGATAGACATGATGGCGTCCCGCCTCAACAAAAAGCTACAGAGGTATTGCGCCAGGTCTAGAGACCCTCAGGCAGTAGTGGTAGACGCCCTCGTGACACCGTGGGTGTTCCGGTCCGTCTATGTATTTCCTCCTCTTCCTCTCATACCCAAGGTGTTGAGAATAGTAAGAAGAAAAGGAGTGAGAACAATCCTCGTTGTTCCAGATTTGCCACGACGGACCTGGTGTCCAGATCTGCAGGAAATGCTCACGGAAGATCCGTGGCCTCTTCCTCTAAGGCTGGACCTGTTGCAACAGGGACCCTGTCTGTTCCAAGACTTACCGTGGCTGCGTTTGACGGCATGGCGGTTGAACGCCGGATCCTAGCGGAAAAAGGTATTCCGGTTGAGGTTATCCCTACGCTGATAAAGACTAGGAAGGAAGTAACAGCAAAACATTATCACCCTATATGGCGAAGATATGTTTCTTGGTGTGAGGCCAGGAATGCTCCTACGGAAGAATTCCATCTGGGCCGTTTCCTTCACTTCCTACAAACTAGAGTGGATTTGGGCCTTAAATTAGGCTCCATTAAGGTCCAGATTTCGGCCCTATCCATTTTCTTTCAAAAAGAATTGGCTTCTCTCCCAGAAGTTCAGACTTTTGTTAAGGGAGTACTGCATATTCAGCCTCCGTTTGTGCCTCCTTTGGCGCCTTGGGACCTTAATGTGGTCTTGGACTTCCTAAAGTCACACTGGTTTGAACCACTGAAAACGGTGGAGTTGAAATATCTCACTTGGAAGGTGGTCATGTTATTAGCCCTAGCTGCGGCTAGGCGAGTGTCGGAATTAGCGGCTTTATCACATAAAAGCCCCTATCTGGTTTTCCATATGGATAGAGCGGAATTGCGGACACGTCCTCAGTTCCTGCCAAAAGTGGTTTTATCCTTTCATATGAACCAACCTATTGTGGTGCCTGTGGCTACACGGGACTTAGAGGATTCCGAGTCCCTTGATGTGATCAGGGCTTTGAAGATTTATGTAGCCAGGACGGCTAGAGTCCGAAAAACAGAAGCACTGTTTGTTCTGTATGCAGCCAACAAGCTTGGCGGCCCTGCTTCAAAGCAGACTCTTGCTCGCTGGATCTGTAACACGATTCAGCAAGCGCATTCTACGGCTGGTTTGCCGTTACCAAAATCGGTCAAGGCCCATTCCACTAGGAAAGTGGGCTCTTCTTGGGTGGCTGCCCGAGGGGTCTCGGCACTACAGCTGTGTCGAGCTGCTACTTGGTCGGGTACAAACACCTTTGCAAAATTCTATAAGTTTGATACCCTGGCTGAGGAGGACCTCATGTTTGCTCAATCGGTGCTGCAGAGTCATCCGCACTCTCCCGCCCGTTTGGGAGCTTTGGTATAATCCCCATGGTCCTTACGGAGTCCCCAGCATCCTCTATGACGTTAGAGAAAATAAGATTTTACTTACCGGTAAATCTATTTCTCGTAGTCCGTAGAGGATGCTGGGCGCCCGTCCCAAGTGCGGACTTCTTCTTCAATACTTGTATATAGTTATTGCTTCAATAAGGGTTACGTTATTGTTGCATCGGGCATGAACTGATGCTATGTTATTGTCATACTGTTTACTGGATTGTTATCACAAGTTATACGGTGTGATTGGTGTGGCTGGTATGAATCTTGCCCTTGGATTAACAAAAATCCTTTCCTCGTACTGTCCATCTCCTCTGGGCACAGTTCTCTAACTGAGGTCTGGAGGAGGGGCAGAGAGGGAGGAGCCAGTGCACACCAGGAACTAAATTCTTTCTTAAAGTGCCCATGTCTCCTGCGGAGTCCGTCTCTCCCCATGGTCCTAACGGAGTCCCCAGCATCCTCTACGGACTACGAGAAATAGATTTACCGGTAAGTAAAATCAATATTTACTCTGTGCTCCCTACATTATGGCTGTTCTATGGAAATGACAAATGTTTTTATGAGGACTACAATGCTACCTGTCATGTTTCCAAGGTGACGCTGGACTTGTATACATAAAATTCAGTAACCCGGATGGAAGGGCCAGCTCAGAGTCCAGTTCTGAACCCCATTGAGAACCTTTGGATAAATTGGAGTGACATGTGTTTTCAAGGCCGGCTTGACCTTCCTCAGTGTCACAGTTGGTCACTGTACTTAAGGCGGAATGTTAAAATATACCACCTGCTGTTGTCCAGGAACTTGTGGACAGTGTGTCAAGAAGGGGGTCTGCAGTAATCACTGCATGTGGTGGACCTACAAAGTACTGACGTCAGTAAAATCTTGTTGATCTATTCGCTGTCAGTGACCAATCACTTTTGTCTACATAGTATATATATATATATATATATATATATATACTAGGTGTTTCATCGCGCTTTATGGGCGCTCTTCACACCGTCGCAAGGGTCTACTCCATATAATACAAATATTCCCCGCCCTGCACATCCTTTCGGCGGGGAATATTTGTATTATATGGAGTATTACCTTCAAGCATAATGTTGTGAGTGGTTAAATTTTTTACAGACAAAGGGCGTGCGATGGTCAAGGGGCATAGGCCCTTGCGACGGTGTGAAGAGCAGAGGTAGGGCACAATGAATGACCTAGTGTGTTAATAATATGTTATGAGTACATAAATTATGGTGTACAGTGGCCTGGCACAGCGTTGGAAGGTGCAGCACAGTCACAATGTGCCCATGGTTACTGGTATATGCAGGGGGTACAGTGGCCTGACACAGCATGGGAAGGTGCAGTACATCCACAATGGTCCCATGGTCACTGATATATGCAGGGTAAGTAGAAGATGCACTGGGAATATTGGGGGTTGCTTACTGCATTCTGCCTCTGTCCAGTCCCAGCAATGTAGTCCCTGTGAGTGTCCTGATGCTCCGTGTTCTGCTCCGCCCACCGGCCGCACTGGGGTCACCCTCAGGCTACTCACATTCTCCGTGTCCTGCTCGTTCACTATCGGCATTGGCGTCCTGGCTGACATCTTGTGGGGAGGAGGGAGAGCGAAGGCCCCGGGCTGCAGCCTATGTGAGTGACACGGTGTAATCACAGCAGCGGCAGCATCCCTCCCTCCATCACATAACGGGGCGTCCTCATCCTGTCAGCGGGAACATGCGGTGCTGCGGCTGTGGCGCCGCATCCAGACCAGTGTGGGAGGGATAATCCAATACAGCAGTGGGAGCAGCAGCAGGCTGCCCCCCCCCTCCCTGTCAGGGCATACAGCAGCAGCAGAGTGACATTCCCCACACACATCCACAGCAACAGGGCTGTTTCTAGCCAATTTGGCTTCCAGTGTGAGATTTAAAAATGCAAAGTGGGATCATCCTCATCATGGGGAGGGATATGTGATCTGTGACTCTATGACTCAGAGCTCCTAGCCATGCCCAGCATTAGGAAATGAGTCATAGAGTCACAGATCTGGGCAAATATATAGGATATATATATATATATATATATATATAACTCAGAGGGGCTCTGCATCAGGTAGCATACCTAAATACCTAATGTGATAGCTATTTTTATAGTAATTATTTTGAGCAATAGCGAAGGACCTGCAGTACAGTGGGGTCCCTTGCCGAGGGCTGCAGGCTTAAATGCATTGATCAATACATGAATTAAAACTCCACTGCTTATTATGGTTAGTCAATATAATGAGTGCAGAGCCCCTGTGATTTCTATCTAAATATTGTGGTCACATACCGTGTTGCACCCCAAATCTAGGAATAGGTGGGTGCCGTGGATTAGCGCTTTAAGTAGGGCAGTATGCACTGATATGGCATACCGCCACTCCTGCACAGACTCAGGGCCATACCTTTGCTCCCAACCCTGCTGAGGGCTGCCTGATAGCCCCCATCCCTGCCGGGGACTTTGTCAGTGACCGCTTACTCAAAGACAGCCAGGAATCGCAGGATGCGGTTCCTAGAAGTCTTGTGAAAAAAAAACCCATATATCTATAGCTATCTATCTATCTATCTATCTATCTATCTATCTATCTATCTATCTATCTATCTATCTATCTATCTATCTATCTATCTATCTATCTATCTATCCCAGGCTTTTTAAACCAGTGTGCCGTGGCACACTAGTATGCCGTGACCAGTTGGAAGGTGTGCCGTGGAGCCAGAGCAGCTTCCTGCACCTACAGAGTGAACTGTTGGCCCAGGCTCTTCTTACAGGATTAGTCATGCTCTGGCCGTGACCTATGCCTTGAAGACGCGGTGGTGTGATATCATAGATCACGAATGCTGCATCTCACCAGCCAGCCCACCCACCTGCATACACATCTTCCAGTTCCTGCCTGCATACACAGTTTTCCTTGCCCATCCACATCCACACCTGCCTGACCGCCCGCTGCTTAGTATTCGCAGCACTCCACTATGAACATCCCCCGCCACTGAGGAACAGGAAGGAGGACAGCTGATCGGTAGGTGCTAATATTTGTTATTTTAGTTCTCCTGTGGGAAACAATAGGATTTATATGGGAAGAATAAGGATTTATGGGGGGAACAATGTGAATAATTCATGTGGGGAGCAATAGGATTTATGTGGGGAGAAATGTGATTGATTTATGTGTGAGCAACATGATTTATGTGGGGAGCAATGTAATTGATTTATGTGGGGAGCAATAGGATTTATGTATTGAGCAACATGATTTATGTGGGGAGCAATGTGATTGTTTTTTCTGTGTAGGCCAATGTATGTGTGGATTTTTTTTTACTGTGAGGGAAAATGTGTGTGTTTTGTTTTTTTTCTGTGGGGAACTTATGGTGTGCCTTGGCAATTTTAAAATATTGTTTGGTGTGCCATGAATAAAAAAAGGTTGAAAATCACTAATCTATCCATTCGAAACATCCGGCACTGTGTGTAGCACCAGGGGTGTATCTACCCATTGGCCAGGATGGCACTCACCAGGGGCGCCAGGCAAGAAGGGGGCGCCGCCTGGCAGTGCCACCCGTGGCCAAAGGGTAGAAGAGTAGTACTGTCAGATTGTACCTGGTGAGAGTCTGTTACTGCCGGCACGGCGCCGGTGTCCGTCAGCACGGCACAAGTGATCAGACTAGTGTCCGGCAGCACTGCACTTGTAGTCAGACTCAAAATAAACTACAGCTCCCAGCAGCCCTTGTTGCTGGGAGCTCCCGGCAGCAAGGGCTGCTGGGAGCTGTAGTTTATTTTGAGTCTGATTACAAGTGCAGTGCTGCCGGATACTAGTCTGATCACTAGTGCAGTGCGGTGCTGATGGACACTGGCAGTAACACACTCTCACCCAGAGCTGGCCCTAGCCAATAGGCATTATAGGCAAATGTCTTGGGCAACTGGAATCCATGGGCATCCATTCCCAAGGCTAGGGCCAGCTCTGTTATCGCAGCCAGCCAGGAGGAGAGAGGAGAGTTAAGGGCCCCATACACTTATACGACATGACGGCCCGTCATTTCATCTAGGATTTCCCTTCAACCTCCCGGTAGCCTCCTGGGTGGCAGGATAGTAAAAGATACATCGTATGCAGTCCTTTTGCATATGATGTATCTTTTACTATCCCAGCCTTTCCTGCGGGATCCGACATATCACGAGTGCAGCATTCGTGATATGTCGAATCTAGGGTGATCCGATGCTCACGGGAACGAGCATCAGATCGGGTCAGTTGTAAAGCACAACAAAAATACCAGATTTCACCCAATATATCGTCCCAAATGCCCGAATTGGGGTGAAATCGGGCATTATCGTTTTAGTGTATGGGGCCCTTTAGGACGGAGGCTGCAGCAGCACACAGAGCCGGATCTCTCTCACACAGGTAGGAAGTGACTTTACTTTCACTTTCTGCCTGGCCTGTGGCTGAGCACAGACGGCAGCTGCAGAGGAAGCCAGGCACTGAGCCTGCGGAGCCAGAACCCTGCCCCAGCACTGCAGCATCACAGCACAAAGGTAAGATATGGATGGGGCAAAGGGGGACTTATGGTAAGAGGAAGGTTGCAAATAACACTGCTATAGGGGGGAGACCTATGAGGAGTGGGGGAAGGGGAGTAATGACACTGCTATGGGGGGGGAGACTTATGAGGAGTAGGGGAAGAGGGGTAATGACACTGCTACGTGGGAGACCTATGGGAAGTGCGGGAAGGGGGTAATGACACTGCTATGAGAAGTTCAGATTATTTCTAATAAATATTTAAAATGCCAGCGTTAATATATGTTGCGGACGCAAGGCGCATCTTATTACCATATACGATAAAAGTGCGCTGTACGTCGCAAACACTACATCCCTTAAGAGAAAACAAGCACTCGCACACATTGTATGAGTTCCAAAGCTCATAGATGTATATATTTGATATTAAAAGGCTATGCACACAATATAACACGTACAGTATATATATGGTTACAGATTTACAATTACACAGGAAGCAGTTGTTACAAAAGAATCCATACAGCCACAGCCAGCATACATTACCATTTCCCTCAATGCACACTCCGCTCCATCTCTCTCTCTCTCTCTCTCCAGCAAACAAACAGCAACTACATCAAACAGCAACTGAACTTCTTGGGTGAGAGGAATCACCTATATCCTGTGTATTTTGGGGGAGTACATGTCTGGGACTGAGTCTTCTGTTATTGGTCCAGGGGAGGGAGATATCTCATTCATGATGTGTCATTGGTCAGTTCATATGCAAGCAACGTCCAGCCTTGAAGATGACATCATAGGGGTTGGCCACTGGTTTCCTGCCCACATGCTGTCTTTGTTCTCATTTGAATTGTGGCTTCATATTCATACAGTCAATCATAACTAATTGTTGCAATGAGCTACAACCTACCCACAGCTATCAAACCAACACACTCATTCCCCTGATTATTTTGACACCAAGCATGACATGTTTATCTTGTTCCGTTCCGTTAATACATATATCTGGTTTTATACTCTATTATATAATTTAATACATTATAATATCTGGTGCTTGACATGTTTAATTTATGTGTTGTATGAAATATGTGTTGAATATATCTTTGTGGCTTGTCTGTGTGAATGTGCTACCATATATCGCTGTGCACGCTGCGTGTATTCACACGCACAGCCACTCATCAGTGTGGAGTTTGTATGTTTTCTGTATGTAATATTTTTTACTTTGACAGCTATGTGGGGGGAGACCTATGAGGAGTGGGGGAAGGGGGGTAATGACACTGCGATGTGGGCGTGGGAGACCTATGGGGAGTGGGGGAAGGGGGTAATGACACTGCTATGTGGGAGTGGGAGACCTATGGGGAGTGGGGTAAGGGGGTAATGACACTGCTATGTGGGGGGAGACCTATGAGGAGTGGGGAAAGGGGGGTAATGACACTGCTATGTGGGAGTGGGAGACCTATGGAGAGTGGGGGAAAGGGGGTAATGACACTGCTACGGGGGGGAGACCTATGAGGAGTGGGGGAAGAGGTGTAATGACACTACTATGTAGGAGACCTATGGGGAGTGGGGGAAGAGGGGTAATGACACTGCTATGTGGGAGTGGGAGACCTATGGGGAGTGGGAGAAGGGGGTAATGACACTGCTATGTGGGAGACCTATGGGGAGTGGGGGAAGAGGGGTAATGACACTGCTATGTGGGAGTGGGAGACATATAGGGGGTGGGGGAAGAGGGGTAATGACACTGCTATGTGGGAGTGGGAGACCTATGGGGAGTGGGGGAAGAGGGGTAATGACACTGCTATGTGGGAGTGGGAGACCTATGGGGAGTGGGGGAAGAGGGTAATGACACTGCTATGTGGGAGTGGGAGACCTATGGGGAGTGGTGGAAGAGGGGTAATGCCACTGCTATGTGGGAGTGGGAGACCTATGGCGAGTGGGGGAAGGGGGTAATGGCACTGCTATGAGGGGGAGAACTATGGAAAGTGGGGGCACAGGGGAATATGACACTGTTATTGGGAGGAGACATGGGGGTGTAGGAGCAGCTGATAACACTGCTATTAGGGGGTAGGGCATGAGGCAGAGACACATGGGGAGGGGGGGCTCGGGGGGGCTAATTGCTCTGCTATGGGGGAGGGGGCATAGGCATGCACACGGTGGGTGGCATGTGTGCACAGGCACACCCTGATGTTGGGCACCCCCCACATGCCTAGTCAGACACTGCACAAATATATAATATAGAACCAGCCCTGGCCAGCACTTGCTGACTAATTACACATAATACACACTATGCAGTCACAATGTGCGGGTACCATCTCTTCCAGGCTCCCATTGTGACACTGTCCTCCGTGATTCCTAACCTGTCAATGTAGCAGACACCGCATACCAGGAGAAGGTTCTGTGTGTGAGCTGTACTGGCTGATAAGTGGAGATCTGTCTCAATGAGGTGGGGTAATCTTCTATATTGGGAGGAGGGGGCTATTCTGTGCTAAGGGAGATAATGTGTCTGAGAGGAAGGGGGGATCCCTGTACTAGGGGGAAATAATCTGAGGGAGCAAGGTTCAGGTGTGAGAGATGGAAAGTGGGAGTAAGGTGCAGGGGAGATGGAAGCTGGGACCAAGGTACAGGTGTGAGACATGGAAGGTGGAAGTGAGGTGTAGGGGAGATAGAAGGTGGGAGCGAGGTGCAGGGGAGATGGAAGCTGGGACCAAGGTACAGGCGTGAGACATGGAAGGTGGGAGTGAGGTGTAGGGAAGATAGAAGGTGGGAGCGAGGTGCAGGGGAGACGGAAGGTGGGAGTGAAGAAGAGGTGTGGAAGGTGGGAGCGAGGTGCAGGGGAGATGGAAGGTGGAAGCAAGGTGCAGGGGAGATGGAAGGTGGGAGCGAGGTGCAGGGAAGACGGAAGGTGGGAGTGAAAACGAGGTTTGAGAAATGGAAGGTGGGAGTGAGGTGCAGGGGAGATGGAAGGTGGGAGCGAAGTGCAGGGGAGACGGAAGGTGGGAGTGAAGAAGAGGTGTGGGAGATGGAAGGTGGGAGTGAGGTACAGGTGTGATGTGAGAGATGGAAGGAGAGAGTGCGGTACATGTGAGATAGAGGGAGGGAGTGAGAGGTGTGGGTGGGTGTAACTGAGAGATGGAATGAGGGACTGAAACTACAGGGCTAGAGAGGAACAGGGGGCATGAGAGGGAGGTGCAAGGGGGTAAGTAAGGGAAGGAGGAAGTTCAGGCAGGGGTGACACATGAGACATTAAGGCGTTTGGCATCCTGGCGGTCGGAAAGCTGACGCCAGCATCCAGAAACTGCTCGGAATGCTGATGCTGGCATCCCAACATAGATAGCGATGCAGAAAGCCAAAATCCGGTTCGAGTTGGTGCCAAAGTCTCCACTGGCAAGCCGTGGGAGATTAGGAAGGGTGGGTTAGGGTTAGGCACCACTGAAGAGGCTGGGGGGGTGTTAGGCTCAGGCTGTGGGAAAGGTGGGTTAGGGGGGAGGGATGGTGTAACGTGAATACGAGACACTACTGTGCGGTGTAATGTGAATAAGGGACACTACTGTGTGGCATAATTTGAATTGGAAGTACTATTGTGTCCACGCCCTTCCCCCACAAGACCGTGCCCCATTTCTAATACTCGCCCCTTATTTCAAATGTGTGTAGGGGGTGGGGGCGCCAGACCCTTACTTTGCCAGGGGCGCTCGGACCCCTAGATACACCCCTGTGTAGCACTGTTTGTTGTTTGTCCTGATGATGGGGGGAAGTGCCCCGAAACATTGAATAAAGCACATCGTTTGTTTCACTGAGAAAATAGTCCAGGAGTGCCACTTTTGTTTTGGATGTATATACATGTGGTGAGCTAAATGGCACAGGAGGCACTGGCTAGCACCAGTGCTAGATTTAAATGGAATATATGAGCCAAAGGGTACATCTGGACATTATACACAGGTGCAGCAGTATACACTCCTGGAAGTTTGGGGAGCGTTGATCTGAGATGTGC
Source organism: Pseudophryne corroboree (assembly GCF_028390025.1). NCBI lineage: Eukaryota > Metazoa > Chordata > Amphibia > Anura > Myobatrachidae > Pseudophryne > Pseudophryne corroboree. The sequence goes on along the minus strand of NC_086449.1, from coordinate 310,918,080 downwards.
GGAAAAGATAGGAAAGGGGGGGGGGGGGGCACTGCCTCATCTACCATAGACTTTTTACTCTAGAGTTTTGCCTATAAAAATTATTAAAATAAAAAAGAAGATATTTCAAACATATTCTTTATATTTGTAATAAACTTTATATAGTCAAGATTTTGGCTCAAACGTCAGTATGAGAGGAAGGGCTCTGCCTCACCCTATATATATATATATATATATATATATATACTATATATATATATATATAAAACCGGAGGGCGCTACAGATATCAAATGCAATTGTCCAGAATAGAGTTCATAAATGGTAAGTCTCCAATTGTTCAATTATGTTTTCTTGTAGGACTTAATTGAGACCCCAGCCGGGGGTGAAAGATGAATTATGCTCAGCCGGATATTTCTCCTGAAAAGATACCCTCACACCAAAGGATATAGACACCCAAAATATGGCCAAAGGCCTTTGATTATTAAACATTTGATGTTTATTTGAACATCCAGTATAAAATATACACTATACAATGTGAACAATCTTCACATTCTGTACAAGGGCCCTCATTTCGAGTTGTTCGCTCGATAGCTGCTTTTAGCAGCAGTGCAAATGCTAAGCCGCCACCCTCTGGGAGTGTATCTTAGCTTAGCAGAAGTGCGAACAAAAGGATCGCAGCGCTGCTACAAAAAAAAATGGTGCAGTTTCAGAGTAGCTCGAGACTTACTCCTACCTTGCGATCACTTCAGACTATTTAGTTCCTGTTTTGACGTCACAAACACGCCCTGCGTTCGGCCAGCCACGCCTACGTTTTTTCAGCCACTCCTGCATTTTTATCTGGCACGCCTGCGTTTTTACACACACTCCCCGAAAACGGTAAGTTACCACCCAGAAACACCCACTTCCTGTCAATCACTCTGCGGCCAGTAGTGCGACTGAAAAGCGTCGCTAGACCATGTGTAAAACTGCATCAGCTTTTGTGAAAGTACATTGCGCGTGCGCAGTGCGCACCATACGCATGCGCAGAAGTGACGATTTTTAGCCTGATCGCTGCGCTGCGAACAACGGCAGCTAGCGATCAACTCGGAATGACCCCCAAGGTGTTTTACAGGAATCAAGGTTATACCAGGACAGATGTACAAGCTAGTGCCACCAACCACCCCAGGATGTGAGCTCAGTGGTAGGGACTCCCGATAACCATAAACAACCCTTATTTATGTATGTGTATATATATATATATATATATAGCAAGTTCAAGATTCATCACTCTCCTATTCCCAAGCAGCAGCGGCGCCGGGTGCCCTCATAAATATTGTATATAAAGTACAAAAGATGCGGCACTCTCAGCTAAAGTAAATGAACAGCCAGACCTTAAATTGATCTCAACGTTTCAATTTCATTACGACATTTTCATCAGGAGGAAAACAACAACAGCCAAATAAATCTCACCTTATATCCCCAAACACCCTGTGCAGAAAGTCCACATCCAGACTCTTGGCACCGGCGTCCGTACTGCGCTCCGTTGCGCCTATGTGACGTCAGCTAGCCGGAGTCTGGTTGCTAAGTGATAGAAATAAAAAAAAACATGTAGAAACACTGTTTAAGCCAATAGAGCATAACAGTTCTTACTGTACTGTATGTTAAACTATATAGCTTCTAAAGAGAGAAGACTAAAGAGGAAAAATTCTAATCTGTAATAAACAATGGTTACTGAATGTCAACGCTGGATCTCTATAAGAATACATTTAAGTTAAGATGTTCATTCAACCCGTGTGGGTATACGGTGTTAAGATTATAAATCCAACGGGCCTCTTTCTGCAGGAGTACTTTTGCTCTGTCACCTCCTCGTACCTGTTCAGGGACCCCATATATATAATGCAATGGTTTTATTAAACACCAGATTACGAAATAACTATCGTTATATTTTGCAACTGAACCCTGTTGCCTCTTTCTGTGTTTGTCTGGGAGATACTTCCCTTACTGCTGCGGCATTCTATAATGAAGAACTGTTGCTGAAAGACTTTCCCACCAAGGTAACTCCGATTGGTATACGTTCATAATATCCATATTCAAAATGTCAACACAGAATGTGTTGGAAACATTCACGGGTGCCAGTCACACCACCTGAGTGCATGGCATCATAACATTGCGCTGTGGGGGCGGGGCTGTCAGTACCAGGAGGTGCACCACTGCTTGGAGCAACCTTAGGATGAGCTGACTTAAAATGCTCTGACTACATGCTTTTGTCTCCTTTCCATATTCACACTACACAAAATTAAATCTAATTTTTGGAGCAATGCATTTATTCTATACCTTCAAAGGGACCGCCAGTGCTTACAGTGGTCCTAGAGAGGTGGTGGAACTACCCCCCCCCCACCCCACCCCCCGCTCCTATGTAATAAAGGAATTGCACGCCTCACAAAAAAAGGTATGTCTCAAAAAAGAATGGGGCGTTGTCACACAATAGTATCCCCAATTCAAAGTATGCTGCACAGTAGCACAATTTTATACACATTACACCACATAGTAGTGTTCCTTATTTATGTTATGACACACATTTGTGCCCCTTACACACAAAGCCCACATTAGTAGCACCCCTAATACACATAATGCCCGCAGTAGTAGCGCCCCTTATACAATGCCCACAGTAGTAGTCCCCTTTAATCACTGTCCACTGTAGTGGTAGTCAGTGCCGGACTGGGGCATGAAGGGCCCACCAGGGGAATGCTGTTGAAGGGGCCCATGCTTAGTACTATTGCCAGCCACCACAGAGATATGTCTACCCATTAGAAACTGTATGTTCTGGGCCTCTTGATAAATATATATGTATAGGAAAATACTGCTAGTGCATTCATGATAATGTACTAGATTAATAACAGCAATGCACCGTAGAAAATACACCATAGTCCTGTGCGGCATAATGTAACATATGTATAGTCTATAACTCAAGTGCACAGTATGGAACCTGATCCCTAGAGGTGAATGTAGACCCACAGGCAGTGGGGCCCACCAGTGGTTTCCCCTATACCCGTGTGGGCCAGTCCGACACTGGTGGTAGTGCACACAGTTGTAGTGCTCCTTATGTAGAGCCTATAGTAGTAGTGCTCCTTATGCAGTGTCCCCAGTAGTAGTGCCCCTTACGTCCCCAGGAGTGATGCCTCTTATGAAGTTCCCCTATACAATGCCCTCATTAGTAGTGCCCCTAGTGGTAATGCCCCTGTGTAGTATTGCCCCCAGTAGTAATGCCCCTGTGTAGTATTGCACCCTATAGTAGTGCCCTCAGTAGTAATGCCCCCAGAAGTATTGCCCCATGTAGTAGTGCCCCAGTAAAGTAGTGACCCCAGTAGTTATGCCACATGTAGTATTACCCCCAGTAGTATTGACCATAGTATTTATGCCCCCTGTAGTTTAGCCCCCAGTAGTTATGCCCCCTGTAGTTATCCCTCCGTGGGAATGCCAACTTAGTTATGCCCCCAGTAGTTTAGCCCCCAGTGGGAATGCCCCCAGTAGTTTAGCCCCCAGTGGTAATGCCCTCAGTACTTCAGTCCCCAGTACTTTATCCCCCAGTGTTAATACACCCATAGTTATGACCCCAGTAATTTAGCCCCCTGTAGTTTTGCCCCCAGTGGTAATTCCCCCAGTAGTTTAGCCCCCTGTAGTTTAGCCCCCAGTGGTAATGCCCCTGTAGTTATGCCCCCTACAGAAGCGCAGCTTACACACAAAAAAAAAACCAAACACAATACTCACCTAAGCCCCACACTTGCCTTCGACCGCTTCCCTCCGCCTGACTACTTGCTGGGCCGCTCCTCGGAACTATGGGAGAGATTTCTTGACGTTTCTCCCATAGCGCACACTGACAGAGCCGGAAGCCGGATCACATCTCTGCTGTGAAGAGGGAGCCGGGCGCCTGCTGGTAACACAATCTCAGCGGGTGCCCGGCATATTCCTGTGGCACACATTCTGGGTTCAGTGAGTCGGAGGAGGCGGAACTGGTTCCATCTCCAAATGGAACTGATGGAAAGCAGTTCCGCCCTGTTCCAGCTCACTTTAACCCTTGGGGACTGCCTTATTCCATCTAACTTTACCCAAACATCTGCTCCTCCATAAACCACCATATTTTTTCATAAACCTTCATAAACCTAGGTGCAGTACAACAAACTCTAACTCATGTCTAATTTTGTGCTGCGCTTTGGCTGTTCTACATGTCATAAATTATCTTGAGTGTGTTTGTAAAACAGTTACATTAGTATATACATGAGCTATCTTAATCAAAAATACATATTCACATACATCATTTTGTTTTTTGAGAGGGGTATATATTAACCCATTTTATTTTATTAATTCACCTCATTCTCCCCAACATTTTCGCTTGTCTATGGAGAATATTCTAAGAAATGTTTTAGCATGTTAACAAAAACCATTTAGGAATACTTGCTTAGCTTCAGAAAACTTACATGAAGAAAGTTAAATACAAATAAAGATATTTTGTCTCCGTTTTTACATCTACAATGTAATTAGTTAAGTTTCAATAAAAAGCTTTCTTTTATGTACAGGTTGAGTTTCCCATAACCAAAATGCTTGGGAACAGAAGTAATTTGAATTTTAGGTTTCTCAGTATTTTGGAATATTTGCATACCATAATGAGATACTGTAACACAAAATTAATTAATATTTTGTCAAAGTCGAAAAATATCATGATGCATATGCCTTGTACTAACCCCTCATGCACATGCCCGCTGCGCGTGCACACACTCTGCCGTGCGTGCACATATCCGCAATTTGCGTAAAGATCGCTCCGGCGATCACGCGCGTGGTATGCGCATTTACGGTAAAGTTTGTAAGCATCTAGCGTGCGACTCGATCGTAGCATATTTAACCCATATAGTGTGTTTTGTAGTTAATATTCCCTTAGACCATGTCAGCGAGTATGTTTAGTTTAAACTGTTCCTGGACAGAGAGATTCCTCTTTACATGATAGGAAGGGTCAGACAAAGGTTGAAAGGTGGTGTCTAGTATCCAGCTGTAGGGTATTTTAAGAGTAACATTCCGATGCTAGTTAGGAAAGGATCGCTCGCTCCTGCGTATAGTTATGTACAAATGTAGTTTATGAACATTAACTGTATTTGCTGTAAATTACACATGCGGCGGGAATCCTGAGGATACCTCCCACCAGAGCAGTTGGGGAAAGACACAGCCCACCTGTTCAAATCCACCTATGACCTTTGCTATAATGTGGAGACACATTCCTGTGTCCAATGAACAATGAGATTACAAGGTACCATTGTATTGTGAATGTATGTTGTGCTATATAAAGACCACCATTGCCTGGCCAGCCTCACTATCTCTGAAGGCTTTCTCCCTGAATGCTGAGGACTGGATCCAGGTCGCGCTTACGAATCATCCCCACGTATGTATTATTCTCTGTAGCCATTTTGTTCGCCATTTATGTTCTCATTTGTTCGCTCTTGTTTGCAATTGTTCGCCATTGTTCACATTATTTTCTGTTATTCTGTTTAGATTTCTATGTTAGTTTGTAGTGTATAATTTGTATTGTGTTTCCCTTTTTCTCTAAACCATCCACGGCGGTGTTAGAGCTGCTGTGGTTTTTAAATCCAAACCAGGTCTAGTGTTTTCACTGTTTACTGCAAAGGGCTTTTCTTAGCGTCTCAATCGCTCAAACAGCATACACATTGTTAAGGTTTTTAAGCGTTACATCATTGTAGTATCTGACTACTAAGGTTTAGAGAATAAGCATATTCTTACTGTATTGTATTAATAAGGTTTACTGCGTATCATTCTGTGAGCGTCTGCGCCGCTCGTGTCTCACTCTCACGGCGCAGCGTCCGCTACGCCAATAGCGTAGCAGTACGGTACTCGGTACGCCTATAGCGTGCTTGATACTGAGCGTGAATCTGTGAGCGTACGTGTCGCTCGTGCATCGCGCCCACGGCCTAGCGTCTGTTACGCTAAGTACGTACCCCTACGGTACTCAGTACGCAAATAGCGTACTCAGTCTGTAATAGTGTATAGCTTTATGCTTAATGGTAATAATTGACATTATCAATTTTATATACACTTTAAATACATAGCCTGAAGTTCATTTTTTACAATATTTTTTAATAATTCTATGCATAAAGCAAAGTTTGTGTACATTGAAAGCAAAAGGTGTTACTATTTCAGTTGGCGCTCAAAAAATCTTGGATTTTGAAATATTTTAGATATTGGATTTTTAGATATGGGAAACTCAACCTGTATGAGTAGTAATAAATCGCAAGTATTTATTTTACATGCCACACAATGCAGTGTTGTGGTGCATTCAATAGTAATCCCACACACGCCATAAGAAACAGTTCACACATAATGAATGCAAGAACACTGAAGAGATATAAAATATATTTACACAACAAATTACAAAAGTTACCGCTTCATAAATATAGTCCGCTGAGGGCAGAGAGGGAATGATTCTGAACAAAACTCCTCCACTCCAGTAGCCTTGCCTGTGTGCATGTGTGAACTTGGTTATACCTTCTTTTTTTAAAATATCTTTTATTTAGACATCATGAATCAAGTATACAGCAAGTAAAATATAACATTGTTATCACAATGCAACAATGGTGTTATTCATTTATCAAAGTATACTGAATACTAATGTCACAACAGAATTGTAGTAACAAGTGTAACATTTATTGTGACATCATGCAGCTATTATTAACCATAATCCCTAGCCCTAATACCTAACTCAAACTGCTAAACCAACCATAATGCCCTATTCCTAATACCCTAACCCCTAACCTGAACCACTAAACCAGCCCTAATATCTTATTCCTACTACCCTAACCCAAACTGCTAAACTAACCCTAATACCTTAACCCCTAACCTAAACCGCTAAATCAATTTATTAACCTATCCCTAATACCTTAAACCCAACCCCTAAACTAATCATAGCCTAACTCAAATACCTTAACCCTAAAGGGCAGAATGGATAATCCATGTGGTTTTAATCTGCCATCAAATTCTACATTTCTAAATTATTCTGAAAATACATAATGATAGCAGTGACAAGAAAATGGTGGGTTGAGTAATTATTCACTTGTTATGATAGGCAAACCTAGTTATATGGGTTTATGTACTAAAGCCTTTGAGAGAGATAAAGTGGACAGAGATAAAGAACTACCCAACCAGCTCCTAACTGCCATGTTATAGGCTGTGGGGGAAATGTATGATTGTATGTGTCACAATACCAGCCTGCACTCCTACAGCCTACACAAGGTTTAGAAGCTGTGTCTTATTTTCTAGATAAGAGTGATATGGAGGACTCTTTAAAAGAATTTATTTTAGAAAGTATAACCTTCATCGTACATAATAACTACTTTTATTTTAATGGAGACTATTACCTCCAGCAGGTTGGAATGGCCATGGACACCAGTTTCACCCTTAGTTATGCCAACTTATTCATGTCATACTGGGAGGAGATGGCGGTGTGGCATAGTGAGTTAGCAGGGGTGGGCCTGGTGTCCTGGCATCATTTCATTGACGATATACTCTTCATATGGAGGGGAATCTATTTGTGAGACATTAAACCACAATGATAGAAACATCAAATTGGTTTACACTACTAGCAAACAAGAAATTATTTTTTGGGATTTAAGTTTATACATAAAAAATAACCAGTTGGAAACAAAAACATAAAAAAACAACCGACTCTAATTCATTCATTGAAAAATATAGCCAACATCATGCAAACTGGCTGGAGGGAATACCATTCAGCCAGTTTGTAAGAGTCAAGCAGAACTGCTCGGAGTTACAGATTGATCAAATGTCTGCTAGTTTTGAACATAAAGGGTACCAAAAGGAGATATTACAGGCTGCAAAAGATAAAGTTGAGTCTATGACTAGCAGGAACTTTTAATTGAAAAACCTAAAAGAACTTCAGCTGAAAATCTTGAATGGTCCTTTGTTTCCAAGTATAGTTGTCTTCATAGAGATATAGAAACGATATTTAAAAATACCTGAAAACTTTTAGAACACAACCCAGTTTTAAAAGGAAAAATCACCAAAAGACCTTCTTTTATATATAGGAAATCAAAATCACTCAAGGGCAAACTGGTAAAGAGTACATTAAGTGATAATAAAAGAATTAGTGAACGTGTACGTGGCTTCCACAGGTGTGGGTCGTGCCTAGTATGCAAAACCGTCAAAACCAATACCTCCAAATATAAAGAAATAAAAATCAATGGCATTTGTTATAGAATTAATCAATTCATCACATGTACATCTAAAAATGTGGTCTATGCGATAGAGTGCAAGTGTGGCCTACTTTATGTAGGCAAGACCACTAGAATGCTAAAAGTCTGTGAGCATATTTACAACATCAGAAAAGGCCTTGAGACACACACCCTTTCAATGCACTTTAAACAGTGCCACAATTCTAAGGAATGTGAAATAAATTTTTTTTGGGGGCATAGAACAGGTAATTGCCACTTGGAAAAATAAAAATATGGAAACAAAATTGTCAAAAACTGAAAAGCCATGGATTTTTGATATAAAAACATTAGTGCCACATAGTCTTAATGGGGAATTTGAACTGAACTGGTTTAAAAATTTATATTTTATGTTCCGGTAAAAGAGATTCCTGATGGTATGTTTTTTAATGTTTTTTTAATATGTTTTTTAATGTATCCTCTTAAATACATGGAGCCCCAGTGCTATCTTTGACTACATAGCAGAGAGATAAAGGATTTCCGGGTTTGCGGACTTTGGAACGCATGTGAACCGCAAACACCGGAAACAGGAAGAACAGTGGCCATGTTGGATCCGGACTCCGTCTTGGAACGCAGGAACATGTGACCGGAATCCGCGGGCACTGTTAAATGGATTAATAATTATGGACTTGCCTACAGTTGTTATTGTATAATTGATGATGCATTGGGGGTATATAAGGGGAGGACTTATGGTTGTGACACTATCTGCTTTTGAGAAAGGGAAACCGAAACGCGTTAAGCGGGAGTGTGTTATCGTGTCCCTGCTGGCCGTCCTTTTACCATCTGAAAAAACCCTGGATGGGTAAGTTGTATGTTCCCGGGACTGTAGCTTGCCTGCTGTAAAACTACCATCTCAGCAATTCCGGTGAGATTTCTTGGCGACCGTGGGAAACGATGCGATATGCTTTTAATATTTTTTGTGTCATGCGAGTGCAACTTGTAAAGAATAAAAAATTGTATGTTCTTTTAAGGACTTCTGCACTATTGGTCTTCTCTTCTCAATGTGTGTATAAACTTTGTTTTGCCAGCAAGACAGACACAGACACACTATTTGTCGGTTGTGACTTATGGAAAAGAAGACAGATATTTCCCTTGCCTTTCTGGAAGGAATTAAAAAGAAATTGAGACGTGCCTTTCACTTTACATCGCTTTGTGAGTGTGCAATTGTTATGTGGAAATTGAATTAATGTCCTTAAGATCTCTGCACTATATGTCTGTTCTCTTTTTTGGTAAACCATGCTTTATTGTTGTTAAGCATGGATACTAGTTTCTTTAGGGTATAAAGCCTAAAAACAATGAGGGTGTGAAGATACTCCATTTTTGACGTGTAAAACCGTGGAAAGCGCCTGGGTGTAATACATTCCATTTGTAGCACAAGCTATAGACTCCCCCAAACAAGTTTATATAATACAGTACTTCAGACATTTGCAGGCCCGATGATCACAGTAAGCCACTAACCAGATTCTCTCTCTGGCATGGTGATTGTGCACTCAGATCCATAGATACACATACAGCAGAGTTGGTAGGAAAATCTGCTGCAACTGGGCATGTGCAACAGCTCTATTCTACCCTTTATACTGCATGTAGTGGCCGCTGACCAGACTGTGGGGAAGGGGGGTTTCTGGGAAACTGGAGCCCCCCACCAGTGTATGCCTATGAAAATGGTTTGAAAAGGTCTAGTTAATTGGCACTGGGGTACATAGTTTGAACATAGAACCTTTTTATAACTGGCATGAGATTATCTTGCTTATTTCACTTAAAAAAGCTGATAAACTGTTCTACTTTCAGCCATGTAGATAGGACAGATACAGGACACAGAATTTCAGCCATTTTGTTACAAAAAATCTGGTCACACCTAGGTCCATAGAATACAGTTGTTTTATACATACACCTACATGCAAATATAATTTCAGGTAATTACTTTTGAGTTTAACTACTACAGTGCATTATGGGGTTTTATGCCACATTCATGCACTTAACTTGATAGCTCACTGTTATTCAGTTACAATACCCTTTATTAAATAACACATTTCAATATACTGCCGCACCCAGGATTCAAACCTATAACCTGTTAAATTCTAATCAAACTCCTTACTCATTGAGCTATTTGATCCTACATAAAAATTATGAACACTATATGAAGCTACTGGTACTTTGAAAAAAATAATAATCAGCATTGCAATTGAGTAGATCTATGTAGTGTGCAGCCACACATTCAATCTCTTGCAGCCACACACTACATAGATCTGCTTAGCCGCAATGCTGACATTTTTTTCACAAAGTACAAGGTAAGCATCAAATATTTAGAATTCTCTAGTTTAGAATTATCTAGCTTTCTATACAAGGGCAGATAGAATTCTCTAGCTTTCTATGCAAGGGCAGATACCTCAATGTATAGATTGTCTGACTGCAAGGCCACAGGCAATGGGTTTGAATACTGGGTATGTCAGCATCTTGAAATGTAATAAAGGACAGTGTGACTGAATAACAAAGAAATCTTAAGTTGAGTTCATGAATGTTGTATAGGTATTGGCGACAGAAGGAGTCAGGGTAGGAGACAGGGGTGGTCATGAGATGCTGGGCTTTAAAAATGGGTGAAGCTGCAAGTGAAAGTAAATTAAAACAGATACTTGACAAGTGCCACCAACCCCCTACCGTGCAGCGCTATGTGCAGTGCCCATAACACACCTAGTTATGGCCCTGCATTATGTGTGCTGATAACGCTTCTCCCCTATGTATTACTGTGGTGTTTTGTGTTAAATGACAGGGGTGCTATGTACCCCTGTCATTATCTGCGCTCCTATCTGAAAGATAGTGCGCCAATGTGCCACCCAACAGTTAGTAGTACTGACCATTCTGACAGCTGCAGCTATCGATTTTGATAGCTACAGCTGTTGTTGCCCCTTCACCGCACTACCTGGCTGTGACAGCTGCCGGACTCTGGGCTGCATTTGTGATCATTTCGAGATCTTGTGCATGCCCAGTGGAGCCAGGTGGTCAGTGAGACACAACGCATCAGCAGTAGGCTGATGCGCTGTGTGCTCTGACAGGGATCACCACAGGGAGGAGTTTCACTCCCCCACTCCGGCAGTCGAGATGTTAATAGATCTCATCGGCATTGCTTCCTGCTTCACCTTGGTAAAGAGGCGAGGCAGGAAAAGCTGCAGTGGTACAATCCGTGCCACAATAGTACATCTACTCCTGTATTCGAAAAATTACAGTTAGGCACTGGTTGGTTGGTATCCTCTGTCCTCTTCATCTCTCTCCAAGGCTTAGTACATAGACCCCATAGGCAGATAAAGGTGTTCCACATAGAATATTTGATATCTACAACAAATAGGTCTGTAGTTACTACATGGGCAGAGAGGAACATATGATAATGGTGGCAGCTAGGATGGGGCTGTGCCTAGTCAGTAGTTTGAAATAGATATGGAGAATAATGGCGATAACTCTGTGAATAGTGCCGGTCTTTAGAGCATTCAGGACTGATATTTCTTAGTACCAAGTTTCACTGGGAACCCCATCTGTACATAAATCTGGCCTACTTGGGGGTTGAAGTGACTCAGAGAAATTACCTTCTTTGCTAGGACCAGGGATTAGAGATCTGAATATCCCTCGAGGGGCTGTTTGGGCCTAAGACCTGTCTTGCTGCCCTTTAGGATTCAATTTTTATATGCAAAGAAGGGAATTCTCAGCAGAATTTCATGGGAAGAATATTTGTCATTTGTTTAACTCTGAATAGCCTTTCTGTATATGATTTATTCATGATCTGACATTTGGGAAGGAAGGCATATGAATATGGCTGTGACATGTGGTTTCAAACCAAGAGTTTGGTGCTGTGTCAAGGATGCCCCAGAGCCTGAGGTTGTTGTTGTGCGACCTGTCATCAAAGTCTGCTAATTTCTCCCTCAGGGAAGATGCGTTGGCCGCACACGCCTAATGTACAGCTACCAGGTCATTATTTGAGACATATTCATCCATCTTGGTTTCAATATGTTTAGTGCGGTCTCCATGCTCACTTTAAAGCACATATACTGTACATTTATAGATCCACTTTTAAGTCTGTTTGCCTGGCTTTTACTGTGAGTTCGCTCTGAAGGGTCAGCCTCAAGTGAACTCTGATCTGCATGCATGAGACCATCATATTACAATGACCCGTACTTCTCTAAGCAAGACCTGAATAATTGTGAATCTTCAGGCACATAGGGGGCCATTCAGACCTGGCCGCATCAGCGGCCCGCAGCGCAGTTTGCTGACTGCGGCAAACTGGTATGCTAAGTGGCTGCGCAGCCACACACATTGCAGTCGCATCCCCGTTGGGGGGGGCAGGGGGGGGGGGAATGGGGACGGGACCAATTTTGTGGGGCCTTATGACGTCACATGCAGCCGCTCCAATAAAAAAAAATGGCCGCCGCAATATAATCTAATAGCGATCCGCAATCTAAATCCGATGCGTTCGCAATCTAATTACTGATGCATTTGTAGGCAGCCTCACACATGCTGGGTGGCCTTGCCCTGTGCTGGGCGGCCCCCAGCATGTGAGGAGATGGACACAGATCTGGCTGTGTGTGCAGCGAAAACATATCACTGGTGCGATCGCCTCTGCCTGATTAACAGGCAGATGCGGTCGTGGGGCAGGAGGGGGCGTGCCAACAGCATTAGAATGCTGTTGGCGGGGCACGGTCCAGACAACGGAGGCATATCCGGACTGTTAGGGGGGGCGGGCCGCCGTGGCTGCGTGACGTCACACGCAGCCGCTGCGACCCAGGACGCGGCGGTTAGCCCCCTGCCAGAGTGCAGGAGCTGCGCTGGCAGGGAGCTACTTGTCAGGTACAAAAGCATTGCGATGCTTTTGTACCTATGTGGGGGGGGCCTGACATGCGGGGCGGACTAGCCCTGTGCTGGGCGTCCCCCAGCATATCTACAATCAGGTCTGAATTACCCCCATAGTACGATGTTTGTAAATGTAATTCTGGAGCGCCAAGTTTTTGTGAAATTTGTAAGCTTTTTTGTGTCCCTTTGATAATAGGCAACGTCTAATGTGTTTTCTTAATACTAATGTGTGTTATTGACACATGAAGATTTTTGAGCAAATTACAGCCATTTTATAGATAGTGTTCCAGACTGATCACTTAGTAGGTAACATTGGGGGTAATTCAGACCTGATCGCACGCTAGGTTTTTTCTCTGCGCTGCGATCAGGGCTGAACTGCGCATGTGTATGCACCGCAATGCGCACGCACGTCACATGGGTACAAAGCGGATCGTTGTGGGTTTTACGAAGAATCCATTCGCACAGTCGAACGCAAGGAGATTGACAGGAAGAAGGCGATTGTGGGTGTCTGACCGTTTTCTTGGAGTGTTTGGAAAAACACAGATGTGTCCAAGCGTTTGCAGGACGGGTGTCTGACGTCAGTTCCGGGACTGGACAGGCTGAAGTGATCGCAAGGGCTGAGTAAGTTCTGAGCTACTCAGAAACTGCACAAATATTGTTTGTACCGCCCGGTACATGCGATCGCACACTTGCAAAGCAAAAATACACTCCCCTATGGGCGGTGACTATCTGCTTGCAGCAGTGCAAAAAAACCCTAGCGAGCGATCAGGTCTTAATAAGGCCCATTATCTGTAAAGTACAAGTACAACATAACACTTCTCAGTGTGGACATGTATGCCATTCACAAACATGGCCCCCTCTAATGCTGTGACATTTACTAACATCCTTTTGTTTGAATAATGCATCAGCAAAAACTAGTCATGCTTTGGAATTAAATGTTCATGGGGTGATGTTTAAGGACATAATGATGCACTACAATCCTCATCATGATTTGCTTGCAGAACATGCTTTACTGCAGCTGATACAGGTTGAGTATCCGTTATCCAAAATTCAAAATCACACATTTTTGGTTCCCCTACTGAGATAATGACACATATGTATATATATTATATTATATTATATATCTATATATACACATAATATATAATATATATTTAATTATCACAGTATGGGACCCAACTGTAAATGGATATCTTGGAAAAAAAGGTCTTTTAACAGTATGGTGAATACATTATGGGGGAGAGTTATCAAATCTTGGAGAGAGATAAGGTGGAAAAGTTGCCCATAGCAACTAGCCAGCTTCTGTCATTTTCCTAGCACAGCCTGTAAAATGACAGTTAAAGGCTGATTAGTTGGTATGGCAACCTATCCACTTTCTCTGGAGAAGATTTGATAAATCTCCCCTTTTGGTTTTGTAAAACTTTAATTAAGACTGGGAAGTGGCTTCATTTTACTTGTGTCCATAGCTTCCATCAAGGGGGGACTGTCGGGACATCAGTCCAAGGCACGGACAGAGAGGGAGCCTGGGTGGCAGCACTGCAGTGAGGATCGAGTCATGCCATCTGCACACCGGCAGCAGCCTTGAATTTAGAGAGCCGCAGAATGAATTTATGAATTAACTTAGCGCCGACTGTGTACCAATCGGAGCTCGAGGACCGTCAGCCAAACAGGAACTGCCACTCCGCGGGCCGTGATTGGGTCATGGACAGTGTCAGATATGAAATACTGATGCGGCTCTGTTCCTCCATGGCTGCTACCGGTGCGCAGATGGCCCGACCCTATCCACACTGCAGTGCTGCCACCTGGGCTTCGGGAGCGGAAGGAGAGGTTGGTTGAAGCTTCAAGGCAGAAGGTGCAGGCAGGTCAGAGCTGGATTAAGGCATCGGGGGGCCCGGGGGACTTAAGACAGGGGGCCCTAAGGTGTAAATTTAAAATTATAATATACAGTATATATTATATATATACACTGTTCAAAAAAATAAAGGGAACACTTAAACAACACAATGTAACTCCAAGTCCATCACACTTCTGTTAAATCAAACTGTCCACTTAGGAAGCAACACTGATTGACAATCAATTTCACATGCTGTTGTGCAAATGGAATAGACAACAGGTGGAAATTATAGACAATTAGCAAGACACCCCCAATAAAGGAGTTGTTCTGCAGGTGGTGGCCACAGACCACTTCTCAGCTCCTATGCTTTCTGGCTGATGTTTTGGTCACTTTTGAAAGCTGGCGGTGCTTTCACACTAGTGGTAGCATGAGACGGAGTTTACAACTCACACAAGTGGCTCAGGTAGTGCAGCTCATTCAGGATGGCACATCAATGCGAGCTGTGGCAAGAAGGTTTGCTGTGTCTGTCAGCGTAGTGTTCAGAGCATGGAGGCGCTACCAGGAGACAGGCCAGTACATCAGGAGACATGGAGGAGGCCGTAGGAGGGCAACAACCCAGCAGCAGGACCGCTACCTCCGCCGTTGTGCAAGGAGGAACAGGAGGAGCACTGCCAGAGCCCTGCAAAATGACCTCCAGCAAGCCAGAAATGTGCAGACTCCATGAGGGTGGTATGAGGGCACGACGTCCACAGGTGGGGGTTGTGCTTACAGCCCAACACCGTGCAGGACGTTTGGCATTTGCCAGAGAACACCAAGATTGGCAAATTCGCCACTGGCACCCTGTGCTCTTCACAGATGAAAGCAGGTTCTCACTGCGCACATGTGACAGACGTGACAGAGTCTGGAGACGCCAAGAAGAATGTTCTACTGCCTGCAACATCCTCCAGCATGACTGGTTTGGCAGTGGGTCAGTAATGGTGTGGGGTGGCATTTCTTTGGGGGGCTGCACAGCCCTAAATGTGCTCGCCAGAGGTAGCCTGACTGCCATTAGGTACCGAGATGAGATCATATGCTGGTCTCACAAGTTGGCCCTGGGTTCCTCCAATGCTAGACCTCATGTGGCTGGAGAGACCATGTGACCTCATGTTCCTGCAAGACGAAGGCATTAATGCTATGGACTGGCCCGCCCGTTCCCCAGACCTGAATCCAATTGAGCACACCTGGTACATTATGTCTTGCTCCATGCACCACAGACTGTCCAGGAGTTGGCGGATGCTTTAGTCCGGGTCTGGGAGGAGATCCCTCAGGAGACCATCCGCCACCTCATCAGGAGCATGCCCAGGCATTGTAGGGAGGTCATACAGGCATATGGAGGCCACACACACTACTGAGCCTCATTTTGACTTATTTTTTTTGAGCAGTATATATATATATATATATATATATATATATATATTTAAACCCAGTACATAATACAGCCAGCCTTGTGTTTTTATGTGCTTTGCTGCTGGCAGGCTGCACAGCCACAGATAGCCTAGGAGAGCTGGCAGAGCCTGAGACTGGGTGCTGGCTGCTGCCTCCACGCGCCGTCCTTCTTCTTCCCTGCAGCCTGCGCGCCCAGCCAATGACTGAGCTGCAGGCTGCTGCTCCTCAGATTATTGGACAGCCTTCCCTTTACAGGCACTGACTCCCAGCGTGCGGCCGCGGCGCCAGCCTTTTCAGTGCAGTGGAGACGGGAGCCAGAGCCGCCAGGGACAGCAATCGCTGAGCTGCCCTGCCACTGCGTGTGGTTCCGGCTCCCGGGATAGCACAAAACCGCAAACCGGAACAGAGATCCAATCTGCGGCGGCGCTGGGGGGCCCTTTAAAAAAAGGGGGCCAGGGGTACTTATCCCCGGGCCCCCACTCTGTGTGTGTGTGTGTGTGTGTGTGTGTGTCTATATGGGACAGTGGGGCAGATGTATTAAGCCTGGAGAAGGGATAAAGAAGTGATAAAGCAGTGATAAGTGGAAGGTGATAACGCGCCAGCCAATCAGCTCTTAACTGTCATTTTTCACATTCGTAATGATTGGCTGGTGCATTATCACCTTGCACTTATCACTTCTTTATCCCTTCTCCAGGTTACATCTGCTCCACTGTGTGTGCTGGGGGGCACCTGCTTATTTCATCAGCCCCGTATACCACAAGTTCTTGTGTCTATGGATTAGCCTGACTAGTATCTACATAGCTCAGACTCTGGAGGAGCATCCCAGGTGATGTTTGATTATATTTGCATACTGCTATTGAGCAAGTAACTCTAAGCGGTTTATGAGTGATTTATTTATTTTTTATTCTGGTTTTGAATAAATGTGACACCGACAGAGGTGGAATAAATTGTAAGAATTGGTCTAACTAACAAATATAAACTCGGACTCTGTGTGTGTGGTTTGTCTGTACTTTTAATATTGGAAAATAGAAATACAAATCTCTACAACCTCAGACAATCTCTGAAATTACGGACGCTTGGCAACTATTATACATAATTATGTTCTCACACAGTCATTGTGTGTTGTGTATTTTTGCAACGGGTAGTTACAATAGAACAGAGCGGGTGCTGTAACCTGCATTTTAGAGACTCACACTTCACTGAATCTATGGATCCATTCAAGTGCCCTATGGTGGAACTTCTATGTACAAAAATACTATTGTAGAAAAACATCAACATTTAATCAGGGTGAACTGGAGCATATGGGGATAAACAGGCATTTACAAACATTCCCCTCCAGTGTAATACTGCATTTCTTTACTACAAGGCACAGAGGCCTACAGGAGGAGGATGGGGCAGCCGTCACTATGGTAACAGCCTCATCCCCTCCCTCCACTCTCTAGTGTATTCTTCTCCCTTTCTCAGCTAAGGGGTTGCCGTTTTTGCCTACACAGGTTCCAGGGCAGTCACTAAGGGGTTTGTCCATGCTGCTTCCCGGGTTAATTAGTAGTCTCAGCGTGTGGCTGGGAAGCAGGCACACAAAAGAGCTGTTTGCTGCCTGAGAATCTGGAGCTTCCGCAGAGAGGGAGACACACCAAGGCACTGCAGAACAGGTAGGGGCATATGCAACTTGGCAAGGGATGCGATCTTGTACATGCACACCTTCAAAGGGCTGACCTTAGTAGAAAGAGATTTAAAGGGGTGTGGAACTAGCATGAAAGTAGAGTGAGACGGGAATCACACTGCTTGTAACGGAGGCTGGAGGATGGCCCCATTTGTTTGTATTGCAAGACGGGAGCTGGCTGGAATGTTTGTTTTGTATTGCTAGGCTTCGGCATATAATATATGTGATATACAGTATGTATCTCATATGTCTGGGAGTTCGGACAGTATCTTTCTGCATCATGAGCATTGTTTATTTTAATCTGTTGCTATGGGAAATTGAGGTTGCTTTTACAGGTACATTACATGATGTCCCAGTAAACATCTACGACTGCTAGATACTGGGGTTCAGCGATGGAAGTGGTTATTAGGACATCCCTGTCAGTAATAGGAGCTGTTCCTGGTCCTGAGCAAGGTGCAATGTGCTGGACACGTACAGGATCTGGCTGGCTGCTTCTGTCATCGTCATGTTGTAACTAATAATGTAACGATCTGAGCAACCCTGCTGTGTGTACAGCATCTTACACTTATTATGCAGACACACCTAGTACTTACCCCGAAGAGCTTACAATTCAGTAATGCCCATTCATCTCCAGTATTGACCACTTAAAACAGTTCATGTGCTGTATAACCTCTTAGCGGCATTTACTTTAGGTATGTTTATTGTTTACCCTATCGTATAAGATAGATAGATAGATAGATAGATAGATAGATAGATAGATAGATAGATAGATAGATATTTGTGTGTGTTTGTGCAAGCATATTCTGATTTTGCCATGTATTGTTTACACTTGGGCAAGCAGCGTTGTTTGGTGGTGTAATAAAAGATCAAGCTTTAAATAATATTTATAGCCATTAGCTGACCGTGTCATACATGTCTGTAAATACACTTTGTGCTGTAATGTTGTTACACCAGTGTTAGGTGTATTCATACTATAGATCTAAATATTGAAATGTAAAATATAAAAAGCTTACATGTTTTTGTCATAGTATGAATGTTAGTTATCCATACAAAGACTGCAGTCTGGTACTACAGAAAATGATTACTGATAATGATTGCATGGCAGTCCCTGGTCACAAAATACAAGTGTACAATCTAATAACTCTCATTCATTGCTAGTAAGCCTTGCTACTCTGATTTTTAACTGTATGGTTCTCCATGGAGACTTGCTACATGGATGACAAATTATTCCATTAAACTGTCATCGTTAGGTCAGCAGCCACCATACTTCATTCACTTGTTCTGCTGGTCACTCACTTGCCGCTTATGAGCTAATTCAGTAGCTACATTTACATAGCAAATGCCCCCCTGTGTTTGTTGTAATGCTCTTTCTCTGCTATTCAGTCTAATGCAGTCTTAATATGCAGAGTCCCATCATCATTTTCTATTATGTTTTTTGCACTTACATTTTGTTCTATGAAAGGCATGCATGACATCTCACAGACTGACACACTACTGAACATCTTCCATTATGCTTCATTTTCTTCTTTTTGTCTGGAACTTATGATCTGTTGACAATATAAAGAGAATAGTTCCAGCATTCTGTATACATTAATGCTATCTGGAATGATGCACTACTCATCAGCCTATAAGCTATATTTAATGTGTTTTATTAATTTGGTTTTGCTCATTTTGGCTCAATTTAATATGATTACAGTGGCATACATTATAATTATTATTTATATTTATTAATAATTTATCATATATTGCACACTTATTACACAGCACTTTACAGACAATATTTAATCATTCACATCAGTCCCTGCCGTGGTGAAGCTTGCAATCTATATTCCCTACCACATGTACACACTAGGGTTAATTTTAGCCAGAAGCAACTTAGCTGACTGTATATTTTTTGGTATCTAATGAAACTGGTGTACTTGGAGAAAGTCCACGCAAACCTATGGGAAACATACAAACTCCACACATATACGGGCATGGTTGTTATTAAACTCATGACCACAGTGCTGTCAGGCAGCAAGGGTGTCCATTCCACCACTATTATGCCCAAGCATGTACATTTATCTATATATTTTATTGGTCATTGATTTATCTATGTTTTACAAATAAGGCATTAACTAATCTTGCCTGCTATGACCAAGGAGTTTAATATTTTTCAAGTGTGACAGCAGAGGAGTGGTGAGGAAAAAGTTCTGCCATCTTTCTTCACCATACATGAGCATCCATTTAAGGATTTGTACTTCGTAATCAGTCCTATAAAGACAAAAAATAATGCAAAAATCTCAAGGCCCTCCGTGGACCATACATCTACCTGGTAATTCCCCCATCCCAAGGTACCAAATCTTACATGCTAAAAATCCTCAACTTGCTGATTCTGATCATTTTTAAAAAGGACTCAGCGAATCGAAGATTTCCAACTTCTTGGAGTTTGCTGATGACCCAACTCACGTATTGGCAAAACAGTGAATTTTTGCATTTAATTGCAGATGTATGAGCCCCTTAGCAGTATGGCTTTATGTGGTAAGACTGGAAGATTTGTTGCAATGAGAAATAATTATCTTGATTGGTTCATAGTGGCAGGTGGTTGGACTTCTGTACCTTGTAGATACATGGGGCTTCAGTCAGAGTTGGAGATTGCCCATTTGTGTGTTGTAAATATTACTTATTTTCGTACTGCGCTAGCATACGTAATACGTAATATGCATGCGTAATAAGATTTGAGTGTATCTTAGAGAGGCAGAGCAGGAATGGGTGTTAGTTAAGTTCAGATAGGGCATGTACATGTAAGTATAGCATGCCCCATAAAGATGCAACATACTGTAATGATACTTATCTATAGATGAACTACTTATCCATTGATTAACTTCTTGGGAGGTGTATCTTTTGGTGGCACCGAAGTCCTGGTGTAAATATATGTTGTTGTGGTGATGATGATGATGATGACACCAAGAGCACAATGGAGCAGCTAATATATATCAACCCTCCAGCTGACAGTATTTCTTTCCTTAGTGATCTTTATTCAATGCTCATTCTGCAATAGTGGGAGACGCGTCACCTTAAGAAAAATGTTTCCTAGGTGATAATGCAACTTTAATAAATATTTTATTTGGAAAATACAACTTTCTCATTTAGTACCAACAATGCCAAGACACTGTTCTCTCTTGTATGTACTCCTGCAGTAGAAATAATGATGTGTTCAGAGTTGATTATTTGGTATATGTATTCTGAGATGTGTACGACTGAAGATACACATGTTGTAAGTCCACAGTTTTTGCAACAGAATTTTTTCTGCTTTTCTTTGTGGCACAAACTGTAAATTAATGACATATGTTATTAAGACCACTGAGAATAGTGAAAAAGCTGAAATATTGTATGTATAAAATAACTCATACTAGACACATTGAACTAGTAGTTGCATTAGAACTGGGAATTAATAGGTCATTATATTTTGAGGTTATTTTCCGTTATTGACAAGAAAAATCACGGGTGGAAGTGGAACAGTGCATTGTGCATTGACATAGCCAGGGCTTAAAGTGGTCCTGGAGAGGTGGAAGAACTAATTTACCCTGCAACCTACCCCCCCTTCCCCTTCTCTCACAGTAAGAGGGGCCAGTGCTAGTGTTTTCGGCAGCCACTACAAACTATAAATTTGTGCCCTACTTCCCATACTTTATAAAGGGACATTGAGCTCACAAAAATGCAGCATAGTCACATAATAGCACCCTCAATTCAAATTACACCACACAGTAGCACAATCTTATTCACATTACACCACATGTAGTGCCCCTGATTCATATTACACCACATAGTAATGCCCCTCTATGTATGTTATGCCACACAGTAGTGCCCCTTATACACAATTCCCACAAAAATAGTGCCCCTTACACATAATGCCCACATTTGTAGTGCCCCTTACACATAATGACCACAGTAGTGCAACTTATACACAAAATGCCCACAGTTGTAGTGCTGCTTATATACAGAATGCCCACAGTAGTAGTGCTCCTTACACATAATGCCCATAATAGTAGTGCCTCTTACACATAATGACCACAGTAGTGCCTCTTATACACATAATGCCCACAGTAGTTCCCCTTATACACATCTCTGCCTCTTGTCTCTCCAGCAGCTCACTGCCTGTGTCCCTCCAGCGGCTCCATGCCCTGTATCCCTCCAGCAGCTTCCCCACCTCTCTTTTCCCCCAGCTCCCTCTCATCTTGTCTTCAAGATGCACAGAGCCTGCTCCTCTTCATGGCTCCTCTTCACTTCAGCAGTGGTGACAGCATGACATCACATATGTTGTGCTGGAAAAGGAATCCACTGGGAACGGAGGAGTGGATGAATACTGTCCAACAGACACAGCATGTGTGAGTACCATGAGGGGTGTGCTGTAAATGGAGGAGTACCATGGGGCCACCAGGACCTGAGGAAGGGGGGGTGGGGTGGATGCAGCTCATCAGTAACATTAGCGCCGCCTGCATCATCTATTGATGTAGGTGATGAGTCAAGTTTTTCTGTTGGAATTACTGTGCAGAGCAATAGAGGTGGTGGAACTAGTTCCCTCTATCATTATATGTGGTGGAACTCAGTTCCTCCTATGTCCCCCCCCCACTTTAACTCCTGGACAGAGCAAAATGTAATTAGCTGGTGATGCCGTTATACTGTAGGCTCATGTGCACAGTAGAGCAGGGGCCTCTTCAGAGTGTTTATGGCTAGCACATAGGCAGTAGGCACATGTGCCAGCCATACTTGCTTAGAAGTTCCAACCACACTTGGTTAGAAGTCCCAGCTCTGCTCTTTTTAATTTTATTGTTCAAACTTGTTATGACTTGTCCATTACAGATCTGTTTAAATGTAAGTAATAAAACCTACATGCAATCAGCAAAAATTACTACTACTACTACTACTACTACTACTACAACGACAGTGTGCTGTTAAAGGCTGAATTGCTTTGGGAATAAGTCAAAATATATGTGAAGTTCAGCATGTTCCTTGATTTTTGTTTAAATACTGTTATTCATATGCCAACCTGCTGCTAAATTCTCTGGAGTCGGGTCTGTGTAAGTGTGCATTCCAAGGGATAACAGCCCTAGTTTAGATTATTAGAATGCCTGAAGTCATCTTGGAGTTTTCATCTTTAGTGATTTCCAACATCCTAGCAATTTATTCTGGCAGGTACATTATCGTATACAGTATGTAAGTACCCTTTGCATAAGCTGATACCTTGTGATAGAAGTAGCATGGTTATGCTGCTATTATAATACTAGGCTTACAGAAAACATTCTACAACATACTGAAGTGATGCAAATACAGTATAATAGTAGCACTGCTCACTTATAATATAACTAATTTGCAAGATACTGTCACAGCATAAACTGTGCTACTGTATGTAATATACGTAAGTTAAACAAACTGTACTGCAAATAAAACAGGACCCCATTCATTTTACTCTCAAGAATTTCATGTTTGCAAGGTAATTCTCAACAACACTAACATTGGCTTAATTGAATGTGCTTTAATATACATTTGCATTTAGTTTTATATAGAAAGTACATTTCTTAACCTCTCAGATACCAAACCATTTTCTTGATGGCCATCTGGCAAGCATCTATTTTGTGCCATGTAATACATTTTGCAACATTGTAACAGTTTTCCCTCCTAATGCATACTGTACAGCTGTGTTTCCCAAAGTGGGCTATACTACCCCCTGGGGGGTGCTGGAACGATCCAGGGGTGCAGTAGGAGCCTTGGGAGCAATTGGGGGGGGGGGGGGGGGGCATTAAATAAGAATACGGGGGTGGTGGAAGGCTATCTGTAGTCAGTCCCAGGTCATGCAGTGAGATCAGATGTGCTGCTTGTGGGACACTTCCTCCCCTGCTCTCTCATGCTGCATGGTGAGTGGAGGATGTGTTCCAAGTGTGCACAGACATACCATTATCTCGGCACCTGCTGCTGCATGCTGAGTGTGGTGCTGCGCTGTTCCACTCCGCTCCTCCTCCCTCTAATGCAAGGGTGGGCTCAGCCGAGCTATATCTGCCACCTGGGCTGGTGGCATATTGGACCACCTCAGATTGGTGGCATGCAGCTGCACAGTGCGGCAGAGCCAATACGGCAGCCTAAGGGTTCTACTCCACACACCATAGCCTGGCCAGCTCCGGCTTAAGCGCTGTGGCTGTCAATGCTGTCATTGGATAGGAACCAGGAATAGGAGCCTGAAAAAAAGAAGAAGACACCCTGTGAGAGCAATAACTGTAAGGTAAGTTTTTGTCCTGAGAAAGGCTGACTCATGTGTCATTGCTGCAAGCATTCGCTGGTGCCTATTTGTACGTATATAGAACAAAAGTTTTGATTTGTATTTCCTTCATCATATTTAGTGGAATGTGGGTTCAGTGCGATCACAAATCTGATAACTAAAAGAAAAAACCCAAATCACAGTGATTTAAGAATGCTGCTGAAAAAAATAGAGCCAAACATTAATAAATTGGTAGCAGCGCACTCAGTTCATTCTTTTCATTAGGATTCTTTTTAATGTTATTTGTAATTTAATATTATCCTTAATTATCTTCATTTTCTGTGTGTAATGCGAATGTTACTATGGTTTATAAAAAAAACATTTTTTTTTATAATTTCACGCTTCAAGTTGTCTTACTTACAACAATATCTTTCTTTACTATATTGTAGGACGTAGGTAGAAATATAGGTGGTCATTCCGAGTTGATCGCAGCCAGCAACTTTTAGCTGATGCTGTGATCAACTAGTCCACGCCTATGGGGGGAGTGTATTTTAGCTTAGCAGGGCTGCGATCGCTTTTGCAGCGCGGCTAAGCTAAAGAAAATTTCAAGCAAAAGAAGACTAGGCCTGGACATACCCTGTGCGACGATCTCTGCGATGCTGGAGCGGGCTTTGACATCAGACATCCGCCCTCCGTTCTGCTGGACACGCCTGCATTTTCTTCTCCACTCCCCGAAAACGGTATCCAATGGTCCTGTTCCGCCTAGGTACGCCATCTTTCTGTCAATCTTCTTTGCGGTTGGCTCTGCGACCGCTTCCTTCGTAGGACGCAACGTAACCCGGCGACCTCTGTCACCGGGCAACATCGCACACGTGCAGTGCGGCCGCCGTGCATGCGCATTCTGAACCCGTTCGCACTGCAGCGACAAACCGCTGCATGCAAATGGGTCGGAATGACCCCATAGATACATAAAAGAACACAATTATTTTTCTGAAAAAGGGGGCGGTTGGCAGGGCCCTCTTTTCGTATGGGCTCAATGGGCTCTTGCCCAAGGGCCCCAGGAGTATAAAGGGCCTAGGCTGATAGCTGAGGGTCTCCTCTTTCCAGGGGTACCAGATTTTTGAAAATCGGCCCTGGGGAACCGGAGATATCTGACTTGAAAGCAGTGGTCCCCATCCAAGCCTGTTAATTGCTCTTCCCAGCCAAATATCTTCGATTCTGTCTGACTTAGAGTTTTTCTGAGGGTATACTCCAAAAACTGGGACTCTCCCCCTTTCGGTGGACACTGGCAGCTTGTCTCTACTACGCCCAGAACCAGAGATATCAGCCTTCCAGCAGCTGGTCCCTGCTCACGCTCCACATGCCAAATATGCAGTTTTATATTTTCGTTGGTGGATTGATCTGGCTCCTGAACTCTGGTCCCCAGTACTCTATTTTTTTTATCCCATTCAAATCTAAGAAATATATTTTCAGGAACTTGAAATATCTGCAGTCAAGCAAGCTGCCCTCCCACTGGAAAATGATAGATATTAAGTCCACTCCACAATCCATTCCTCCCCTACGTATTAAACACCCCCTACCACCCTGGAAGTCATGTACCAGGGCTTCTTCATTCAGCCCAATGCCCCCTTCTACAGTTTAGCCCCATCTGTGCAGTAAAGGAGTAATTAGCAGAAATTACTCCAGGTCCTACATGCTGAGCGAAAGATAGAACATCCCCTACCACCCGTGGGACATCAAAGCTGCCGCTGATAACACCCCCCAACCCTACCGCTGGAGGATGGGTAGGGGGCCCAGTGCATTGCTGTGCCCAGGGGCCTACACTGCTGTTAAGACGGCGCTGGCGGTTGGCCAAATAAGTTTGGGAACCTCTGCTGTACAGCATTAGGTGGGAGAAGAATAAAGTGCAAATATGTATAGGTCTTTGGACTACTAAAGGAGATATGCATCTGTTAGAAAAACCCAGTGGCTGAGCTACTGTGGTAATGAAGATGGAAAAGTTAATGTCACCTCTGTGCCCATGGGGTATAGTTGTCTTGCACCATATGGATGAACATCTCACACTATACTGAGTACTGTCTTCACTGGACTTCCCAATAACAGTAGCTGGAGGGGTTCAGTTTTTATACTGAATGTGCATAATGTGAAAACACTTCTGCACTTCAAATCACTGTAGCTTTATCAGTTACAGTATAACGTCTAGGGTTTCTGTGCAACAGCCCGAGAGATTCACTTCTACCTTGCTCATATTAAGCAAGAATTGTTAGATACAGTTTCTTCAGTCTGTTCTTGATTTCATTGGATGGGTTGCAATGACTGCATCTAAGAAATCCAATTTACTAAAATCATATTTAGTATACAGTATCCACACTATCCAATAATCAGCCCGGTAATTGGATAGTGTGTACCTAGCTTAAGAGTAACTTGCAGCTTTTTGCTCCCCCTCCAAAACATCCCCCGTAATTTAGTGCACCGATGTGTCCTCATACATCATTGCTGCAATCGTGCATCATTTCCTATCCCATGAGACTCTGCTAGCGTCAGTCGTCTTTTTTACTAATTGTTTTGTCAATAATGTGTCTTAGTAGCATGTCAATGCAAGTATATCTGTGTGCGACTGAGTCTCTGAATCTGTATACGAACTGCAACAATGTAGCACACACAGATATACAATTTTACCTCAGCACAGTCTGTGAAGCCAGATGCAGTCTGTGAGACTGCACTGGCTTCACTGAGACTGACAGTGACTTCCTATTGGAAGTCCTACCTGCCAGTCACAGAAACACAGGGCAGTCCCATTGAGAGGTGTTTCCTCCCTCTGAGACTGCCAGACCGGGCTGTGAAAAGCCCTGTAGGAAGCCACTCTCTGCCTTTTGGGAAGCCCCAGGCGGCTTCTATAGGCTACAGCCGATGCAGCTCATAGAAGTCGTGAGTTTGCGCATGCGTAGTTCCATCGCCGCTACGGAGCTTGTGCCGGTCCTGGCATCTGTGCATGACATTGTACACTACAGATGCTGGGACCTGGCCAGCCGGCTGGCGGCGGTGGGTACAAGGGAGCAGGGACCCGGTAGCAGGAACAAGGGATCCGGCAGCACGACCAGCGGCAGCTCCGCTCCTTCACGAAGGTAGGAATTGCCACTGGCAGAGGCGTAACTAGGGTTTTTGGAGCCCAGGGCAAGATCAATAATGGCGCCCCCCCCCCCCCCCAAAAAAAAAAAAATAATAATAATAATTTTCGCGCTCCAGAAAAGGGGCGTGGTCACTCAAAAGGGGCGTGTCCTTCAGTGTAGTAGGACCCCTTATACTATCTAGTACTGGTGCCCCTTTCACATTATAGCACACGGTATGAGCCGAAATTCACATTATAGCACACAGTATGAGCCGAAATTCACATTGCCCCACACGGCATGAGCCGAAATTCACATTATAGCACACAGTATGAGCCGAAATTCACATTACCCCACATGGTATGAGCCAAAATTCACATTATAGCACACGGTTTGAGCCGAAATTCACATTATAGCACACGGTATGAGCCAAAATTCACATTACTCCACATTGTATGAGCCAAAATTCACATTTCCCCACATGGTATGAGCAGAAATTCACATTACAGCACACGGTATGAGCCGAAATTCACATTACAGCACACGGAATGAGCCAAAATTCACATTACCCCACATAGTATGAGCCGAAATTCACATTATAGCACACGGTATTAGCCAAAATTCACGTTACAGCACATGATATGAGCCAAAATTCCCATTATAGAGTTAGGGGATCCTACCCCCAGAATTAACATGGCCTGTGGGGCACTATGATGAGGGGAGCCCACCCCCTTAATAGACTAATTGCAGAGTTTAGCAGCGGAAGGGCTGCAGCGGTTTCTCACCCCAAGCTGCGGCGCTTCTGCCACCTCCGACACTCCACATCTTCGGCACCACCCGGGATGCAGAGCACCGCACCGGGTATGCACCCTTTTCAGTGTGGCCTGCTGCACTCCGAAGGGGTTCTTGTTTCATGCTGCAGGATCCCGATGTGCGCCTTCCTCCCCGCTGTTACTGTCACGGTAAGCATTAGTATCGTTTACCGCAGAGGCCATTTTCTGAGGCATATGTGTTAAACCTCAGGAACTGAGATGCCCTTCTCACCATACAGCTGTGTGGCCGAGCCGGGCGGGGGGACAGCCAGCAGCAGCATGCCGGATATCAGCAGCAGAGGGTGCGGGCTGTACATACTTGAGGCAGCTGGATATTCAACAGTGCTGAAAGCCTCCGGAGCCCGCACCCCCGGAGCTGCAGTACACCGGCAAAGGACACCCATCCCCCGAACCCTGCGTAGCCCAAAGCCGGAGATCAGCAGCATGTTGAACGCGGAAGCAGAAGCTGCTTATTGCCGGTCAGCATGCTGCTGATCTCCGGCT
This sequence comes from Pseudophryne corroboree, assembly GCF_028390025.1. Classification (NCBI taxonomy): domain Eukaryota; kingdom Metazoa; phylum Chordata; class Amphibia; order Anura; family Myobatrachidae; genus Pseudophryne; species Pseudophryne corroboree. Next base: position 310,889,429 of record NC_086449.1, on the reverse strand, counting down.
TTGGGCTCCACATGTGCATTACAGCCCCCACCCTCGGCTGCTGATATCCGGCATGCTGCCCCTGCTGCTGGCTTTCCACCCGCCCGGCTCGCCCACCCAGCTGGATGGTGAGTGAGAAGGGCATCTCAGTGCCCGTGGTTTAATACATATCTCTCTTCGGTAAATGGCCATTAGTACATCCCACACACACTGATTACACACACACAGACTGGCCACCCCCAAATCCTACACACACCCACTCAGACTACACACACACACATTCTCATACTTTCCTCTCCCCCACACACACACTGGACTGCAAAAATTTACACACACTGACACTGTTCCACACACACACAATTAACACACTCACACTGTCCCACACACACAATTAACACACACGCACACTGTCCCACACACCAGTGGCGTGCGGTGAGGTCAGTGGCGTGCGGTGAGGCACTACAGCTATAATGTCTGCCGAATCCTGTCGATGAACCCTACCGCCACCGAGCCAATGCCCGCCACTGCCTCTGAGCCGATGCCCGCTGCCACCACCAATGGCTTACAAACTCGCCCACCATCAACTGACCCAGCCCTCCGCCACTAATTTGCAACTCAGTCCAAAGTCGCCAATGCCCGCTGCATGCCTGCTCATCATACTTATGATATATTGTACATTTTTATAGAAAAAAATAATAATCAGTGTTTGGGACTGGGAAGGGAGTGGGAGGAGGACATGAATGCAATTTTGTTGTCCAGGGTTTCCATTAACTTAATGGAGAAGGGTCTGAATGGGTTAAAAATGTAAAAAAAAACTGCGTGAGGTCCCCCTCCTAAGTATAACCAGCCTCGGGCCCTTTGAGCCGGTCCTGGTTGTTTAAATACTGGGAAAAAATTGGACAGGGGTTCCCCGTATTTAGACAACCAGCATCGGGCTCTTAGTCCGGTCCTGGTTCCAAAAATACTGGGGACAAAAGATGTAGGGGTCCCCCCGTATTTTTAAAACCAGCACCGGGCTCCACTAGCCAGGGACATAATGCCACAGCCGGGGGACACATTTATGTAGGTCCCTGCGGCCGTGGCATTACCCCCCCAACTAGTCACCACTGGCCGGGGTTCCCTGGAGGAGTGGGGACCCCTTAAATCAAGGGGTCACCCCCCCTCCAGGCACCCAAGGGCCAGGGGTGAAGCCCGAGGCTGTCCCCCCCATCCGTGGGCTGTGGGTGGGAGGCTGATAGCCATGCAAGTAAAAAAAGAATATTGTTTTTTGTTGTGGAACTACAAGGCCCAGAAAGCCTCCCCCGCTTGCTGGTACTTGGAGAACCTCAAGTACCAACATGCAGGGAAATAACAGGCCCGCCGGTACCTGTAGTTCTACAACAGAAAAAATACCCAAATAAAAACACAACTCACACACCGTGACAGTAAAAATTTATTAAAGCACACTGACACACTCACACATACTTATCTATATCCCACGCCGGTCACGTCCACTTGTCCAGTAGAATCCAATAGGGGTAGCTGTAAAAATGAGAGACACATTACTTACCTACATCCCACGCCGGTCACGTCCACTTGTCCAGTAGAATCCAGTAGGGGAATCTGTAAAAATGAGAGACAGATTACTTACCTACATCCCACGCCGGTCACGTCCACTTGTCCAGTAGAATCCAGTAGGGGAATCTGTAAAAATGAGAGACAGATTACTTACCTACATCCCACGCCAGTCACGTCCACTTGTCCAGTAGAATCCAATAGGGGTACCTGTAAAAATGAGAGACAGATTACTTACCTACATCCCACGCTGGTCACGTCCACTTGTCCAGTAGAATCCAGTAGGGGAATCTGTAAAATGAGAGACAGGTTACTTACCTACATCCCACGCCGATCACGTCCACTTGTCCAGTAGAATCCAATAGAGGTACCTGTAAAAATGAGAGACAGATTACTTACCTACATCCCACGCCGGTCACGTCCACTTGTCCAGTAGAATCCAATAGCGTTACCTGTAAAAATGAGAGACAGATTACTTACCTACATCCCACGCCGGTCACGTCCACTTGTCCAGTAGAATCCAGTAGGGGAATCTGTAAACATGAGAGACAGATTACTTACCTACATCCCACGCCGGTCACGTTCACTTGTCCAGTAGAATCCAATAGGGGTACCTGTAAAAATGAGAGACAGATTACTTACCTACATCCCACGCCGGTCACGTCCACTTGTCCAGTAGAATCCAATAGGGGTACCTGTAAAAATGAGAGAGATTACTTACCTACATCCCACGCCGGTCACGTCCACTTGTCCAGTAGAATCCAATAGGGGTACCTGTAAAAATAAGAGACAGATTACTTACCTACATCCCACGCCGATCACGTCCACTTGTCCAGTAGAATTCAATAGGGGTACCTGTAAAAATTAAAATGATACTTACAAACTGCAATCCACAGGAGGAGAGAGAGAGAGAGAGAGAGAGAGAGAGAGAGAGGGGGGGGGGAGAGAGACTAACCTGCTGCTGGGGAGACCGGCACACACTGCAGGGCCACGACGGGAGGACGGAGCCGGCGGAGGAGGGGGAGAGCCGCACACCGCCGCTCCTGTCAGCGGCAGCGGAGGAGGATGGGGCGCACACTACAGACGCCAATAACCGCCGGGACAATTAACACACACACACACAATTAACACACACGCACGCACACTGTCCCACACACACAAATAACACACACGCACACTGTCCCACACACAATTAACAAACACGCACTGTCCCACACACACACAACACACTCACACTGTCCCACACACACACACACAATTAACACACACGCACACTGTCCCACACACACACAATTAACACACACTGTCCCACACACACACAATTGATACACACGCACACTGTCCCACACACACACAATTAACACTCACGCACACTGTCCCACACACACACAATTAACACACACTCAAACTGTCCCACACACACACAATTAACACATTCACACTGTCCCACACACACACAATTAACACACTCACACTGTCCCACACATACACAATGAACACACACGCACACTGTCCCACACACACACAATTAACACGCACTCAAAACTGTCCCACACACACAATTAACACACTCACACTGTCACACACACACAATTAACAAACACGCACTGTCCCACACACACAATTAACACACTCACACTGTCCCACACACACACACAATTAACACACACACACTGTCACACACACAATTAACAAACACGCACTGTCCCACACACACAATTAACACACTCACACTGTCCCACACACACACACAATTAACACACACACACTGTCCCACACACACACAATTAACACACGCACACTGTCCCACACACACAAACACACACACAATTTACACACACTCAAACTGTCCCACACACACAATTAACACACTCACACTGTCCCACACACAATGTCCCACACACAACACACACGCACACTGTCTGACACACACACACACAAAAAATGTCCCGCACCCCCTTCCCGCTCACCTGCACTCACTGCTGTTCAGGGCAGGGGCCGCACGCCCCCCCGAGGTCGCGCACGCGCATGCGCGCACCTCCGCGGTCGCGATCGCGCATGCGATCGCGTACACACAGTCACTTTGCAGGGGGGAGTAGGGGGAGGCTCCTGGCTGCCGCTGCCTGTCTATTGTGACAGGCACAGCAGCCGGGGAGACAGGGAAAGCGCCGCGGGTAGCGCCGGCGGAATCCCTGAAGCATGGGGCGAGTGGGCCGTGCAGGTGCCGGTGGCGCCCCCCTCTGTTGGGGCTGCCATGGCGCCCAGGGCACGTGCCCTGCTCGCCCCGTGCTAGATACGCCTCTGGCCACTGGTCACATGTCAGTCTCAGGATGTGTCCTAGTTTCACTGCGTTGCGACTAAGATGTATTTTTCGTCAAAACAAAGACGCTTGATTCTAGCAGTGTTGCACGGGACCTGTTAGCTCACTCGCATTGTGCATCTTAAGCTGTGTCGCGTATTGAGGCTAGATGTATAAGAAAACATCTGTACCACGATTTCACAGTATATCAGTAGAGCATGTCTTACGGAATGTGTACCGTAATGTTTGGGTGTGCAGGGACAGATATGAATGACAAATATTAGCAATACAGCGATGTATAATACGTTGGTGTGAAGTGAATAAACACAAAGTAACATTACAAAAATAACAAATAACAAATGATGCAGTCTTTGGTATTTCTTACAGTTTTAGAATTTGAGAATGGTTGCTTATTTAATCCTGGGAACAGTTTTACAGTTTGGGGCTGGGTTAGGTTTATGGTTATGCTTGGCTGGTGCAGGATTCAATTGGGACTAATGTGAAATTGAGCCTTGTCATCCCTTTTTTGAAAAAGAGTATTTTTTCTTGCTCCTTGGGGGCCATAGGGTAATGCCCATTTTATTAAAATGGTCCACCCAATATCATGGCCTACTTTGTCTTTAGTTATACCACAAGACATGCTAATACTTGTATATGTTCAGGATCAGTTGTAAAACAAATAATAAAGAATGAGGAATCCATACTTTTAAATCAATATTGTCGCCAGAACAGATGGTATTAAATTAGGCATGTGTCAATGCATTTCAAGTAGCCAGACCCTATTTTATTTCCAGAGTCTATAGCCATAGAGAAGCTCTACAGAAATCTTATCCATAAGCCCTTCTATGAGGTGAATTACAGCAGATGATCAAATAAGAATTTGGGAAATTCTGTAAAGTAAATCTATTCTATACTTAAGTGACCAGATATAAATACGAGTAAAGCAGTATAAAAGATAAATTAGATAAATAATAATAATAATAGAAATTATGTCTGACTACACATTTTGGCTTCATTTGACTTGTATATGAAATCAAAAGGATATAGAGAAATATACATTTATAACAATGTTTATTGTTAACTATTCTATTTGCTCTATATTAAAATATATATGATATATATGCATTTCTACTTAAAGATAATGAAACTTGACATTAGAATGATGCTTAGTGGCAATAACTAACTTTTGCTGCTTCAGTGACAATCTGTCTCAGTGTGCGATTTAGAGATAAAACAATTAGTGAAAGTCTACAGTGGTAGTCGGTAGAGTAGGGATCATGGAGTATGGAATAAGATGGAACTAGGGAGAAAGCCATTCAACCACAGGCTGGACCAGTCAGGTTGACCCGGCAATAGCCCTGGTCAAAAGCTCGGTGTAAAAGGGGTATTAGAGAGTGAATGTCGACAAGATATCAGATACAAGATAGATGAGGATACAACCAACACAATTCCTCAGATAAAGCGGACTCTTTTAAAAGGTTTTTTTATTTATTTATTAGGGGAGATATGAACAATGGAGTATGGGACTCAGGGTCATCATCAATTAGGTCGACACCCATTGGTTGACAGTGGCTAGGTCAACACTAGAAGTAGGCTGACACGGCCATTAGGTCAACATGAGCAAGGTCGACATAAGTTTTTTATGTTTTTTTTGGTGTCGTTTTCTCTGTCAAGTGACCTGGAACCCCAGTTAGTGCACCGTGTCCCCCTGCATTGCTCGCTTCACTCACCATGCTGCGGGCAAGGTTCCTCACTCCACTGCTGCTGCGCTCTGCACAGGTTACCGTTCCCGATCGTAGTCCACGTGGATCGTAAAGTATGAAAAAGTCCGTCCCCACCCAAAAATTTGAAAACTCATGTCGACCTTTTTCATGTCGACATTGTTCATGTCGACATAATGGCTGTGTCGACATATTTATAGCGTCGACCTAGCCACTGTCGACCAATGGGTGTCGACTTAATGGGTGTCGACCTAATTGGTGTCAACCCAGAGTCCGGATACCAAACAATGATAGGGTTCATTAGGTGGGGTAGGGCACAATGAATTATGTGTTAGGTTGCAAAAGATTAAATACAAATGGTGTACTTAATAAAAAAAAATAAGGATGTAGAAATTTACAACTATATACTGTAATAAGGTAAAATCTTATTTATTAGTAGCTTACTCATCCAGTGTTAATAGTAGTAGTCAACTCAAAAATAGGTTTCTATAATTATCTGTTATAGCCAGTCCAAACTAAGGGGCAGATGTACTAAGCCTTGGAGATTGATAAAGTGGAGAGAGATAAACTGCCAACCAATCAGCTCCTACCTGTCATTTTACAATCACACCATGTAACATGGCAGTCAGCAGCTAATTGGCTGGTACTTAATCTTTCTTTACTTAATCTCTCTCCAAAGTGTAGTGCATCTTGCCTAAGTATCTTATGGTTACCTATCATGTATGTTCATCTGTTTTTTAATAGCTGTCTTTCAGCAGTCTGTAAAATGCAGTTGAATGCTCATTCACCGAGGAAAAGTTACCTTGTTGTGTTATCTGAACAGGTTTTCTTAAATCTCAGTACCTTTATATGTTTTACCTGAGTATTCGGAGGTCCCCACACACTGATTCAGTAAGAAAAAGTAACCCTAGTGTGGACATGTACATGAGTTTAGGGCAGACTAGATGGGCCAAGTTGTTCTTATCTGCCGTCAAATTCTCTGATTCTAAATAAATGAAATAGTGAAAAAATGTAAACTTTTGGTTCTTCATCACAAAATAGCGGGTCTTCCCAGTGTCAGTCTGAAGCATGGAGGGCCCACTGGGGGAATGCAGTGGTAGGGGACCATATTTAAAGAGTGTGGACATTTACCACAGGGTAAGACCAGCCTGCACAGAGGCTTTGACAGTTATTAGAGACCATGTATCTGACCCTCTAATAGAGTAACAATGTATTATTTGAGTTCACTATCTGGAACCTGACATTAGGGGAGGGGTGAGTCCTCAGGCAGTGGGGCCTACCAGGAACTTCCCCCGTATCCCTGTGTGCCAGTCCAACCTTCCACTTATTGCATAACTGACGCAATCACTTGCTTTGATGAACTAATACATATCTGTCAAAATTTAGACGTGCAAAATCCAGACAAAATGAGCCTGGTCCCAATCTGTCCAAACTCTGCCCCTATCCATTACTTATGTCTGTCCAATTTAGTTGGAATAAAATTCACTAACAAAATCTCCACACCTGGTTTGACAAAATAGAGATAAATACGTTTATGTCAATGTGGTGGTAATTCTAGCTTAAGCAAATCATCCCTGAATACATGATTATAAAAAGACAGCTGGTAAATTACAGTTCATTTAAAAGTAAGATTTAAACCAAGAGTTTGTTGTAAATTTAGTAAAGTTTATTGATTTTCATGCAGTCAAACAAAATAGGTGGTTGACCTACTAATGGAAAGGGGGAGGGAGAAAGGAAGGAAATCAGTAAGTTGGTGAACTTAATAATAGCTGTTGTTCTTCTCTTATCCACCAGCCAGAGGTACCAGGAGGGGCCCAGTGTCACTTATCATTGTGCTGGGTATCTCTGGGTCCCCCCCCCTTCACTAGAGGACCAGGCCTGATTGTAGATTTTATATATTCATTTATTATAAACTACTGACAGACGAGAGCTTAAACAACATACGTTTTCAGTATCACACCTTTCAGACCCATCTGATTTTCTGGTAGGAGTTTCGTAGCTTTTGCGTCAGTTTGATAGATATCTCTTCTTTTTTACAATGTACAAATTGAGGTGACAATATCTAATATAGCATTTAGAAAACCAGCGGTATTTCAGCATTTTTTTGACCTTCCTCCAATAGGTTAGCACTCCTGTTAAAGCAAAGGAGGTCCTCTTAATGCTGGATTCGGTTGATGTTTGTGCTGTCCTGTTGTAGATGGACCATAGCAGGTCCTTTGGTAGAAATTCCAGGACGTCTCCTACAATGGTAGTAGTGGCTCCCAATATTGGACTTCCAGGCAAATCACAGTTTGACAAAGCTGCTGAAGCAGTGAAACGCGTTGGTTATAAGCCTGGGACAACCAAAACAACTGTGACATCAGCCAAATCCAGCACTAAGAGGACCTCCATTGCTTTAACAGGAGTGCTAACCTATTGGAGGACTAACCCTTTGCAAGGAACTGGTAATATGTGCAACTAACTATCTCACTAGGACTGAGGCATCTTCTATGAATTGTTTCCCAGCATGATTCTATACTATACATAGCAGTGCTGTGCTTTGCCCTGGTTTTTAAATTCTGTTGCATCAGTATAAGTATATATATATATATATATATATATATATATAAATTCATTTATAATTATATGTTTTATAAAATATAATACAGTATGTAATAAACATTGTGAAATTTATCTTATCCAGCTTATTAGCGCTGTTTTTTATTGTGTCATAAGGCCGGTGACAAGCCATATCCATCTGTTACATTGGCTATATATAACACTTCACGGGGGCACTGAGAAAGGTGTCATCTACTATACGAGAACTGTGAGCTAATGAGTTTATGAATGTGATAGATGGCAAATAAGGTTGAGGCCCTGTTAGTTTGAAATCCGTGTGGTAGTCTGAATACACTATTGTCATACATACTAGATAAATTGACTGACCAATAGTGTATCAATCTTTGATATGTCACCATGTAAACTTACGTAGACAATTTGGCTTGTTCCAGATCCTTAAGGGGGTGCTTTAAAAGTCGCCAATTATATATTGTAATACAAATATCCAATGTAGGGACTGACAGAGCACAGCTGATGTAGAAGAACCTGTAGTCATAATATTAAAAATAGTTTGTATTATGTAGGAAATTATAAGTGCACAATTAAAGGTTCTGCAGTGTCTTGTATGAGATATGTGTGCATTCTGAAAAAATTTCTTAGATGTATATAACAGGATTTGGATGTGGAGACACAGTCACATGATTTGGTGCATACACAGGGTAACATACTGAGTGGGTAGCAGCTCTTCCACAATTAACACAGATCAGCAATAACAATTAAAACCACCTGCCTAATGCTGTGATCCATCGAGGCATGGACTCCACAAGACCTCTGAAGGTGTCCTGTGGTATCTGGCACCAAAACATAAGCAGCAGATACTTTATGTCCCGTTTGTTTTTCAGTACAGCCCACATCTTGAACTCTTTTTCATGTTCCTCAAACCATTCCTGAACATTTTTTGCAGTATGGCAGGGCACATTATCCTGCTGAAAGAGGCCACTGCTATCAGGGAATGCTGTTGCTATGAAGTACTTGGTCTGCAGCAATGTTTAGCTAGGTGATATGTGACATAGCAACATCTACATGAATGGTAGGACAGGGAGGGGTCATACCAAACAGAAAACAGAAAGGGGGGTAGTCCCCCAAGGTGTCCTCCAGCACACTAAAAATAACCTGCAACAATTCTTGAAAAACTATATGGTAATACAAATTCAGAGATATTTGTTGCATGCATTTGAAAATACTTGGGAAGCCATCGGGCCACTTCACAGCTTCTCTGATACGGCAGTCCTTACACTGCACAATAACAGTACCCACTCTGTGCCATGGGCCTAATTCATACCTAATTGCAGCAGCAAATTTATTAGCAAATGGGCAAAACCATGTGCACTGCAGGGGGGGGGGGCAGATATAACATTTGCAGAGAGAGTTAGATTTGGGTGGGTTATTTTGTTTCTGTGCAGGGGAAATACTGTCTGCTTTATTTTTACACTGCAATTTAAATTTCAGTTTGAACACACCACACCCAAATCAAACTCTCTGACCAGACCCTATGTACAGTAATTGTCTATTGTAAGGCCTTATGATAAAGGCACATACAAAAATGCACCCAAATTGAGACCTAGCTTACCTAGGAGCCAACCCTGGGATCTGCAAATAGCACTACAGGAACCGCTTGACCTCTAAATTCATGTAACAGTGCATGTAACAATATCTCTGAATTTCTATTACCATACAGTTTTTCAAGTATTGTTGTAGGTACTATTTAGTGTGCTGGGGGACACCTGGGGGGACAACCCCACTTTATGTTGTATGCATATTTACATACCCTCCCGCATCCTGCGGGAAACTTACGGTTGACTTCTGAGTGTCCCGCTGCCCCGGGAAATTGCACAAATCTCCCGAATCCTGCACTGCCCCGTGGAAAATCCAGAAAGTCAGTCCAAGCCATCCGGATGTCCTGGATTCCCCACTGCCCCGAGGCTGATGTTACATCAGGAAACAAGGGGCTGGCCACTGCGGAGTTAAGAGTAGGAGTGGCCTTGCCTGGAAAGCTGTACCCTGGCTCCTGTGCTGTGTCTGCATTATCTCCTCCTCCCCGCAACAACAGCAGAGAAGGCCAGCTGGAACCTGACACCAACAGCTGCCTTTCATCGGGGTGACAGAGCTGCGGCTGGGGTGACAGCGGGAGTGCAGCAGCTAGATCTGGAACAGCATCAGTGAATCCCAGCCATGACGGGAAGTTATCAAGAGAGAGGAGCAGCGTAACCCAGGCAAGAAGGAGATGGTAAGAGGCCAGTGTGTGTGTGTGTGTGTGTGTGTGTGTGTGCCCGAAGGCAGTCACCGGCATAGACCCTCGACTGCCCTGACAGCGCTCATCATCCTCTATAATAGCAAGTGTACATGCCTGTACTACATGTCAAGTAACCTCTCTATCTGGCTACATGATTATTGCCCATCTGCTGACTGTTGTATTTTCTCTGTAATAATGGCCCTTTTACCTCTCTGACGGCCCTATGCACTGACCATTGGCTGCTGATAGGAGCAAAGTAATGCAATGGAGCAAAACAATTATGTTGAAATATATTTTAGTTTTCAACCTCAGTGTTGGTGAGCTCTGTAATTTATTTATGCTCAGAGCTTCGAACCTGAGCATACAAAAAATGTGCACTTTTATGCCAGTCTGCTCATTACTTACATTGTAGTGCAATCACAATTGTAATGCTCTGATTGTGTAATACCCTGTGCATGACATCTATATAGCTTTAATGTCTCCATGTGTATAAGTAATGTGTAGTAACAAGAGACACCCATACACAAACAAACCTCCTCTGGCAGCATTCTGCATATAATACTTTAGGGCACACCCCTTTGTGGCATTAGACATGCCTGTAGGTGGCGCTAGATGCGCCCTTCGGGCAGAGAAGGACACACCATCTCAGTAGTGCAGCACAGTCTACTACTAAATCTCCCTGAAACTAGTTTTAAAAAAATAGGCAAGTATGGTTTTATGAATGGCAAGACCTAAGGTTTCCCAGTAGATCCTTGCCCAGAGCATCACACTGCCTCTGCCTGCTTGCCTTCCTCTTCCCATAGTGCATTCTGCTGCCATCTCTTCCCCAGGTAAGTGATGCACATGCACCCAGCCATCAACATGATGTAAGAAAACGTGATTCTTTAGATCAGTCCTCTGACGTCCATTGCTCCATGGTCCAGTTCTGACACTCAGGCAGGGGTGAGGACAGTTAACCAATAACGCACTAGCACTATTTAAAAATTGAAAAGAAAAAGAAGAACAATTGCACTATGAGAAAAGAGGTCAGCAGACTTTATTTCAATTGAGGGATGTCCTTAAGAAAGATTATAGGGACTTAGGCCAAAAACTAAAAGAAAGGACATCTAAGGTAATATTCTCCGAAATATTACCAGTGCCACGCGCTAGCCCAGGGAGGCAGAGGGAGATCAGGGAGGTAAATGTGTGGCTTAGAGACTGGTGTAGGAAGGAGGGGTTTGTGTTCTTGGAACACTGGGCGGACTTCTCAGTCAGGCGCCATCTTTTTTGTCGTGATGGATTGCTCCTGAATGAGGAGGGAGCTGCGGTGCTGGGGGGTAGGATGGTTAGTAGGTTGGAGAAGCTTCTAAACTAGGAGCCTGGGGGGAGGGTTTAGCTAGAAACTATGGGGGTAATTCTGAGTTGATCGCAGCAGGAACTTTGTTACCAGTTGGGCAAAACCATGTGGAATGCAGGGAGGGCAGATATAACATGTGCAGAGAGAGTTAGGTTTGGGTGGGGTGTGTTCAATCTGCAATCTAAATTGCAGTGTAAAAATAAAGTAGCCAGTATTTACCCTGCACAGAAACAAAATAACCCAACCAAATCTAACTCTCTCTGCACACATTTTATCTGCCACCCCTGCAGTGCACATGGTTTTGCCCAACTGCTAACAAAGTTACTGCTACGATCAACCCCCTATGGGTCATGCAGTGAGAATAGTAAGTATGGTAGTAGTGAGCTAAATGGGGGTGGAGAAGGGGGGAGGGAAAGAGCAGCTGGCAAGGGTATTCACATGGGTTCTAAAAAGGATATTAACAAAGATATTGCCAAAACATTAACTAACAACAATTATGTGTCATCATTATAGCATATAGAAAATGAGGTTAGAGGAGAGAAAATTCCGTATACAACATAGGAAAGGGTTCTTCACTGTTAGGGCAATAAGGATTTGGAATTCCCTGCCAAGGAAGGTGGTAATGGTGGACTCTGTAAATGCATTTAAAACCGGATTGGATACATTTCTGATTGAAAATTATATCCAAGGTTATAACATTTAAAATATTGACGTTGATAATCCGGGTGGAACATGATTTATAGTCATAAAACATTACTTCAGCAGGTGCATTATAATCAACTCAACTTAATACAGAATACAGGTTGAACACTATGCGCATTTTGCCTCTATTCAACCTCAATTACTATGTTACTATGTTACTATGAGTATTGGTGTCCGTGTGAATGCTGTACGTTTAAATGATGGCATAAGCTCTGCTTCTCAAACAGCTGTAGTGGTGTGAAAGATTGAAGTGCTGGTGGGGGCCCAGAATACCTGAAAGCCTAGGGGTCTGGTGATGGGTTAATATGGTCCTGGGTACGTAGCCACATAAGCAGAAAGCTGTGATGCACTGTGTATTCAGACACCTTTCTATCGTATCATGATTTTTTTTTAGCAACAGTAGCTCTTCTGTGGCATACGACCACACGGCCTAGTCTTTGATTCCCATTCACATCAGTGAGCCTTGGGCACCCTTGACCCTGTCGCCAGTTCACTGGATGTCCTTCCTTGGACCACTTTTGGTCGGTATTAAGCACTGAATATCATGAACAATCCACAAGACCTGCGGTTTTGGAGATGCTCTGACCCAGTCATCTACCCAACACAATTAGGCCCTTGTCAACGTTGCTCAGATTCTTACACTTGCCCATTTTTCCTGCTTCCAACACATCAACTTCAAGAACTGAGTGGTCAGTTGATGCCTGATATAACCCACCCCTTTACAGGTGCCATTGTCATGAGATAATCAATCTTATTCACTTCACCTGTCAGTGACTTTAATGTTATTGCTGATCAGTGTATATTCAGATGCTCAGAGTGGGGTTATCAAAAATAACGTTCTTTATTTCAGTTTATGCTAGGTATCAGTTATTTAACATAAAATATCCTGATTAAAATTGTGTAGTGTTACATCTGCTTCAGACATATCCAAAATGTTGCAAATATTTTTTTAGCAAAGAATTTGGAAGCAGTAGGATGTTGCTAATGGCGCAGTATTTGCTATGATGCCGCATTCATCTTCAGATACAGCACAACTTAATCCTCACGTAATACAACTGCAGTGTTAACTAAAGCAGAAATGTGAAGGGCCTTATCGTTCCACACAATATTAAACTATTGTGTCTTATCTCCGGTAACATCCTTTATGCATCTGCAGAGGGATTTTGTCATTTTTAATACAACTGGCAATATGTTTTTTCTTTCTTTTTTTCTGCCAGCACTAGCAATAAGACATTGCAAAGATAAGAAAAGGGTATGGATAATACAGCAACCAAGCCAAATAAAATATTTTATAAATTGCTGACACATTTATGTTGGTTCATGAAAACACAACAGATGTGACTTCAGATCTCATTACAAACAGCTGATATGAAGGTTGGATGAGACCTGTCCTTGCATAAAGACCACATTTGTATATGTGTCTGGTGCCAATGATAACAGGCTCTGTCATTCATCCATCAGTAATGTATACTGGTACTGACCGACTTCAATGTGTGCCTGTGACTAAAACAGCACTTACTGGAACAAAAGTTTTGAAACCAGAAAAGCCGTTTAGCACTCCCAGACGTAACAGCATTCTGGCATCTATCGGAATTGCTAGATGGCCAGTCAGGGTCTTGCAAATATGTCTGTTGTTCTGGTGTTATTTGTGTCATTGGTTCCTACAGCCAAAGAACCATTGCTACTCTAAGCCCAGTCTCATCAGCTGGGCACCTCCTATGTGGAACATTCCTTACTCAGGGGCAGATGTATTATGCCTGGAGAAGTGATAAAGTGGAAGGTGATAACGCACCAGCCAATCAGCTCCTAAATGTCAAGTTACAGGCTGGGTTTGAAAAATGACAGTTAAGAGCTGACTGGCTGGTGTGTTATCACCTTCCACTTTATCACTTCACCAGGCTTAATACATCTGCCCCTCAGTCTCAACAGTCATGACATGGAGTACAATATAGTGTCACTGACATTTTTTCTCTCATTGATAATTTTCTTCAAATGACACTTCATAAGACTACTGCACCCAATCCTTTATTTGATTTGTCACAAATTTCAGTACTGTACAGATGTCAATAAAAGATTTCAGTTATAGTAATGGAAAATAACATGGTGGCTTTCTAACATGCCAAACATTATGTGGTGGGTTGTGAGAGTGATGTTATCATATCTAATTATTCTTCATGAAACAGTGATATTCAGTAGGGTCATTTAGTGAGGGTAAAGTAACATACCAACTCCTATCTATGCCTTGCCTTGTACACTCTCATACACCACTTAGGCACCAATTCATCATTAACATGCCTTGGATCTGTGCAATTTGCGGGGGAGATACAAATCTACAGGAGCAATTCATTATTGCTCTGTGCCGGGATAGCTGCTCCGAAAAGCAGTGTGATAAATAACACTGTCACTTTTCCAATTAATAGTAATGAAATAAGTTTATACAGCCAGGTTCTGTCTCAACGGGGTGCACTGCGGTACCTGGGGAAGTGCAGGAATTCAATTGGATGCCTCTTTGCAAGAATGATCTCTTCCTATAGGAAGGAGTGAGGATCAGCGTGCTAAAACCACCTGAAGATGACATTAGTTCCTCAGTCAAAGTCAACGAACTCTCAGTTTCCTGAGTTTTATGAACTGTATAATTTCGACTCCCTGATACTACTGTGTGGGGAAACATAGCACATTGGGTTTGTGATATCGTCTTTGCTGCCGCAATAGTGAATGTTTTTTTTAACTTAAATATATAAGAAACATGCAACAACTATATGTATAATGGACCCATTCAACTTGATGAATAGGCCCCTCAGTTCATGAATGTTACTGTGTTGCTATTTTGTATTTTAAATGTAGACCAAAGGTTTTCCCATTTTAAATAATTTATTAGGGGCTGCCGGCTGGTACCTAAGAGAAACTGTAAAATTCTGAATGCACTGAAGTCTTGGGGTGTTGCAACACAGTAGAGGACTCATAATGAAATATATGTGTTAATGAATGTAATGCAACGTTATATTGTATTTATTCTATGATATTCCAAAAGTGTTATGTATTGGTAGAAGACAGATAAAAATATCTATAGGGAGGGTAGCATGCTACATGTCAGCCTTGGCGATGGGGTTCATTTACAAAAGTGCAGTGTGGCTTTAGGCTTACTTGTTCTCCAAAACACCTGATTTTATCTAGATAAATGTATTTACATCCTGACCCCTTTTGATAACATTACAAGACAGTAGTGGCCGTTATGAAGCATCTTAGTCCATTCTGGACAAACCATAAACTCAGATAATATAGTCAACCTGGTGGCAGTACATGCCGATATTGCTGGAAACCTGCTGCGATGTCCATTGATGCAGAATACACTCAGTGGCCCAGCAATGGTGAATAGGCCCCTAAATATGGTAGTCCTAGCTACTCAAGTCCATGTCCTTCCAGGCATTTACCTCAAAGGCCTTACAGAGACACCTGTAGGAAACATGCAATTGCATATTAGCTGTGGGTGTGCTACACACAATGCCTACAGGTGAATACTATTATAACTATAAAGTTCATTAAGTGTAGAAATGTTCAAACTCAAGAAGGGCCATTCACAAACAGCAATGGTGCCAAACCACAATGCATCAGGCCTGATATCCCCTGCTATCATAATTACTTTAAGTAGCAAATGTTAAAGTTGTGTTTAATGAAGTTGCCCTGAAATTGTAGTATTTTGGACATCAATGGCAAGTTTTTACTCTTTCCACTACAGTATTTGCATTTTTCATGTGGATCTACTGAACTAGGAGCAGAGTTATTCCCTCGGGACAGTTACAGTACAGTGACCACAAACTGGCCACACACCTTGAAATGCTCTTGGCAGGCACACAGACAGACTATTGATGGTCATTCCGAGGTGTTCGCTCGGTAATTTTCGTCGCATCGCAGCGATTTTCCGCTAATTGCGCATGCGCAATGTTCGCACTGCGACTGCGCCAAGTAAATTTGCTATGCAGTTAGGAATTTTACTCACGGCATTACAAGGTTTTTTCTTCGTTCTGGTGATCGTAATGTGATGGACAGGAAGTGGGTGTTTCTGGGCGGAAACTGACCGTTTTATGGGTGTGTGTGAAAAAACACTGCCGTTTCTGGGAAAAACGCGGGAGTGTCTGAAGATACGGGGGAGTGTCTGGGCGAACGCTGGGAGTGTTTGTGACGTCAAACCAGGAACGAAACTGACTGAACTGATCGCAGTTGCCGAGTAAGTGTGGAGCTACTCAGAAACTGCTAAGAAGTGTCTATTCGCAATTCTGCTAATCTTTCGTTCGCAATTTTACTATGCTAAGATTCACTCCCAGTAGGCGGCGGCTTAGCGTGTGCAAAGCTGCTAAAAGCAGCTTGCGAGCGAACAACTCGGAATGAGGGCCATTGTAAATAAGGAAGCAGAGAAGAAAAGTCTGCATTTTCTTTCATTCATAAATGAGCCTCAATGTCCGACTTGAATGTTTTTCATCTTTACTAAAAAAAAGATATGTGCAGTGCTATATCTGTAAAGCATCACATTTTTTCTTAAATACGTGCATTAGTTATCTCCAGAAACATAATTGCCAGTGCACTATTATGGAAAGAATCTTATACAATCTACAGAATGCCACCGACCTGTCAATCATTTGCCATTATCAAAATGACATTGTTACAACAATAAAGAGAGCTGAACAGAAAGAATCATGCTGTCATTGATACCTGTCTTTGGGCTATAGATACTGTAGCATAAATGTTCTAAACATTTTGCACCTACATTTGTAATCATGGGGCAGATGTATTAAGCCTGGAGAAGGGATAAAGAAGTGATAAGTGCAAGGTGATAACGCACCAGCCAATCAGCTCCTAACTATCAGTTTTCAAATCTGCAATGATTGTCTGGTGCGTTATCAGCTTGCGCTTATCACAGCTTTATCACTTCTTTATCCCTTCTCCAGGTTAATACATCTGCCCCCTGTCCCATGTGACAGTAAGTACATCACTTGTAAGTAAGAGTATGAAAAGGTTTTTCTAGGAGTAATAAGTGAATTAAAATGCATTTAAGAGGTGACTACCTATTGAGTTACAAATTTTGCTTACTTACTCCTAATAAGACCAATGCTTTTAAATCATTGAACTTTCTATACACAGATAAAACATCCAACTTTTCAAGAATAGCTACATTTTGAAATGTCAAATCAGTCTTTAAGTTATAAGTTGGTTGATACATATAACTAATACATGTTTGTATTATCATTTATGTTTGTACTTTGTTTTATGTTTTTGTACTTAATGTTCAGGTTTGCTATTTTTGTTTGTACTCTTTTTTTCTAAGCCAGAGGTTCCCAAACTCCGCCATTACTGTCCAGGTTTTAATGCTAACCATGCTTGACTCCAGATTGCTAAATCAAATTGACTGAAATACTAATTAACACAGCTGTGCTCAAGGATGAATATCCTTAAAACCTGGACTGTAATGGCAGAGTTTGGGAACCTCTGGTCTAAGCGTTAGTTAACGTAAAGCAGTAACAGGCTAAATAAGGCTGTGGTTATTCCACAATCAACAGGCTATGCCAACAGAATAAAGGAAGACACTGGTGTACATCCTTGCAACCAGGGAATGGGAGATGCAAACATTCAACTCTGTGAGATCTACCATAAACTAGAGATGAGCAGGTTCAGTTTTACTCAGATTTACTTGGAACTCAAAACGGCATCTTATTGGCTCACGGATGTCACGTGTTTTGGATAGCCAATAAGAAAAATACGGATAAAACAGAACTGCCATTAATTCTGGTGTTAAGAACCGAGTAAATCCGGACCCGCTCATCTCTACTATAAACGGGGCAGATGCTATGATGCTATAGTTGTATTTTGTGCTTAAAAACAGTCACATTTGATGTACATGTTATTGCAGATAATGTACATGCACAATGACTTGTTGAAGTCATAGGCAGTTCTGCTGTTGATTGGGTTTCAAAGTATAGGTCGACAGAGTCTAGCGTCACTATCACTAAGCACGCACCGACCACATTACTACATGGGGGGAAGCGGTACCAGAGCACATAACGTGCGCTTATACCTCTTCCCCCATACCAACCATTCTTACATCTACCCCACTGTGCTCTTTGCCAGCCCCACCCCCTACACCCAGGATGTCACAACTATAGGACAAGGCTGCTGCTGCTGCTGCTGCAGGCTCTGGTAAGTAGAGCACTAAAACGCAGCATCCTAATTATGTTAGTGGCAATGCTCTAGTGCGGAGTGCAATTCTAGTCACCCTGCAAGCCACATGCAGGTGCTGTGGTGTAATTAAAGTTTAATTAATATTGTTTCCCCCACCCCCTTATTTTTCAATACCAGCCTAGGCTCAGAGGCCTGGGACTAATAATTAGTGGAAGGGTCACACATAATTCCCCCCAAAAATTACACTTTTAAGGTTTATACAAAAAAAAAACAAAGCCAGCACAGATCATAGTGATCTCTGTGTAGTGTTTGACACCAATTCATCTGCCAGAAGTCTGCATTTTCGTCATATTCCCATGTGATCTGACTTTAGTAAATTGGCAGATTGCAAACCTGTCGGAAATATGCCGTAAAACCCAAATGCAACATTTAGTAAATTTACCCACTAGTGTAACTTGTACTCAGTAATGTCTATGGAACTCGCAATTGATATGGCCAATTCCTAGCCAGGATTACATTCATTAACAGTGTAGCACGTAGATATCTGGGGATGTAGTTATGTGACCCAACCCAATATCTGAAGTGCATGAAAAACACATTTAAAAGTGGTACAAGCTCTAGAACGTCATGCATTTGCATATCTAAACGCACAGGGTTCCTGCCCCAAGCAGTTAATGTGCCAGCCTGGATCTGATGCTCCCCATACAGTTTCAATGTTTTGCTACATTAACAAATTAAATGAATACAAACTAGAAACCTGTGCTGTAGGCCTGGAGCAGGAGGCTGTCAGTCTCTTTGATGCAGTGAGGGCTTTCTTAAAAAAACATCAAGGTTAATGTATAGTCAATGAACATGTGTGAAAACATCATAATTATAATGAGCCAGTGGCTACGGCATAATACATTAAACGGGTCGCTGAAGTGCTGCTATGTTTCATTCAGTAGGGCAACAGTGGGTGTAAAAATCTTCCAGCTACTACTGCTCTATCCAATGTAATGATTATGAATATAGTTGTGCTGGCTGCATCCTCTGCACACAGCATTTTAGAGGCATGTACAAGTGCTGTAGAATCAGAGCTTGCAGTAACATGATCATCGCTTGATAAACGTGCAGTGAAAAAGGAGATGGGCGGAAGACGGTAGGAGTGCTGATAACACCTCATGTGTTTTCTCTCCAAGGGTAATGATGAAGATGTAAGAGTAATAGGAGAATAGCGGGAGTGTCAGTGGCAAAGTGAAAAGATAATCATGGCTCATTTCCCGCAGTGCTAATTATCTCCACAAATGTGTTACTGCATCTTTCTAGGTGCTAACAGGCAGTTAAAATAAACACATGGAATTGCTTTATTTGGATACCCAGAATTGGACCTGAGATCTGTGATCTCAAAGGTTTCTCTCTAACATCAATGTATCTGACTGAAGTTCACATTAAAGTGGTCTCTGAAGTAATGAAAAACTGAGCACTAATAGAGAGGCAACAAGGGGGAATATATACACACACACACACACACACACACACACACACACACACACACACACACACACCCCCCAATGGTTGCCATACAGTACATCTCAGTTGGCGGGGCGCATACAAAATACCTGTTCTGTGCATGTGCAGAACAGGTCCTGCGCCGCCACAGTGCCTCCGGAGCTGCAGCCTGAATCACGGGTCACGGCCGTTTGGGGGCCAGGAGTGGGCAGAGGTGGGGTGCATTCCCAAAATAGCAGCAGGGATGTGAACTGCATCCATCTCTGAATCATGCCCTATATTATAATATATGAAATGCCAAAATAATATAGATTCATGTAAAAAGTCTTTGATGTTTTGCTGACCCTTTTGCTGACTCTTGCCAGAGAGAATCGCGTAGTGATAACACGGAAAACACAGACCAAGACAGCAGTGATAGTGTAGTATAGGCCTGGTCAATCTGTGGCTCTCCAGCTGATGTGAAACTACAAGTCCCAGCATGCCCTGGCACAGTTTTGCTATTAGGGTATGCTAAAACTGGTGCAGGGCATGCTGGGATGTGTAGTTTCACAACAGCTGGGGAGCCACAGGTTGGCCAGGCCTGATGTAGTAGTTACTGGTAAACTGTTAGAGACCTATTTTTTAACATTATTTTTACTAAAATAATGTAAAAAGGGTGTTTTCATACCCTTTTCACATTATTTTAGTATCACCTGAATGTATTAAAGGGCATTTGGGGCAGTTTTCAAGAAAAACTGATCCATACCCTTTAATTGTCATTTTTTTAGTAACCCATATCGCATTCCCCATACTTATAATGGGAAATGCGATCTGGCCCGAATTTACTAAAAAAATGCAAAAAAAAAAAAATACCGCAGTGAGCCCTATGATAATCTGATAATCTCGCCAGCTCAGGCTGGCGAGATCACAGGGCAGCACTGCAACGTGCACCCTTCTGCCACACAGAAAGCTGTGCGGGACCCGGCTCCAGTGATCAGCCATGTGTGTCCGATGGACACACAAGATGATCACAGTGTTAAAAAAAGAAAAGAAAAAAAGTAGAAATATACCCCCAAAGCATACTTACCAGCCCCAGGAGCCAGTGTCCGCTGCTTCAGTGAGAGCTGCCAGGCGCCGGGTCCCCCATATGCTGCGCTGTGACCCCGATGCAGTAAAGTGACACTGCAAAGCAGCAGCGCACTTTACAGCACCGGGGGTCACAGCGCAGAAGAAGGACCTGGCGCCCGGCAGCCTCCTGAAGCAGCGGACACCAGCTCCTGGACTGGTAAGTATAAAATCCGGGGTAGGGGAGGTCTTTTGCGCATGGGGGTAGTCACGACGGGGGGTATCCCGGCAATGACGGTACCGACGGGCGGCGGTGCATGCGCAGCAGGATATCGGGGTAATTTTTATGAAAAATACCCGATGATGCTGTAGAGAGGCATCGCAGGGACAGAGCTTGAACGCAAGCTCTTTCCCTGCATGCGATAATTGATAAATGCATGCAATGTACTCAATTATTGTAGTGCGAGTTGGGTCGAGTTTATCACCTGTCATCTGCATCTAATGATGCAGATGGTGATAAATAGACCCCTTAGTGTTTTAATCAGAATAATAATGCGTGTATATTAAAAACAATTTGAAATAGCTTATCTCAGGTGACTTTCTTGCTAGTCTGTACTTACATACATAATCCAAAAATCAGAAGATAATGGGGGTCATTCCGAGTTATTCGCTCGTTGCCGATTTTCGCTATGCTGCGATTTGCTGGTTTTGCTGGTGTTCGTACAACGCTTTTCAGTCGCACTGCTGATCGGTAAATGATTGACAGGAAAGGGGCATTTCTGGGAGGTAACTGGGCGTTTTCCGGGAGTGTGCTAAAAAACGCAGGCGTGTCAGGGAAAAACGCGGGAGTGTCTGGAGAAACGGGGGAGTGGCTGGCCGAACTCAGGGCGTATTTGTGACGTCAAACCAGGAACTAAACGGACTGAGCTGATCGCAATCTGTGAATAGGTCTGGAGCTACTCAGAAACTGCAAAGAATTATTTATTAGCAATTCTGCTAATCTTTCGTTCGCTATTCTGCTAAACTAAGATACACTCCCAGAGGGCGGTTACCTAGCGTGTGCAATGCTGCTAAAAGCAGCTAGCGAGCGAACAACTCGGAATGAGGGCCAATATCCCATCTTAAATAGAACTCCCATCTTAGTAAATTTAACCCTAAGCTTTTGAGAAGGATATAAAGAAATCTCAGATAAACAACTTTACAAGGGTTCTAAATGTATGCAGATTATTAATATTTAGGCAGCACTCTGTTCTCTTAACCTATCATTAAAAATGTTATAGTCATTTTGTTCTGAATGAGGAATATTGGTTGTCAGTTATGCTCTCTGGGAAATATACTGTAGATATAATCATTTATGTGTCAGACATACAGTATGAGATCCTTTATGTCAGCTAGCAGGGTTTTTATGAGCTTGATATACTGAATATTCCTGAGATACTGTATTCTATTGTGTAAAAAAATACTGCACACATGTTAAGTATATATGTTGAATTCCTAGATACAATATGACTATGGGCAATCTTTTATCCAAGAGCACTGTAAATGCATTATCAGATTAATGTTAATTTTACTCACTATGCATAGGATGATTTGGTAAAATAAGAACGCCATCCAATGTATAATGTACCTAGGATAGAGGGATCCAAGTATGTTAAGATAAAATACAATGTAAAACACTGAGCATGTGGCTGTGGAATGTATACACAGGGACATAGAGAGCAGTGTCGGGCCCACCAAATTACTTCAGGATCACATCAGGACTGGTTTGTTTGGTCACAAAATGATTGTGTAGACATAGACGCAATCCAACACCATGCCCAATAATTATTTGATTTGATTTTGATCATATTATTATTGGACAGCACTAGGTCCCAGATATTTAGGGTCTAAAAAACAAAAATTAGTTTATTCAATCCATGTTTTAGGATTTTATAGGTTTCAAAATGTTAGTTTAGGAATTTGTATGTTGTCAAAATAAAACAATACCAAGCAACATATTATGTTTGAAACACTGTTCCTTTATTCAGTGGCGTAAATTCAATCTAGATGCCTGGAGGCTAAATAGACAATGGTGTGGCCCCCCCATCCCATTCACACACAGCTACATCTGCACACGCACACAGCCACACACACATAGCTACATATTCATACACAACCATACACATAAATAGCCACACACATTTAGCCACATATATACACACAGTCACATATGCACACACAATCTCATATACGCAGACAGCTACATATGCACACATACAAACACATATACAGTACACAGTCATATACACAGTCACATACAGTATACACACACAGTCACATATACACAGACAGCAAGATACCGTAAACACACAATAACATATACACAGTCACATATACACAGACAGCCATACTGTATATACACACATTCACATATACACAGTTGCATATACACAGGCAGCCATATATACACACAGTCACATATACACACAAAGTCACATATAATATACACATAGTCACATATACAAAACAACAGCACAGTCACACTATTCACACAGTCACATATATACACATGCACAGCCACACATACACACACACACACAGCCAGATGCAGTATACACACAGTCACATATACACATACAGTCACATACTGTATACAGACATGCTGATACAGTATACACACTGACACATATACACAGCCACATATACACACAGTCACATATGCACACACAGTCATTATATATATATATATATATATATACACACACACACACACACAGTATACACACAGTCACATATGCACAGCCACATACAGTATACACACAGTCACATACAGTGTACACATATACAGTCACATATACAGAGACAGACAGATACAGTGTACACACAGTCACATATACAGACAGCCAGATACAGTATACACACACACAGTCACATATACAGACAGCCAGATACAGTATACACAGACAGCCAGATACAGTATACACAGTCACATAAGCACAGCCGCATGTACAAAGCACATATACACAGACAGCCACATATGCACCAACACACAGTCACATATACACGCACAGCCACAGAATGTTACAACATTAAAACACTACACCCCCCCATTCTTTCTTAGGCCACATCGTTACTGACTCCTCACTGCACCATGCTGCTCTCCCACTCACCTGCACAGTGATAGCTGCATCCTCTTTTCTGCACGCCCGCACACACTGCGGGCAGCTCCTCAGTCAGGCACTGTGTTACGGTCGGAAGTCACGTGACATCCGCGACCAGAGCACAGAGAGCACTGACACTAGATCACAGGAAGAGGATGCTGGTGGGCGCTGCGCTCAGCGGCTGCCCTCTCACTCACAGCAGCTGCAAAATGTGATGGGTACGGGCGGAATGGGAGACAAAGGAGGAGGTGTCCCCTTTATGGCTGGAGCCTAGCTGCAACTGACTCTGTTGTCTCCGGCAGTTCCTCCACTGCCTTCTTTACAGATGTGTCCTGCTTCCTTATTGCAGCTCCCACGATGCACTATGCTGCTGCAGCTTTCCCATAGAAGCAAATGGATTTTGGGTGCAAGCATACGCTCTCACCCTGCAAATCTCTGAAGCAAACAGTTGTGCTGCATACACAGACAGCAAGGCTGTGACAAGAAACATCTGTATATATGAATTACATATGAAAACTACTCATTCCACACATTTACACAGTAAATTTATATAGTTTCAACTTAAGTAGCAGAATTAGGTCTTTTAGGTTCTAACAGTCAAAATAGGTCATTTTAGGTACTAGCACCCATTGTAGGTCCTGTAGAAATGAAGTATGTTATTCCGTGGTACATAAAACATAACAGGAAACTGAAATTTTGAGTAAAATGGGAAAGGATTAGCCAGGGCCGGCGCTACCATTAGGCAGCTTTAGGCAGCTGCCTATGGGCGCTGGCCACTGGAGGGCGGCAGGCTCCAATTAAATATATTTTACCAAAAAAAATATATATTTTGATAAGTAAGCCCAGACCAGGGGCGGCCGCGGCGAGGGTCTAGCCTGCCACAGCCGTCAGTCACCTCACCAGCCCAGTGTATTGCTTTCCCTGCGGGCCTGCGGCTGCTCCATGTCTAAACAGAAATAGACGGAGCCGCGCGTATGAGAGAGCAGGTCAGGAGACGGGCGCCGCCCACACTGACAGCCTAACACGCATCCTGCTAGGCGCCGTCAGCACGAACGTCAGCGCTTGTGTGGCGCCCGTCTCCTGACCTGCTCTCTCATACGCGCGGCTCCGTCTATTTCTGTTTAGACATGGAGCAGCCGCAGGGAAATCACACTGGCGTAGGTGAGGTGACTGACGGCTGTGGCAGGCTAGACCCTCGCCGCGGCCGCCCCTGGTCTGGGCATACTTATCAAAATATATTTTTTTTTGTGTAAAATATATTTAATTGGAACATCTGAAAGACAAGAGAAGTCTCTCTATCCCCTCCCTCCCCGCCGCCCCGCGCCTCCCTATCCCCTCCCTGCCGCCCCGCGTCTCCCTATCCTCTCTCTCCCACCCAGCGTCTCACTATCCCCTAACTGCCGCCCCGCGTCTCGCTATCCCCTCCCTCCCTGCCGCCCCGCGCCTCCCTATCTCCTCCCTCCCACCCCGCATCACCCTATCCCCTCCCTTCCACCCCGCGTCTCCCTATCCCCTCCCTCCCACCCCACGTCTCCCTATCCCCTCCCTCCCACCCCACGTCTCCCTATCCCCTCCCTCCCACGTCTCCCTATCCCCTCCCTCCCACCCCACGTCTCCCTATCCCCTCCCTCCCTGCCGCCCCGCATCTCCCTATCCTCTCCCTCCCACCCGCGTCTCACTATCCCCTCCCTTCCACCCCACGTCTCCCTATCCCCTCCCTCCCACCCCGCGTCTCACTATCCCCTCCCTCCCACCCCGCTTCTCACTATCCCCTCCCTCCCGCCCCACGTCTCACTATCCCCTCCCTCCCGCCCCACGTCTCACTATCCCCTCCCTCCCGCCCCACGTCTCACTATCCCCTCACTGCCGCCCCGCGTCTCGCTATCCCCTCCCTCCCTGCCGCCCCGCGCCTCCCTATCTCCTCCCTCCCACCCCGCATCTCCCTATCCCCTCCCTTCCACCCCGCGTCTCCCTATCCCCTCCCTCCCACCCCACGTCTCCCTATCCCCTCCCTCCCTGCCGCCCCGCGTCTCCCTATCCTCTCCCTCCCCCCTGCGTCTCACTATCCCCTCACTGCCGCCCCGCGTCTCGCTATCCCCTCCCTCCCACCCCACGTCTCCCTATCCCCTCCCTCCCACCCCACGTCTCCCTATCCCCTCCCTCCCTGCCGCCCCGCGTCTCCCTATCCTCTCCCTCCCACCCGCGTCTCACTGTCCCCTCACTGCCGCCCCGCGTCTCGCTATCCCCTCCCTCCCCGCGCCTCCCTCCCTGCTGCCCCGCGCCTCCCTATCCCCTCACTCCCTGCCGCCCCGCGTCTCCCTATCCCCTCCCTCGCACCCCGCGTCTCACTGTCCCCTCACTGCCGCCCCGCGTCTCGCTATCCCCTCCCTCCCCACGCCTCCCTCCCTGCTGCCCCGCGCCTCCCTATCCCCTCACTCCCTGCCGCCCCGCGTCTCCCTATCCCCTCCCTCGCACCCCGCGTCTCACTATCCCCTCCCTGCCGCCCCACGTCTCGCTATCCCCTCCCTCCCTGCCGCCCCGCGCCTCCCTATCTCCTCCCTCCCACCCCGCATCTCCCTATCCCCTCCCTTCCACCCCACGTCTCCCTATCCCCTCCCTCCCACCCCACGTCTCCCTATCCCCTCCCTCCCTGCCACCCCGCGTCTCCCTATCCTCTCCCTCCCACCCGCGTCTCACTGTCCCCTCACTGCCGCCCCGCGTCTCGCTATCCCCTCCCTCCCCGCGCCTCCCTCCCTGCTGCCCCGCGCCTCCCTATCCCCTCACTCCCTGCCGCCCCGCGTCTCCCTATCCCCTCCCTCGCACCCCGCGTCTCACTATCCCCTCCCTGCCGCCCCACGTCTCGCTATCCCCTCCCTCCCTCCCTGCCGCCCCGCGCCTCCCTATCTCCTCCCTCCCACCCCGCATCTCCCTATCCCCTCCCTTCCACCCCGCGTCTCCCTATCCCCTCCCTCCCACCCCGCGTCTCCCTATCCCCTCCCTCCCACCCCGCGTCTCCCTATCCCCTCCCTCCCACCCCACGTCTCCCTATCCCCTCCCTCCCACCCCGCGTCTCCCTATCCCCTCCCTCCCTGCCGCCCTGCGTCTCCCTATCCCCTCCCTCCCACTCCACGTCTCCCTATCCCCTCCCTCCCTGCCGCCCCGCACCTCCCGATGTTGGAGTTGCCTACAGCAGCGGCAGCTCCGGAGACAACAGGCAGCGCTGTTACCTCTATTTCCGTGCCCTCAGCATCTCCGGCAGCATCTGCTTCCTCCGGGACTGAGGAACCAGGACCACTAAGGCGAGGGGTGGGGGAGTTGTGCTTGGTGGCAAGTGTCTGGGCAGCTCACCCCCAGATCACTTGGACTGCAGCTCCCCGCCTTGTGATCTGGGGGTGAGCTGCAGTCCAAGTGATCTGGGGGTGAGCTGCAGGCCAAGTGATCTGGGCAAGATCACTTGGACTGCAGCACACCCCCAGATCACTTGGACGCAGGGACAGGGAAAAATAAATAAAATAAATGTAAAAAAATTATATATTTATATCACAGCTGCCCGCCTCCCACCGCTGACCAGCGCTCACTTCTGCACGCTGCACCGCCATTGAAAGCTGACCACCGCAGACCACAACTGGCGGTGGTCAGAGGGACATCAACGCCGCAGCGAAGAAGGACAGCTTAGTACCGCCGCATCCCCCGCAGACCATGGGCTCATACGCCACCAACAACCACAGTCCCTTCCGCACCTCTGCTGCACATATCAGGTAATGTTACCCTATGTCCCTGCTGTCACGCTCTCAGTCCCTGCTGTCACTCTCTCTCCCTGTCCCTGAATTGTGGGTCATACCATTTGCTATAATGTGAATTTCGTCTCATACCATATGGTAAAATCAGAATTTTGGCTCATACAGTATGCTGTAATGTGAATTTCGGGTCATACCGTGTGCTATAATGTGAATTTCGGCTCATACAGTGTGGTAAAATCTGAAATTTTGGGTCATAGCGTGTTCTGTAACGTGAATTTCGGCTCATACCGTGTGCTGTAATGTGAATTTCGGCTCATACTGTGTAGTAAAATATGAATTTTGGCTCATACTGTGTGCTGTAATGTGAATTTCGGCTCATACCGTGTGCTGTAATGTGAATTTCGGCTCATACCGTGTGCTATAATGTGAATTTCGGCTCATACCGTGTGCTGTAATGTGAATTTCGGCTCATACCGTGTGCTGTAATGTGAATTTCGGCTCATACTGTGTGGTAAAATATGAATTTCGGATCATACGGTGTGCTGTAATGTGAATTTCGGCTCATACGGTGTGCTGTAATATGAATTTCGGCTCATACGGTGTGCTGTAATGTGAATTTCGGCTCATACTGTGTGGTAAAATATGAATTTTGGCTCATACCATGTGCTGTAGTGTGAATTTTGGCTCATACCATGTGCTGTAGTGTGAATTTCGGCTCATTCCGTGTGCTGTAATGTGAATTTCTAGATAGTATAAGAATTTCTAGATAGTATAAGGGGTCCTAATACACTGAAGGACATGCCCCCATTTGAGTGGCCACACCCCCTCTCCCGGTGGCGCGCGCATAATTGCAACCTTCACTTTTCCATACCCCCACTTCAAAATGTCTACTTCGACCACTGTATATGTATGTGTGTGTGTGTGTATATATATATATATATATATAGTATTCATTCTAGCACCCTGCACCTTTCAAAATCCATGCAGTTCCCCTTTCCTGCCTGGGGTGTCACTCTCTGCTCTGGTGTTTCTCAGCACACACAGGTCTGTATCACAGCACTGAGTAACAGATCAGAGTGTGCGGAGAAGCACCACAGCAG
This sequence comes from Pseudophryne corroboree, assembly GCF_028390025.1. Taxonomy (NCBI): domain Eukaryota; kingdom Metazoa; phylum Chordata; class Amphibia; order Anura; family Myobatrachidae; genus Pseudophryne; species Pseudophryne corroboree. Next base: position 310,860,324 of record NC_086449.1, on the reverse strand, counting down.
AGAGCGACACCCCGGGCAGGAAAGAGGAACTGCACAGTATTTGAAAGGTGCAGGGTGCTAGAATGAACACTATATATATATATATATATATATATATAGCCAAAGGGCTGGATGCTTTTTAACTTGTGTGCATTTAATATAATATTTGTCAGGTTTTCTTTTGCTGTTATTTGGCTGCTTCAGGAGGATCAACATACCGTTAACACAGCCTCTAGATAACGTGATCACTCCACTGCCCAAGCAACAGGGGAAGGGGAGGGTCGGGAGGACGGGAGGACGGGAGGACGGGGGGGGGGGGGGGGGGGGGGTGTAGGCAGAAATTTTGCCTAGGGTGCCGAGAAACCTTGCACCGGCCCTGGGATTAGCATAGGTTAGAACCTAAGAATCCTTGGCTTAGACATCACTCTCAGACAAAACTAAAATAGGAATAATAAAAAAATTTATTTTCTGTGGCAACAGTTAATAGGTAAGTGAAGGGCAAAAGGTAAGGGCACAGGATGGCCCCAAAACAACTGTTCTTCTTGTTACTTTTATAGTTACACTCATACTTATCAAGACCTTTCACAGACCATTTCCTTTTACTGTTGCAAAGTTACAGCTAGATGAAATCATCTATGCTTCAAGAAGAAAAATGTTAGGCTTGTAATGTATTTATATTATTTGTGTCACTTTTGATTAACATTTTCATTCACTGACATTTTTTAGAGAGCAGCATTTTATGTCAAGCCTGCATATACCATGAGAACACGTTAAATGCTTTCTGCATTATAAACACATTGGCCCTGATTCTCAGGGGCTAATTCAGACCTCATCACTGCTATGCGTTTTCACACAGTGGGCGATCAGGTCTGAACTGCGCATGCGTATGCACCGCAATGTGCAGGTGTGACGGTCCACAGCGCCGGGATGGTGCGAAAAATCAGATTGCACCGGCGATCACAAGAAACTTGACAGGAAGAGGGCGTTTGTGGGTGGCAACTGACCATTTTCAGGGAGTGTTCGGAAAAACGCAGGAGGGACCCGGTGTTTTGTGGGAGGATTTGTGATGTCAGCTCCGGCCCCGATCATCGCAGCGGCTGGGTAAGTCCTGGGCTGTGCAGAGACTGCACAAACTTCTGATTGTGTAGCTCTCCTGCACATGCGATCGATCGCACACCTGCACAGCGATTTTCCCCTCCCCCTGTAGGTGACGACTACCTGATCGCAGGGATGCAAAAAATGCGATCAGGTCTGAATTACCCCCTCAGTCACATGCAGTGATTGTGGCAAAAGTCTTTATGTGAATGCTGCAGCAGAGTTTGTAAATACTGAGACTCCGACTTCCAGCATCCTGCGGTGCCAGTGTATCTTGGGGCATCTTTAGACACACCATGGAACTTTCAACAGCTATATGGTAGGTGCAGTTCTCTGTCTGAGTATGGCCTGTGTGAGCTGTTGTGCGTCTTTAGACGCAGCCGCTGTCTGCGACACACCTTCGACAGGCCTGAGTCTGCAAAGCCACACCCCTGTTACCTCCAAGGATGCCCACTAAAAACCACACTCCCAGCATCCAAATTTGTTCCGCTTTTGGGTGTGGTAATAATAGGGACACTTGTGCAGTGCGACTCAGACACATGCGTAGTACTTACAATATTGACCAACTGCAAAAATATCAACATAGCGTGCTACTGAGAATCAGGCCCATTACTGCAACACGGACGAGCAAGACAGAGTCTTGTGACTTTTCTCTAATAACACATGTAACAGTATTTATTCATGTATAAATTCTCAAACTGATATCAGGTGACAGTAATATAGAAAAATGGACACTCCATGTGATGTTTTCACACAGGTGAGAGATACAGTATACAGGCATATTGGCAGGGGTAGGCTGGACTTGGGTACCTCTCAAGTAGATTTAATTTGCTTCTTTGTGGTCACTGGCGTGCTCTGTATGCATATTAGGCCAGCAGTGGATGCCCCTGGCAGCATCATATGAATGCCTCCCAGCCTCCAGTCACCTCCATACAGTGTGCTGTCACATTGTACTGGACACAACAGACAGCTGGTAGAATGTGGTGATAGGGGCCTAATTCAGATCTGATCGCAGCAGCAAATTTGTTAGCAGTTGGGCAAAACCATGTGCACTGCAGGGGGGGGGGGGGTAGATATAATATGTGCAGAGAGAGTTAGATTTGGGTGGGGTGTGTTCACTCTAAAATCTAAATTGCAGTGTAGAAATAAAACAGGTAGTATTTACTATGCACAGAAACAAAATAACCCACCCAAATCTAACTCTCTCTGCAAATGTTTTATCTGCCACCCCCCCCTGCAGTGCACATGGTTTTGCCCAACTGCTAACAAATTTGCTGCTGCAATCAGATCTGAATTACCCCCAGAATCCAAGCTGTGGGTTGGTTGGAGTTATGCCACCAGAGTATGGGAGGCTATACAGGCGATGAGAGGTGAAAAGGGACTGCAGTAGTGGAAAGTAGTAGGATCACCCCCATAGATCTAAGGTCTGATTTTTAAATTGTCCATATTTTTAAAGCGGCAATCATTTACAAGACAAAACCAAGTTGATTTGAGCACTAATTTATGAGTGGAGGTTGCGATCAGGTATGTGATTTATTACATTTGTAATAAAGAAAACTACTGGGTATAATCATTTGTTGTTTCAAATAACAATACAAGGTAATTGTTTTACTTTAAAATTGTTGGTACATGTTTAGTAGATTATTTGTTTTTAAGGAGTAAATAAATGTATGATCTTTATGCTACGTTAGTAACATTATTTTAAAAATAGACGGTGGCTACAGCACCGACCACATAGTGCAGGGTAAATCACTTAGCACATATAAACATACATGTTCTGATGTATATGTGCTGGCTGGCGTGATGCCTTATACTGAGTCCCAGGTGCCGCATGGTGCCTCAAGCACACAGCACTGCTTATCCCCGGAGGAACCAGCCAAAACATATATTACATACATCAGAACATGTACGTTTATATGTGCTAAGTGGTTCCCCCATGCACTATTTGGTCATCGCTGCAGCCCAGAGGCTGGTCACAGACATGTTTATTTTTATTTATTTTCACTTTATAAAACATAATTTTCCTTCCACTTCTTGACCTAAGGATTGCCCATGACTTACTGCTGGTTGTGAGGGTGACAGAGCAGGGGGAGGTTGAGCTGCTGCAGTGCAGTCCGCAGACCAGTCTACAGCAGCAGAGCCACAGTTTACAGCACAGGAAGCCACAGTTTACCTGATCCCCCTGAAACTGGGCTGCAGGAAACCTTTGCAGTGTGGCACTGTGGGGATCCGGTCTCTAAGTCGACAGTAACTAGGTTGACAATGTCTAGGTCGACCACTATTGGTCGACAGTAACTAGGTTGACAGTGTGTCTAGGTCGACAGGGTCTTTAGGTCGACACGTTCTAGGTCGACAGGTCAAAAGGTCGACATGAGTTTTTCACAATTTGTTTCTTTTTTTGAACCTTTTCATACTTAACGATCCACGTGGACTACGATTGGAACGGTAATCTGTGCCATGCGAGGGGACGCAGTGCACTAATTGGGGTTCCCAGTCACTCTACGAAGAAAACACACCAAAATAACATAAAAAACTCATTTGACCTTTTGACCTGTCGACCTAGAACATGTCGACCTAAAGACCCCGTCGACCTAGACACCCTGTCGACCTAGTTACTGTCGACCAATAGTGGTCGACCTAGACATTGTCGACCTAGTTACTGTCGACCTTCCATACCACGCCCGGCACTGTGATGTCATAAGTTACATTGCCACTCACCATCTCCAATCACCCACATTGATTTAGTGAGTCAGTGAGTCACTGACAAGGCGTCAGCAGAAAAATTAGGGTCCTTTGCCATGTTGGGGACATTTTTTTTTTCATGTGGGGACAAATGTGTGGTTTTTTTTTGTGGCGGCCAATGTGTTTTTGTTCTTCATAAGGGACCAATGTGTCATTTGTCATTTGCTCCCAGCCATTACCATATTTTCAATCCAACCAGTCAGATTGGACAATAAATCTTTAGGTGTTTGGCCAGCATAAGATGCATTTTTGGCAAAAAATAAAAAGACGCCCAATGTTAGCAGAGTTGCACGGGACCTGGCGGCTCACTCACGCCAGGCATCTTGCACTGCATGCTGTATTGAGGCTAGATGTATGAGGACACACCCATACCTCCCAACATGACCCATTCCAGGAGGGACAAAATGCTCTGTTCCTGGACGTCCCTCTTAATTTACGATTGCCATCGCCTGTTTTGAAACACGTTTGTTATACTTAACTAGTTCAAAACAGGGGAGAGCAATCCTAAATTAGGAGGGAAGTCCAGGAACAGAGCATTTTGTCCCTACTGGAATGGGTCATATTCAGGGTCGGATTAAGCCTTGGGGGGGGCCCAGGGCACTTAAGACAGGGGGAACTCCTCCAGCCTTTCCCCTCGTTAGCTCGGCACCCACTCATCATTCAGCTGCCCCTACTCGTCAGGCCTGCCCCCACTTGTAAACTAATCAAATTATAGTTGTATATATTTAGTTTATTTATTTCAGTTACACACACACACACACACACACACACACACACACACACACACACACGTGTGTATGTCATACAGCAGAGGAAGGGGCTTATTCGCCAGACATCAGAGGAGGCAGAGGAGGTCAGTCAGGGTACCGGGCACCCAGTGCTAACTAACACTCCCCTCCTGACAAAGGCACACACTGGGCCCTTACTCCCCAAAAGGACTTCACTCACATTTAAGGCTATAAAGTGCACAGTGCAGGGAGAGGAGAGAGAATACTAAGCAAAGCCACCACCTCTCCTCCTCTCTCTTACCTCTCGGCCGGCTGCTGCAGTCTGGACAGGAGGGGTGCTGCAAGCTGTTTCTCTGGATCTTCTCCTCCTCTTGCACAAATAAGCCCCCTGTGGATGTGGCAGCACGATGAGAGTTACTGCAGGCTGGTCAACAAGGACAGTGACGATGCAGCAGGTGGACACTCTCTTACAGCACTGCGGTGCCCAATAGGAATACAAGTGAGAGAAAAAATTACACTGGCGAGCAGTATGTATTCTTCAGCCGGGGGCCCTCTGGAACAGAGGGGGCCTGAGCTACTGAGCACCTTTGCCCCTCCCTTAATCCGGCTCTGGTCATATTGGGAAGTACGTGCATCTGTATATATTGTATGCAATCTACTGAGCATCTATGTGCATAATTGCTGGGGAGAATAGGACAACTTTACTAAACTTTACTGACGTGGGAAAGTCCCTTCCCACAACTGCACGCATAATGGTGGTCATTCCGAGTTGTTCGCTCTGTAATTTTCTTCACATCGCAGCGATTTTCCGCTAATTGCGCATGCGCAATGTTCACACTGCTCCTGCGCCAAGTAAATTTGCTAAGAAGTTTGGTAATTTACTCACGGCATTACGAGGTTTTTTCTTCGTTCTGGTGATCGTAATGTGATTGACAGGAAGTGGGTGTTTCTGGGCGGAAACTGGACGTTTTATGGGAGTGTGTGAAAAAACGCTACCGTTTCTGGGAAAAACGCGGGAGTGGCTGGAGAAACGGGGGAGTGTCTGGGCGAACGCTGGGTGTGTTTGTGACGTCAAACCAGGAACGAAACTGACTGAACTGATCGCAGTGGCAGAGTAAGTCCCGAGCTACTCAGAAACCGCTAAGAAATTTCTATTCGCAATTTTGAGAATCTATCGTTCGCAATTTTGATAAGCTAAGATTCACTCCCAGTAGGCGGCGGCTTAGCGTGTGCAATGCTGCTAAAAGCAGTTTGCGAGCGAACAACTCGGAATGAGGGCCAATGTGTCCCACTCTGAAATCATGCACTTACGCTGTGTTCTTTCTGGGCATGTGCATTGCAGGAAAACTCAATATACGCCATACTGTATGAAATGGCACAGTACTCATTGTGCATCAGCCCCTGTGTGTGTTGCTATGGCTGTTCAAGCTGTGTGGCATAGCACTTTACTTCTGTGCTTTGTCTATAAATTTCATTTCAGGATTTGAGGTTCAATTATTTTGTTTAATCACATAAAATAATTAGGATTTGCATTGTATATTTAACCAAGAATCAATGCTACCGGAAAGTGAGGAAATATTAAATGTCTCCTTGCTTGCAGTACATAGAGGCTTCCCTGGTAATTTGCTAGATGGTGTGATAAGGCAATACACTACCTTCCACTTCAGCAGCAGAAATAATCAGCTTGTTTTGCATTTAGAACAGGGCTGCAGTGCTGAATAAACAAGATAGGCAGCTCTGAAATGTAGCAAACACAGTTCTCTTGTTTATTTGTATCACATTAGAATTGCAAACACTACACTATCCAGCTACATAGTTTAGCAACACCTGCAGAGCCGTGATGATGCCACAAACTCTGCCTATCATTTCCAGTAATTAAAGGCCTAGCTCAAGCTATAAATTATTTTCTTTCCAAAGATCTTTCATATAACCCATTATAATTTTACAATCGACTTTGCTGTCAAGTTCTGTTGCAATCTGCCATTATTTCACAGAAATTAAAAGTACCAATTTTTTTTTTGTATGTATTATATAAATGAAATAAAATGTTTGATGATGGATCAAAAGATGAATTTGCAAAATAACAAGGAAAATGTATTGCTGTTATTTACTTAAAGGTGGGTACACACTGATAGATATATCTGCAGATCAATTGAATATGCAGATATATCTATGGACGGATCGGGCAGTGTGCTGTGCATACACACTGCCTGATCCGTCGGGGACTGACGTCAATCACCGCCAGCCGCTGCATCATGTGTACGGGTGGCCGGCTGGTCGCCCGTACACACACAGCGATGCACCAATATTGGCAGTCGGCCAGATGCGATATGTCTGTGAACGACGGAGTTCACAGACATATCGCCCTTACACACTGGCCGACGGACCCGCGATATATCGGCCGTTCTATTGACCAGTGTGTACCCACCTTAAGGCTCCCAAACATCAGCAATCAATTGGGCCAATTTGCCAATTTGCAGATGATTGTAAATCTGCAATGTATGGAGTTCACACATCACGGATTCACACCAAAAAATCGTTTGGGATTGTTATATCAGTTGTCATCAGCAATCACAAAAAAAAAAACCCTGCAGATTCTGAGATTTTTTTCCTAGACTTAAAGATTCCCCAATGCACCAATCTGCAGCCATACATTACAGATATTTTTCAGTGATCTGCAGATCATTTTCAGCAACTACAGATCTGTCAATCCCGAAAGCCTCATCAGTTTACTAGAAATGGTCTGAAAATCTGCTGATTGTTACCATACACTAGCTATCTACAGCCCCAATTGATCTGTGAAATCCAACATGTTGGACAACCTGATTTAACAAAATTATAGGCCCTACACACTGGTCGATCTGACTGAAAGATATGAACGATCTCATTCATTAATGAACGAGATACCGTTCATATCTTTCAGTGTGGAGGCACAAGCGATGGACGATGCGCGGCCCCGCGCTCATCCATCGCTGGTGCCCTGTCGGCTGTGCATGCAGGCCAATATGGACGATCTCGTCCATATTTGCCTGCACTTCTATGGAGCCGGGTGATGGGGGGAGTGAAGGAACTTCACTCCCCCCGTCACTGCCCCCCCCCCCCCCCCCGCGCTGCCAGGTCGCCTGTCGGCCAAATCCGCCGTCGGGCAGCTCGGCGGCGGATCGTTAAATGTGTAGGGCCCTTTACTCTGAATCTACAATCTGTGGACCCCATACATTGCAGATTTATTTACGGAACAAATAGCAGAATCTGCAAATAGTTTTTTTGTGATTGCTAATGTATGGGGGCCTTTACCTGAAAGTTTAGTTAAAATGAAAGCTGCTCTGTCAAATTAGTACTGCATCTCAGGTGCTGATAGGGAGCAGTTGTGCTAAACTAGAAAGATACACTAAACAGATTTTCCCCAGCACACCAAGGGGCATTAGCAATAAGACTACATGGTAGTAGATAATTAAGAGATCTTAAGGGCCCTACACACTTAAGGATTTCACTGAAAGATATGAACGATATCGTTTATTAATGAACAAGATATCGTTCATATCTTTCAGTGTGTAGGCACCAGCGATGAACGATGTGCTGCCTCGCGCTCGTTCATCGTTGGTGCCGGCTCATTCATACCTGCAGGCCAGTATGGACAATCTCGTCCATATTAGCTAGCAAGGCTATGGAGCTGGGTGACGGAGGGAGTGAAGAAACTTCACTCCCCCCGTCACCTCCTCCCCCCACTGCCGGATCGTCCGACGGCATATCGGCCATCGGGCAACTCGGCGGCCAGTCGCCCAATGTGTAGGGCCCTTAAGTTACATATATTTGCAAAGATATGGTAAGTCTCCAGGCCTAACATCAAGTCTTCTCTGATACTAAAGGTCCCTACACTGCATGATAACAGTACCCACTCTGGGCCATTTAGGGGACCTAGGGATCACTCCTGATAAGCTGGCATGATGACTGACAGTCTGATGCCGTTTAGTGGCCTGGATGGGGCAGTGAAGGCGTCTTCCATGTAAGCAGAAGCGATAGCTAGTCTGTGCAACTATGAATCAGACCCCTGTGTCACAGTACTTCAATGCTCTGATGGATTGTTATTCTCTCTTCCATTTGTATCAAATTCTGAAACAATTAAAACCCATAACATTCCTTACAATTATTGCATATCTGAGCAATAACAGTTGTGGTTCTGGGATTATTTATTTTACTCTGTAATCCACTACCGTTCCCTACTAGCCATTCTCTATTTCCTTACTGCTGTCTCTAGCTGTGGGATGTATGTCACAACTAATCCTAATAATAATGTTATTTGTATATCACTTTTCTCCCAATAGGACTCAAAGTGTGTTACCTTTGCACTTAAAAAAGAGAAACAAGATACTACATAAACATGTACAGAAAAGAGAACTAAGCATTTTTTGGACATTAGTGAAATGCATGAGAACACAGGCAATCCTTGAGTCTGTTTTTGAAGGTTACTACAGTGGAGGCCTCTCAAACTGTCTAAAAATACACACTGGGTGATTTTGAGCTGAAAGCAGCTCAGTTTTGGTGTGTTGAGCTCAAAGCCACCCAGTGTGTATGGACAAGCGATGAGCGGTGAGCGCTGATGCGCCCCCCCCGCTTCATTGCTGGCGGCCGCCGTTCATCTACTGGTATTACCAGTAGATGAACAGCGGGGTGAGCGGCTTTCCATAGCGTCCTGCTATGGAAAACCGCTCACCCCCGCTGACATCGCTGGGCAAGGGAGAAAAGCATTCAGTGTGTTTGCACAGAGCGCTTTTCAGCCCAGCGATGTTGGCGATCATCGCTGTGCATACACGCTGGGCAAAAACGCCCAGGGTGTATGCACCTTAAGGAAGCGAGTTCCAGAGAGTCGAAACCACACAGCTAAAAGCTTAACCCTCAATTGTTGTATGGGAGAGTCTATGTACTTCTAATGCTGGTGATATATCATCTGTTCGATTGAACAGACACTATATCGCGAGCGGGTCAGCAGGTGTGCACAGCATCGTTCAGAAACATATTGCTTTGGCTGCTCATCACAGCTGATGCCCGATATAGCTGCAGATATATTGGCACATCTTGTTGTGTGTACGGATGACCCGTCATCGAACCATACACTGGCTGCATGGACTGACATCACAGCATGTTGGGCAAATTCAAATGCCTGCCCAGCTGTGATGTGAGGACTGATATATCAAGCGGGCAATCGGTAAGTGTATATGCTTGCCTGAACCTGCCACAGTGACTGCGGGTCTGCCATTATGTCGGCGTAGTGTGTACTAGAGAAGTGCACTTGAAATTTTTCGGGTTTTGTGTTTTGGTTTTGGGTTCGGTTCCACGGCCGTGTTTTGGGTTCGACCGCGTTTTGGCAAAACCTCACCGAATTTTTTTTGTCGGATTCGGGTGTGTTTTGGATTCGGGTGTTTTTTTTCAAAAAACCCTAAAAAACAGCTTAAATCATAGAATTTGGGGGTCATTTTGATCCCAAAGTATTATTAACCTCAAAAACCATAATTTCCACTCATTTTCAGTCTATTCTGAACACCTCACACCTCACAATATTATTTTTAGTCCTAAAATTTGCACCGAGGTCGCTGTGTGAGTAAGCTAAGCGACCCTAGTGGCCGACACAAACACCTGGCCCATCTAGGAGTGGCACTGCAGTGTCACGCAGGATGGCCCTTCCAAAAAACACTCCCCAAACAGCACATGACGCAAAGAAAAAAAGAGGCGCAATGAGGTAGCTGTGTGAGTAAGCTAAGCGACCCTAGTGGCCGACACAAACACCTGGCCCATCTAGGAGTGTCACTGCAGTGTCACGCAGGATGGCCCTTCCAAAAAACACTCCCCAAACAGCACATAACGCAAAGAAAAAAAGAGGCGCAATGAGGTAGCTGTGTGAGTAAGCTAAGCGACCCTAGTGGCCGACACAAACACCTGGCCCATCTAGGAGTGGCACTGCAGTGTCACGCAGGATGGCCCTTCCAAAAAACACTCCCCAAACAGCACATGACGCAAAGAAAAAAAGAGGCGCAATGAGGTAGCTGTGTGAGTAAGCTAAGCGACCCTAGTGGCCGACACAAACACCTGGCCCATCTAGGAGTGGCACTGCAGTGTCACGCAGGATGGCCCTTCCAAAAAACACTCCCCAAACAGCACATGATGCAAAGAAAAATGAAAGAAAAAAGAGGTGCAAGATGGAATTGTCCTTGGGCCCTCCCACCCACCCTTATGTTGTATAAACAGGACATGCACACTTTAACCAACCCATCATTTCAGTGACAGGGTCTGCCACACGACTGTGACTGAAATGACGGGTTGGTTTGGACCCCCACCGAAAAAGAAGCAATTAATCTCTCCTTGCACAAACTGGCTCTACAGAGGCAAGATGTCCACCTCATCATCATCCTCCGATATATCACCGTGTACATCCCGCTCCTCACAGATTATCAATTCGTCCCCACTGGAATCCATCATCTCAGCTCCCTGTGTACTTTGTGGAGGCAATTGCTGCTGGTCAATGTCTCCACGGAGGAATTGATTATAATTCATTTTAATGAACATCATCTTCTCCACATTTTCTGGAAGTAACCTCGTACGCCGATTGCTGACAAGGTGAGCGGCGGCACTAAACACTCTTTCGGAGTACACACTTGTGGGAGGGCAACTTAGGTAGAATAAAGCCAGTTTGTGCAAGGGCCTCCAAATTGCCTCTTTTTCCTGCCAGTATAAGTACGGACTGTCTGACGTGCCTACTTGGATGCGGTCACTCATATAATCCTTCACCATTCTTTCAATGGGGAGAGAATCATATGCAGTGCCAGTAGACGACATGGCCGTAATCGTTGGCAGGTCCTTCAGTCCGGACCAGATGTCAGCATCAGCAGTCGCTCCAGACTGCCCTGCATCACCGTCAGCGGGTGGGCTCGGAATTCTGAGCCTTTTCCTCGCACCCCCAGTTGCGGGAGAATGTGAAGGAGGAGATGTTGACAGGTCGCGTTCCGCTTGACTTGACAATTTTTTCACCAGCAGGTCTTTGAACCCCAGCAGACTTGTGTGTGCCGGAAAGAGAGATCCAAGGTAGGTTTTAAATCTAGGATCGAGCACGGTGGCCAAAATGTAGTGCTCTGATTTCAACAGATTGACCACCCGTGAATCCTTGTTAAGCGAATTAAGGGCTCCATCCACAAGTCCCACATGCCTAGCGGAATCGCTCTGTGTTAGCTCCTCCTTCAATGTCTCCAGCTTCTTCTGCAAAAGCCTGATGAGGGGAATGACCTGACTCAGGCTGGCAGTGTCTGAACTGACTTCACGTGTGGCAAGTTCAAAGGGCAGCAGAACCTTGCACAACGTTGAAATCATTCTCCACTGCGCTTGAGACAGGTGCATTCCACCTCCTATATCGTGCTCAATTGTATAGGCTTGAATGGCCTTTTGCTGCTCCTCCAACCTCTGAAGCATATATAGGGTTGAATTCCACCTCGTTACCACTTCTTGCTTCAGATGATGGCAGGGCAGGTTCAGGCGTTTTTGGTGTTGCTCCAGTCTTCTGTACGTGGTGCCTGTACGCCGAAAGTGTCCCGCAATTCTTCTGGCCACCGACAGCATCTCTTGCACGCCCCTCTCGTTTTTTAAATAATTCTGCACCACCAAATTCAAGGTATGTGCAAAACATGGGACGTGCTGGAATTTGCCCATATCTAATGCACACACAATATTGCTGGCGTTGTCCGATGCCACAAATCCACAGGAGAGTCCAATTGGGGTAAGCCATTCCGCGATGATCTTCCTCAGTTGCCGTAAGAGGTTTTCAGCTGTGTGCGTATTCTGGAAACCGGTGATACAAAGCGTAGCCTGCCTAGGAAAGAGTTGGCGTTTGCGAGATGCTGCTACTGGTGCCGCCGCTGCTGTTCTTGCGGCGGGAGTCCATACATCTACCCAGTGGGCTGTCACAGTCATATAGTCCTGACCCTGCCCTGCTCCACTTGTCCACATGTCCGTGGTTAAGTGGACATTGGGTACAGCTGCATTTTTTAGGACACTGGTGAGTCTTTTTCTGAGGTCCGTGTACATTTTCGGTATCGCCTGCCTAGAGAAATGGAACCTAGATGGTATTTGGTACCGGGGACACAGTACCTCCAACAAGTCTCTAGTTGGCTCTGCAGTAATGATGGATACCGGAACCACGTTTATCACCACCCAGGATGCCAAGGCCTCAGTTATCCGCTTTGCAGCAGGATGACTGCTGTGATATTTCATCTTCCTCGCAAAGGACTGTTGGACAGTCAATTGCTTGGTGGAAGTAGTAAAAGTGGTCTTACGACTTCCCCTCTGGGATGACCATCGACTCCCAGCAGCAACAACAGCAGCGCCAGCAGCAGTAGGCGTTACACGCAAGGATGCATCGGAGGAATCCCAGGCAGGAGAGGACTTGTCAGAATTGCCAGTGACATTGCCTGCAGGACTATTGGCATTCCTGGGGAAGGAGGAAATTGACACTGAGGGAGTTGGTGGGGTGGTTTGCGTGAGCTTGGTTACAAGAGGAAGGGATTTACTGGTCAGTGGACTGCTTCCGCTGTCGCCCAAAGTTTTTGAACTTGTCACTGACTTATTATGAATGCGCTGCAGGTGACGTATAAGGGAGGATGTTCCGAGGTGGTTAACGTCCTTACCCCTACTTATTACAGCTTGACAAAGGCAACACACGGCTTGACAAATGTTGTCCGCATTTCTGTTGAAATACTTCCACACCGAAGAGCTGATTTTTTTGGTATTTTCACCAGGCATGTCAATGGCCATATTCCTCCCACGGACAACAGGTGTCTCCCCGGGTGCCTGACTTAAACAAACCACCTCACCATCAGAATCCTCCTTGTCAATTTCCTCCCCAGCGCCAGCAACACCCATATCCTCCTCATCCTGGTGTACTTCAACACTGACATCTTCAATCTGACTATCAGGAACTGGACTGCGGGTGCTCCTTCCAGCACTTGCAGGGGGCGTGCAAATGGTGGAAGGCGCATGCTCTTCACGTCCAGTGTTGGGAAGGTCAGGCATCGCAACCGACACAATTGGACTCTCCTTGTGGATTTGGGATTTCGAAGAACGCACAGTTCTTTGCTGTGCTTTTGCCAGCTTGAGTCTTTTCATTTTTCTAGCGAGAGGCTGAGTGCTTCCATCCTCATGTGAAGCTGAACCACTAGCCATGAACATAGGCCAGGGCCTCAGCCGTTCCTTGCCACTCCGTGTGGTAAATGGCATATTGGCAAGTTTACGCTTCTCCTCCGACCATTTTATTTTAGATTTTTGAGTCCTTTTTTTACTGATATTTGGTGTTTTGGATTTTACATGCTCTGTACTATGACATTGGGCATCGGCCTTGGCAGACGACGTTGATGGCATTTCATCGTCTCGGCCATGACTAGTGGCAGCAGCTTCAGCACGAGGTGGAAGTCGATCTTGATCTTTCCCTATTTTTGGAACCTCAACATTTTTGTTCTCCATATTTTAATAGGCACAACTAAAAGGCACCTCAGGTAAACAATGGAGATGGATGGATACTAGTATACTTATGGATGACGAGCAACTGCCGACACAGAGGTAGCTACAGCCGTGGACTACCGTACTGTGTCTGCTGCTAATATAGACTGGATGATAATGAGATAAAATTAAAATATATATATATATCACACTAGTACTGCAGCTGGACAGGTATATATTATGTAATGACGGACCTGCTGGACACTGTCTGTCAGACTCAGCACTGCAGACTCCTAAAGTAAGCTACTAGTATCAAGAAGATAGAAAAAAAAAACCACGGGTAGGTGGTATACAATTATGGATGGACGAGCGACTGCCGACACAGAGGTAGCTACAGCCGTGGACTACCGTACTGTGTCTGCTGCTAATATAGACTGGATGATAATGAGATAAAATTAAAATATATATATATATATATATCACACTAGTACTGCAGCCGGACAGGTATATATTATGTAATGACGGACCTGCTTGACACTGTCTGTCAGACTCAGCACTGCAGACTCCTAAAGTAAGCTACTAGTATCAAGAAGATAGAAAAAAAAAAACCACGGGTAGGTGGTATACAATTATGGATGGACGAGCGACTGCGGACACAGAGGTAGCTACAGCCGTGGACTACCGTACTGTGTCTGCTGCTAATATAGACTGGATGATAATGAGATAAAATTAAAATATATATATATATATCACACTAGTACTGCAGCCGGACAGGTATATATTATGTAATGACGGACCTGCTGGACACTGTCTGTCAGACTCAGCACTGCAGACTCCTAAAGTAAGCTACTAGTATCAAGAAGATAGAAAAAAAAAAACCACGGGTAGGTGGTATACAATTATGGATGGACGAGCGACTGCCGACACAGAGGTAGCTACAGCCGTGGACTACTGTACTGTGTCTGCTGCTAATATAGACTGGATGATAATGAGATAAAATTAAAATATATATATATATCACACTAGTACTGCAGCCGGACAGGTATATACAGGTTGAGTCTCTCTTATCCAAAATGCTTGGGACCAGAGGTATTTTGGATATGGGATTTTTCCGTATTTTGGAATAATTGCATACCATAATGAGATATCATGGTGATGGGACCTAAATCTAAGCACAGAATGCATTTATGTTACATATACACCTTATACACACAGCCTGAAGGTAATTTTAGCCAATATTTTTTATAACTTTGTGCATTAAACAAAGTGTGTCTACATTCACACAATTCATTTATGTTTCATATACACCTTATACACACAGCCTGAAAGTCATTTAATACAATATTTTTAATAACTTTGTGTATTAAACAAAGATTGTGTACATTGAGCCATCAAAAAACAAAGGTTTCACTATCTCACTCTCACTCAAAAAAGTCCGTATTTCGGAATATTCCGTATTTCGGAATATTTGGATATGGGATACTCAACCTGTACTATGTAATGACGGACCTGCTGGACACTGTCTGTCAGCACTGCAGACTCCTAAAGTAAGCTACTAGTATCAAGAAGATAGAAAAAAAAAAAAACCACGGGTAGGTGGTATACAATTATGGATGGACGAGCGACTGCCGACACAGAGGTAGCTACAGCCGTGGACTACCGTACTGTGTCTGCTGCTAATATAGACTGGATGATAATGAGATAAAATTAAAATATATATATATATCACACTAGTACTGCAGCCGGACAGGTATATATTATGTAATGACGGACCTGCTGGACACTGTCTGTCAGCACTGCAGACTCCTAAAGTAAGCTACTAGTATCAAGAAGATAGAAAAAAAAAAAAACCACGGGTAGGTGGTATACAATTATGGATGGACGAGCGACTGCCGACACAGAGGTAGCTACAGCCGTGGACTACCGTACTGTGTCTGCTGCTAATATAGACTGGATGATAATGAGATAAAATTAAAATATATATATATATATCACACTAGTACTGCAGCCGGACAGGTATATATTATGTAATGACGGACCTGCTGGACACTGTCTGCAGAATGCGTTTATAAAAACACCACACGACGAGTGTTTAACTTTTTCAGGCAGACAATCACAATATACTGGTGGTCAGCAGACAATCACAATATACTGGTGGTCAGTGGTCACTGGTCAGTCACACTGGCAGTGGCACTCTGGCAGCAAAAGTGTGCACTGTACTTAAAATATGTACTCCTGCTATAACTGCTCCCCAGTCTCCCCCACAATTAAGCTGTGTGAGCAGTGAGCAGTCAGCACAGTCAGATAATGATATACAGTATTACATATGATGCAGCACACTGGGCTGAGCACAGATATGGTATGTGACTGTGTCACACTGTGTATCGTTTTTTTTCAGGCAGAGAACGGATTAATTAAACTGGTGGTGGTCACTGGTCACACTATCAGCAGCAAGTTGTACTCCTCCTAATAATATGCTCCCCAAAATTAGTGTCTCTCTCTAGTACTCTAGTCTAAACGGAGAGGACGCCAGCCACGTCCTCTCCCTATCAATCTCAATGCACGTGTGAAAATGGCGGTGACGCGCGGCTCCTTATATAGAATCCGAGTCTCGCGATAGAATACGAGCCTCGCGAGAATCCGACAGCGGGATGATGACGTTCGGGCGCGCTCGGGTTAACCGAGCAAGGCGGGAAGATCCGAGTTGCTCGGCCCCGTGTAAAAAAACCTGAAGTTCGGTCGGGTTCGGATTCCGAGGAACCGAACCCGCTCATCACTAGTGTGTACCCAGTTTAAGTTTCCTTTATATGCAGAGCAAAGTATGCGAGTGGGAGTGTAAGGAATCTGCAGCTGCTGCAGGCACCTTGAACCCTGTAGGGCTTTGTAAGTAAGATAATGTTGAAATAAATTTTCCATCTCACAGGCAGCCAGCGAAGGGAGCAGAAAATGGGTGTTATGTGTCTGGAACAGGGCTGGGTAGTTAACAGCTTGCCTGCTATATTTTGTTGCAGCTGCAGGCAATATATTTATTTTGCTGGCAGGCCCAGAGGTACAGTGCTTTGTGGTAGTCAAAGCCTGATGATACAAGTGCATGTATGAGTGTAGGCAGATCATCTGAGGGAAATAAGTGCTTGATTTCTGTCTATGTACCTTAGATGAAAGAATGAGGATTAGCTCATGTCTAACACATGATATTTACACCATAATTCAGGACAGCACCCAGATTTGCATTTCTCATGCAAATAGCATGGAAGAAAAGGCAGGGCCGGTGCTCCCTTCTCCCTAGGCAAAGCTTCAACATAGCACCCCCTCCAATCCCCCCCTCTGAATCCTGGAGGGAAGATGCAGGTGGCCTGTAGGTGAGCTGAGGTGAATTGTGTCATTATATATATAAATATATATATATATATATATATATATATATATATATAGGAAATCACGACAGCACTCAAAGCCTATGTATGTAAAGCAAAAAATGGTGGTGCAGGGCAGCAATAAATATAAAACACTCACTTCTCCAGCAATGCAGAAAAAGTAGACAAGCCAGCACGCACGTGTAGATGAAAGAAAAGCAGGATTTATTCCTTAAACAAACAGCCCCTGAGGAAGACCAGAGGGTGAAACAGCTGTCGGGCTGTGTTTGCTGTATTTGCTGTACTTCACCATGCCGTTTGGTTAAGGAATAAATCCTGCTTTTCTTTCATCTACACGTGAGTGCTGGCTTGTCTACTTTTTCTGCATCGCTGGAGAAGTGAGTGTTTTATATATATATATATATATATATAAAACACAGTGCACACCGCTTACCTTATAAACCCCACACCATACAGCCATATGCGCGCCTTCTCCTCAGAGTTCCGGTCTGATGGAGGCGCATAGTGATGGCGTTGACGCTTATCCACACGCCGCACGTCAGTCTCCCATCACCAAGACAACAGGGCAGAAGCTAGAAAGTTGTAACAAATGTACTGTACTTATAGTGTATCTGTTTCAAACATACACTTACTGTATAACAAATCATTCAAATCTATATTTTAAAAATACTAATCAAGCAATTGTTATAAAAATTTTTTTACAATTTATGCAATAATACAAAATACATAAGAATAATGTTCACAGCACATCACAACACTATTACTAATGGGGTGAAAATCCAAATTAAATTCTATAGATTCTTATGAGGAATACGCCACAGGTCTCATTCAAACCTTTAGGAAAAACCACATCTAAATGATGATCCAAAAGGCTTCCCTTTTTAACAGTATAGCACCCCGGTCCCCACCTCTAGGGAGCGGGGGGAATGGTCAATCATCCTATATTTGATGGAAACCAAACTATGGTTGTTTTACATTTGTGAACAAGTCGTTGCTGAGTGCTGCTATTGCGAACTGTATTTGATTCATCCCTTATGGGATTAGATGGCACCTGGACGCAATTGACAGTTTAACAGAGGATATATACAGAAGATATAACAGAAATATAACAGAGATTTAACAGAGGATAATATATACAGAAAAAAGGAATGGCAGTCAAAGACCTTTACAGTGAAAAGGTATACTGTAAATAATTTTGAGACTTTATCCACAAAATATTTCCAGTGAAAGTCCTTGAGTGCCGCCAATGATTGCTGTATACTTGAAGCTGGCTTGACACCTACACCTATCTAACTTTTTTGCTGAGTGGCGGGATTATATGCTTTCCCAATTGTACTTTTGTGTGCTGTTTAACAAAAGCAGCCCCTCCGCTCCCAATTGGGCTGTAAGATCTGTTTTCCATTAGAAATCTCCATTGGTCACTTACCTTAAGATGTTTTCTTGTTTTCTCTCTTTGTTGGCAGGGTTCCTCTTACCGGTTGGCAGTAGCATTACAACTACGGTGCTGGGTGCAGACATGTATGGGTAAATTTACTAAAGCTTCTTAAAATGAAAAGTGGTGATGTTGCCCATAGGAATCAATTAGATTATGTCTGTCATTTTATAGGATGCAATAGAGAAATGATAGACAGAATCTGAATGGTTGCTATGGGCAACATCACCACTTTTCATTGTTAGAAGCTTGAGTAAATTTACCCTTTAGAGTCAGATGTTGCTGGAGAACCAGGCTGGGATCCAAGCACCTGGAAGAGGTGCATTGGTGCTATGAGGTGTGGCCATGGTGGTTCCCTTCGGGAGCCCTAGTCACAACTGCCTCCTGTGTGCCGTCACATGACTTGATGTTACACATGTTGGCACAAAGGAAGCACTGAGGCACTATGCGGAGCAGCCTGATAATGGAGACTGCAACTAATTATACACACTGCCAGCGCAGTGGAGGATGTCTCATGCAGAGATGTCCTTCAGTTTTTTAGCTTGATGATTCAGTAGTGCCTTCCAGGTGCTAGCGCCCTTAGGTAGCTGCCTAAAGCTGCCTAATGGTAGAGCCGGCCCTTGGAGTAGGATAGAATCCTGTGGAACCCTGCATGGGGCACTGGTGACAATGAGAACCCTCCATAAGATACCCTATATGACCAGACAGTGGGAAACAATTTGAACCAGCTATGGACTGTGCCATCCACTCAACAGAATTGTTCTAGCACTCAATTAGAATCCCATAGTCCACAGTGTCAAATGCTGCAAACAGACTTAGAAGAATTAAGATTAGTCACTTCTGTCTCTTGCCATCAGAAGATCATTAAGCACACTTACCAGGGTTGTTTCAGTGCTGTGTCTTCTTCTGAATCATGACTGAAATAGATCATACAGTATATATTGGTTGACAGGCAGGATTCCAGTTGAGTTGCAACCACTTTCTCAATAACCTTTCCTAGAAAAGGAAGTTTTGATATTGCTCTGTAGTTAGTAATGCAGGCAGGATCAAGAAGTCTAATAATTGCTTCCTTTAGTTGAACGGTAAAATGCCCTTCTGCAACTATTCTTGCAAATACAGGGCCAAAAAGTTCATACACCTTAGTAGAAGCTTAATTGCGTCAGGGTACAGATCACAGGTGGTGGGACTCAACCTTTGGGTAATTTCAACAATGTCTTCTGTATCATGGGTGTCAAAGCTAGTTCAAGATAATAGAAGACTTGGAGCCTTGGCTTTCATTTGGCACAGTTGGGGGTCCAGCACGGCTGCAGGATACTTTATTTGCAATGATGTTTAGAAGCTCATTGAGGACAGCTACAGACATGCTGGATGGCAAAGTATCTCCACTGTATGGAAAAGCTGAGCTGGACTGCTGTTTGCTGCTGAGATCTCACTTGACAGAAATTTGGCAGGAAAGTTTCTTATGCGTTATTGCGGATTGGTATTCTTCAGTATGGTTGATTTGTTTTAGCCTATTATCTACCATGTTAGTTTAGTTCCTTAGCCTTTCAAGTCTAGGACCCATCTTCTTGAGATCCCAAAGGTTGTTGTCAAACCAAGGAGCTTGACAATGTTGTATGCCATGTCATATACGAACAGGAGTGATAGAATCCATTGCAGACATCATATTCTCATTATAGCAACTGACTAGGGAACAAAGGGGTACATTTACTAAGCAGTGATAAGAGCGGAGAAGTGAGCCAGTGGAGAAGTGCCCATGGCAACCAATCAGCACTGAAGTAACATCTGTAATTTGCATACTATAAAATTATACAGAGCTGCTGATTGGTTGATGGGGAAACTTCTCCACTGGCTCACTTCTCCGTTCTTATCACTGCTTAGGAAAATGTACCCCAAAGATCTTTACAGGCATCCTATACCACAGAGAGATACAGATTTTCTGCCAGTGCCTGGGGAGTAACACCCCACTTATTGGCTGATACCTGGCCAACTCCATGGGCAAAGTTCTATTTTGAGGTGTTGAGAAAGAAATACTGGGATGGTCTGACCATGTAACTGGATCCATCATTAACTTCTTTTCCAATCTAGAAGACAAGATCAAGAATGTGACCACTTTTAGTGACAAATATTAGTACTTGTTTGCTTCTGCCTGTAATCTACCAGCAGTTTAATGTGCCTGTGGATGGCTGATATGGGTGTAGTATGTTATGCCAGCGTCCGGGCTCCCGGCGACCAGCATACCGGCGCCGGGAGCCCGACCGCCGGCATACCGACAGTGTGGCGAGCGCAAAGGAGCCCCTTGTGGGCTCGCTGCACTCGCCACGCTGCGGGCACGGTGGCGCACTACGTGCGCCACGCTATTTATTCTCCCTCCAGGGGGGTCGTGGACCCCCACGAGGGAGAATAGCTGTCAGTATGCCGGGTGTCGGGATCCCGGCGCCGGTATACTGTGCGCCGGGATCCCGCCATTCGGCATACTGAAGACCACCTGCTGATATGCGGTCAGTAGCCTGTGCTTGTGAAGTTATTCTTAAGGTTCGTAAAATGGTGTTCTCTTTCTGAGATGACATAACAGATTGGGTTGTAATGTAATGCTTGGCTGAAGATAATGGAGTGTTTGCTATATTGTAAATGGAAGCAGTCATACACATACAGTGCAGTGCACAGCGGAACAGTCCAGTGAATGTAAGCATAGACTAGAGTGACAGTAGCTAAAACATGCATGATCTAAAAACAATGTGCATTGCTATATTCGGTCTCTGTCTCCTTGTGGAAAATCTAGGAGACATTTGTTATTTCCCCTCATTCCCAAGTGTTTACCCTTTCTGTTGTCTAATACATCTTAACATGTAATGGTCCAAAAAGGAACAGTAACGATTTGTTATGAAAACATGTACTATATTAATTTGTCCACAGTCATGCACGCGCAAAATAGCAGACTTTTAAAAATAAAATATATCTTAAGAGTAATATACCGCTTTCACATCGCAAACCCTGCTTTTGAAACGGTTCTTTAAACGGTTCTTAAAACGTATCTGAGCAGTTAAACCCCCTTCACATCGCATGTTGTAACTGGTATATTACAGTTTCATTACCTTTTTGGTACCTTTCACACTGAACCCGTTTCTCCCATAGAAAACAGTGGTTGTCATTTTAAATGGACTTTTCTGGCCCACACATTATTAATAATTATTAATTATTAATTAATTATTAATAATTTGGCTAGTCGTACAATGGAACCCAGCAGCTTCAAGCATCTTTACCATGTTTTTGTAGATTACTGCATCCTTCACTGTCCCAGTGATTTGTCTAGCAATTTCTTCATCCCCTCTCATCCTAAGCAGCTCCCTAACCTCCTCATCACTCCAATTTGCCATTTTAAACTGTATTCTGTATAATAAAATGCTTCTTCACTCTCGTGTGTTTCCTCCAGTTTATTTCCTGCTTCTGCCTGGTGACATCACGCATGGAGACAGCCTATCACCTTCTGTGGTTTTGAAATACCGTTTCTGAGCCTTTCACATTGCACAATGAAATGGGTCTGAACCGTGTAGGACCCTGCTTTTTTTTTTTTTTCAAACTATTTTTATTATAATCTCACACCGTACAGAGTAAATATACAGCATTTCGAGACATAGAATAGAATATATAGTTAACATTGTATAACATAATATACATTATACATAATCGTCCTGACAGGAGACATGGAGTCACAGATTATTCAGTCTCATATAATACCAGGTAGAGATCAAAACATATTTTCAAACTTTTCCTCACATAAAACCTTTATACCCTTCCAAGAAAGGGAACGTGTGTATAACTAGTGATATCAGGGAATTTATAATGTGTTTTAATTACCAAAGCGGAGCAAACTGTAGATGAAAAGGGATGGATCAAATATCGGTACTCCACCAGCAAAGACAATTTATCTTAAAAATCCCTAAACATATACATAATACCTAAAACATAAGAAAATAAACTAACATGTAATGCCTACTATGGGACACGAGCCGTCGATCCATCCACAGAACAATCTTCCCAAATCGGGGGTCCATATTTCCAATCAACCCGGCAGACAATTGAATATAGAAGGGAGTGGAGGAGGGGTCCAGAGAAAAAGAGAGAGGGTAAGTCAGATTTTCAAGGGGTTAGGGTGGTCTATAGTGTGGAGGAGGTACCATGAGGTAGATTGAAAGCATTTGTCAATGGCTTGTTTAGTATGTAAGGGGAGTGTCAAAATGTAGGTGTCCCAACATTGGAACAAGGCAGGGGTGAGCCTCTCCTTATGGATAGAGGCCTCCAGCCAGTCCATGGTGAATAGAAAAAATAGTCTAGAGGTCACCATCGAAAGATTAGGAGGTATGTTGTGGATCCACTGTTGTAAGATTGCCTTCCTGCCAGCCGCTGATAATATCATAAGCAGTTTTTTGTTAGACCTAGGGACGTCTGGCTGGTCAGTCAAACATCCGAACAATGCCCAGGAAACAGTGTAACTAAAGGATATGCCTAAGGATGTAGTTCCATAATGATGTACCTCATGCCAAAACTGTGACACCAGAGCACAGTCCCAGAAGCAATGGAAGAGGTCGGCCCCCTCCATTAGGCATTTAGTGCATTTACTGTCTTCTGAGATGCCCATCAAAGATCGGCGTTTAGGTGAGATGTATGCCCTATGGAGCATTTTATAGGCCATTTCTTGGTAGGAGCTTGCAGGAATAAGCTTTAGGGTCAGTTGAAAGTGACTTAAGAGGGAGTCAGGGGTGACCGTTGAGATGTGGGAGGACCATTGGGACAGCTCTGGAAGGTCAGTGTCTGGGATAAGTTCAAGACGAATACGTGTATAAATGGTTGGTATAGAGTAGCAGGTTGATTGGAGTAGTGTGTCTAGAGAGTTAAGAAAGTCGATCCCTGTCAATTTAGATAGTACAGTTTTAAGATAGTGCATTGCCTGGAAATAGGCAAACTCGTGGTGAGGAGGCAGGCCGTATTTCTCTCGTGCCTCTGCGAAAGACAGCGGGACGCGAGAGGAGTTAAGCAAGCTGCGCAGGTTGCGGATACCAAGAGAATGCCAGGCAGTGAAGGGCTGTAGAACCCCCCCTCCTGAAACTCCAGGTTGCCGATAAGGGGCAGTGAAAGTGAGTATAGATATTGAAGTTTGAGAGATTTCCTCGCCATTTTCCACGCCTGTATTATGGGGAGTAATAACAAATTAGTGGTAATATGTAAGGCCAACTTGGAGGGCTTGGCATGCAGAAGATAACTGAGGGACAAGGGAGCGCAAAGTTGAGAATCTAGGCTGGAATCCGTGTAATAATTATTGTCTCCAAGCCAATCCATAGCAATGCGTAGGAGGCACGCAAGATTGTACTGCTTAATATCAGGTAAGTTGATTCCCCCTCTAGGTACCATCTGGGATCATTTTTTCATGCTAATCCTTGGGCGTTTACCAGCCCAGATGTATCTGGAGATAGATTTATTCATAGAAGATAAATCCGACTTAGATAATAATAGGGGGGTCATCTGTAAAACATAGAGGAGCTTTGGGAAGCTGGCCATCTTAAATAGGTTGCATCTCCCTAGCATATTAAGGGGGAGGGATTGCCAAAGGCCAAGTTCGGTTCTAATCCTATGTAGGACCGGAGTGATATTAAGCCTATATAGGTGGCAGGGATGAGCAGGAAGTGCAACGCCTAGATAGATAATATGTGTATTCGCCCATTTAAAGGGAAAGGTGGTCCCCCAACCTAGTCTCGCTCGTCCATATATGGCTAACGCCTCCGACTTACTATAATTAATGGAAAACCCTGCGAAAGAGGAGAAACAATCAATCATGGCAATTAGCTGCGGGATTGTACGGTGAGGGTCTGACATAAAAAGGAGGAGGTCATCTGCGAATGCCACCACTTTTAATTCCTGTGTACCCACAGCAATGCCCCTATAGTTCTTGTGTAACAGAATATGGCGTATAAGGGGTTCCAGTGCTAAATCAAAAAGGAGGGGAGATAAAGGGCACCCTTGCCTAGTGCCTCTTTCCAACGCGAAGGATGGAGATGTCACATTGTTGACTAATACCTGCGCCACTGGGTTAGTATATAAGGTCTGCACTAAGTTGCAAAACGCTGCGCCAAATCCCTGGTGGGCGAGTACTCGAGATAGGTGAGGCCAGGCAATTTTATCAAATGCCTTCTCTGCGTCTAAATTTATAATGATGTTATTTTTGGCCTGGCTAAAGCGGGTGTAAGATATCGCAGTTAGGGCCGCCCGCACTCCCCGTGTGGATTGTCTACCCTTGACAAATCCCATCTGTGCGGGTGAGATAAGACGGGGTAGGTAGGTTTGCAACCTATTAGCTATGATTTTAGTCAAGATTTTAAAGTCGATTGAGGAGTGAAATGGGGCGGTATGACCCTACCTGGGTAGGATCTTTACCAGGTTTTGCGAGCACTATAAGCTTGGCTTCGTTAAAATGAAGGGGAGTCTCCCCAGTTGTTAGGATATGATTATATAATCGTGTTAATATAGGGAGTATATCGGCATCTAGCATCTTATAGAATTCGGCACTGAAGCCGTCAGGGCCAGGGCTCTTTCCATTGGGGAGGGACTTAATGGTGGCCCGCACCTCATCATC
Source organism: Pseudophryne corroboree (assembly GCF_028390025.1). Taxonomy (NCBI): domain Eukaryota; kingdom Metazoa; phylum Chordata; class Amphibia; order Anura; family Myobatrachidae; genus Pseudophryne; species Pseudophryne corroboree. Next base: position 310,834,872 of record NC_086449.1, on the reverse strand, counting down.
AGTTATGGGAGCATCCAACGAGTCCCTTTCCTCTAACTCCAGCCTCGGTAACTGCGCCTCATCTAGGAATAATTGACCATCAGTTGCGTTATCAATGTCGGCAGTATATAAGGACTTATAGAAACGCATAAAAGCCGAGCAGATGTCAGTGGGATCAGAAAGAACATCTCCAGAGCTGTGCAACGAGTCAACCCATGTTTTGTTTCGGGGTCCCCTAACCAAATTGGCCAAGAGTTTACCGGACTTATTCCCCCACCTATGAAACCTGTTCCTGCCGTAGTCGTAGTTGATCTGGGCCTGTTCGGTGAGAAAGGTATCATAGATTTGTTTTGCCATGAGGTACGTTTCTCTATGAGTAGGGCTATCGCTTTGTTTGTAGGTGCGATATGCAAGTGTGAGAGCCGCACTAAGTTCCTGCAATTTTGTGTTGAATTTCTTACGCTTAGAATTAACATAGGAAATAATATGGCCACGAAGGACTGCCTTAGAGGCCCCCAAAAAAAGTGGAGTGTTAGATTCTTGATCCAGGTTGTCAGTAGTATAATTATGCCAGGTGTGTTTAAGATGTAATAAGAAATCCTCTGAGTGTATGAGATATGCTGGGAATCTCCAACATTTAGATATGTTCTGGGGCAGGGATAAACGTAGGGACAAAGTAATGGGGGCGTGGTCCGAAATAATGATGTCCTTAATTGAGGTGTGGGTGACTTTAAAAAAAAGGTGTTTAGATAAAAATAGATAGTCAATGCGAGAGTGAGTAGAGTGTGGGTGTGAATAAAAAGAATAATCTCGTTGAAGGGGATGATGTATACGCCAAGGGTCTAGTAGGGTAAGTTGAGAACAAAGAGAGGAAAGCAGATTAGAAGAGGGCCCGGGTCTTTTGGTACTCACCCCCGACCTATCCATGGATGGATCAACGACCGTGTTGAAATCTCCCCCTAGGATTATGTTTTGGCCGCCCCAGGACAGAACTCTCTGAAGGATATCTGCAAAAAAGAGATTGTTAGATCCAGTAGGTGCATATAAATTCAAAAAGGTATATATCACATCGTCAATAGAGACATCTAGAAGGATAAATCTGCCCTCGAGGTCGATATATTTTTTAAGGATGGAGAATTGAAGATTTCTATGAAAGAGGATGGCACACCTCTGGTTTTATTGGTGTAAGGAGCAGATACGCATTCCCCAATCCAAGGGGCTCTCAATGACATAGGGGAATTATGCACCCAGTGTGTTTCTTGTAGGAACACGACTTGAGGGGATAAGCAAGAGAGATGGGCAACCACCTTCTTGCGTTTAATGGGGCTATTGAGACCCTCCACATTCCAAGAAACTATATTAAAATCTAAAAGTGGGGTTGTCACCGGGGTTGAGGTCTGAGAAACAGCATGGTCAGCCATGCTATCCTACCCCCGTAGATGGAGAATAGAATATCAAAATTGTATAGGTGAAACGGTGCCCCCCCCGTCCCAATGAGCAAGGAGGGGCCAACCTATGGAGGATCGAGACACATTATCCCAGCAGGCAGAACAAACAGACAAACAAACAAACAAACAGACAAAAACATCAAACTAACAAACATGAAACAATGGGAGGCGGAGCCTCCAGCATGCGCAAATAGCATGCCTATATCATATCCCGAACACTGTGTGACCTACTAATCAAAGCAATTGTAAAGATAGGCAAACTTTAAGTAAGGGTGGACAGTCAAGTGTCAGGGTGTGCAAAATGGGTCTTTGCCGCCATCGGATCGTCAAAGAAGCATGGTTTTCCATTGACAAAGACCCGAAGACGGGCAGGGTATAACAGTGAGAACTTGACGTTGTCTTCAAACAGCCGCTTGCATATCGGAGCGAACTCTCTGCGCTTGTTGGCGACATGAGTGGAGAAGTCCTGGAAAATAAGCAACCATTCTCCCTTATAGAGGAGATTCTCTGACTTTCGGTAGTGGTCTAAGAGCTTGGCTTTATCCGCGTAGTTTAGAATCCGTAGGATAACAGGTCTAGGGCGTCCAGCGGAGTCTCTGCGTTCAGGGCCAATCCTGTGTGCCCTTTCAATGGCCAATGGTGAGCCCTGAAGGTCCATACCTAATTTGTCGGGTAGCCAGTTGGATAGAAGGTCCAGCAGCGCGTGGCCCCTCACCGACTCCGGGATGCCCACCACCCTCAGGTTGTTTCGACAGCTCCGATTCTCCAAATCGTCGAGTTTTTCAGTGAGGCCTTTAATTTCTGTGGTCTGGGTCTTTATAGTAGACTGTGCGGCTTGTAGATCATCCTCCAATGTTGAAACCCTCTGCTCAACTTCATCTAAACGGCTACTGTGTTGAGTCAGCTGGGCTAAGGTGGAATCAATGGCTTCTTTAATGCCCGCCAGTTTTTCGTCTAAGAGTGGTCCAAGAACCGCAGCAATGTCAGTGGGTTTCATTTTAGGCTGTTTAGTAGTCGTAGCGTTAGTACGTTTTCTTTGGGATCGAGATCGGGTGGTGGAGCAATCGGAGTCAGAAGAATTTCTGTGGGATGTGTCCTCGCGCGCGCCTGAAACAGGACCAGTCGAGGACATTAGAGTGGACACCAGGAATTTTTCCATATGAGGTCGCTAGAAATAGATATGTAGAGTAGAAACAATGTAGGGCGCAGAGAGTAGTTTAATGAGGGTCACATCAGCGTAGGGGAGACATTGGAAAGTTACATTGCTATGAAGATAGCAGGCATGTCAGGGCGTTGCGGAGCAGATTTGCAAGAAACAACGTGTTAGAGGTGTCACAGTGTGACACTCCAGAGCGCCACAGCAACGTGATGTATATGTCAAAAGGCTCGAGGTGAGGTAGCGGGAGCTAGGCATCCACATCGGTGAGTCCGCAACCTCAGGGCACAGCAGATGACGGCAGGGTTGTTGAGGTATCACACCTGTTGTTTCAAGGCGCAATATAATGACTCCCCTCCGGCTGCCAAACAGGAGACATGAGGATAGGCAGGACTATAGGAATAAATTTGTAGTAGCTGTGAGTCGTCTAATCTATAAGTCGCCACAAGAGGGAGCTCGTGTTACAGTCTATCTCCAGCCATGAAGCAGGATGAGTGCTGTGCCAGCCATAAGATGGCCGCCACCTGTCAATGAGACCAGGTCCCTCCGGAGGTCTCCCGGCCGTCAGTCCCCGCCAGCGGGGGGGGGGGAATCTGTCATACGAGGGCGCGTGAGGCGGGGGTCGGAGGTCAGGCGCCCGGAGAGGCCGGGGACCGGCGAGGCAGAGTTCGAAGTCCGGGTGGCGCCAACCACAAGATGGCCGCCAGCCGCCAGTCACACGCGTCCCGGCCACCACCTCCCGCAGGCCGCCCGGTCACCGGTCTCCCGTGAGGATTAGGGTCTGATGGGTGAGGTATCAGATGTCAGGGAGCGCTGTTCAGGTGGAGAAGGGAGTCCGCAAAGTCGCCGCACCGGGCCCGACGGATTGACGACTCCACCCCAAAATCGAGGCCCCGGCTTCTGGAGCAGAGGTAGGCCGCAATCCGCAGGGGGCAGCGCAGGGCCCCCCCGATTCCGCAGCTTCGACCTCCGGGTGCAGGGTGGTATAGCAGGGCTTAGGGGACTGTGTCACTGCAGGTGGGCCCTCAAACCCAGGTCAGGGGTTTATTTTAAAGTATTGCTGGCCGGAGCTCTGCAGGAACTCGACCTCTCCTGATGCCAGCTCAGGACCCTGCTTTTTAACCGTTTTAAAATACCAGTAATCTTTAACCAGTAAATTCAAAGTGGCCCTTTCACACCGCAGCTAGAACCGTTTTGGAAGGCTTAAAAAACGGCAATTTACCGGGTTATAGTTGCGGTGTGAAAGGGGTACAAGTGACTCACAAAACAAACCAATGTATAAAATGTAGGTAAAGATAACTAGGGAAACTTAAATAATGACAGGTCATTTCTATTTTTGGTTGGAATGAAAAAATGTTTTCCTTACCACTTAACATGGCTAATGTGAATATACTAGTATTTTGAGCATGCTCAGATCTTACTTTAAACCTTGGGCTTCGTTGCTCTGGCCAGTCATAATTAAACATCTTTGCTGCCATAGAAACTTATTATATTTTTAACAGCTTTTTACCAATTAGCTCTCAATTTGAAATCCCAATAGGAAGTACAAGTAATAGGTGTGTCACGTCCTGATGACTCAGCCACCCAAGCTTGTACGCTCAGACTGTACATAAAACAACTGGGCGCGACAGGACTGCTTTGCTAGTGTACACTGGGTGTGCAACAACATTTCTACATCTGTGTCTGAATGCAGCTGAATCCATGTCAAAGTGCCCCGATGTAAGCAGCTGCGTCTTTTCCTCACTCCAAGTTCCGTTGTGCCTCATCTACAACTTTGTATATGTGTAAAATAACTTTCTGCGTAGTTAAAGTTGCAGCATCTCCAGCAGGTTTTCACTGTATCTGCCAAGCGACTAAGCAGCAAAATTTAAAGAATAATATGGTGTGCTGATCCTCTCGGAGTGTCTCAGGGGTCATCTCGTGCAGTAAGGCGTAAAGACGCCCAGTGTATGAGGACACAATCGGTATTTACCTTTGCAGTTTATTTACTGTACTTGTACTAGACCAAGGCTACTACACATTATGTCACACAATAATATCCCTTAATCACTTTATGTCACACAGTAGGGAACCTTATTCACATTACGCCACACAGTAGTGCACTTTATTCACGTTATGTCACACAGTAATATCCCTTAACCACTTTATGTCACACAGTAGGGATCCTTATTCCCATTACACCACACAGTAGTGTCCTTTATTCACATTATGACACACATTAGTACTCATTCATGTTATGCCACACGTAGTACATCTTATACACATTATGTCAGGCAGTAGTAGTGCCCCTTATAACACATTATGCCACATGCAGTAATGGCCCTCATAACACCTTATGCCACACATAATAATGCCCCTTGCAACCCATTATACCACACCCAGTAATGCCCATTACACATTATGCCAAAGACAGTAATGTCCCATACACATTATGCCACTTACTGTCCCCCTTATACATTATGCCATACAGTAATTCCCCTTGCACTTTATGCCACACAGAGTAATGCCCCTTACAACATATTATGTGGGTAAATGTAAAAACCAATGCAAAACCATAAGTAAAACCCTGTCCCTAAATAAATTGTCAGGGAACCTTCAACTAGAAAGCCACTCAGCTTTCAGTCTCTGGTTAAGGCAACGCCAACCTTTAAGCTAGATGCCAGAGATGCTGCCCAATGTGTCTGGCGCCAGTGTCTGAAGCTGACGTCAGTCCAGACTCCTCATCATCAACCGACACAGCCCCTCCCCCCCTCATGTTTCATTCACCACACACAATGCCAGATTAAGGTCCATATGAGCCTGGAGCTGAAATATGTGAGGGCCCTAATGTGTTCCACTGCTGTAGTGTGAGTAGTGGTGTGAAGCTGTGACCAGTGCTATATGGTTGTATGCATAGGGGGTGTGGCTAGTTTCATGGAGGGCAAAGATACAATTAACCCATTTACTTTATAGTGGAGCTATAGCAATTTATTATTTTTTTTGTGTGAAAGGATGTGAACTGTATTGTATGCCTTTTCTTGAGTACTAAATTAGTTTACATTAAAAAATAAAGGAAACTAAGATTGTTCACTGATTATTGCCATACAGTATTTCTAAGTGTTCATCCCACACCCCCAGCAAATGCTGTAAATAAATAAATGAACTGCCTTCTTAGCTGTAGCCTTTAAAAAAAAATGCTGCTATGGCAATACGGGACTAGGGCGGTAAGGGTTAACTTACTGCTTTGCACATGCATGTAAAAACTTTTATATGCTCCTGAGGAAACTGGATGCCTAATAACCAGCAAAACGCGTTGAGCTTATTCCACTCTCTATTATTCACCTGGAGCTCATTCCACTCTCCATCATCTACCTGGATTCCTGTTATCCATATTGGCACCGTTTGGACAATTGATCCACCATTGGATTTGCACTGCAGCAATCTATCCGGTTTGTCCCTCCAGCTACTTATGGAACATTCCTAAGCTGAGATATCGTCAAGGGATCATTGCATATCAATATCCGGTAAAAATATACTGCATATACAGTGACTGTATCAGATTGGAGAATGTACTAGCCAAGTTGTTGGAACTATTTATAGGAACACATGAGTGGATTTACAACCAGGACTTAACATAGAGAGGTGGCTACAAATGATTTTAACTCTCTATATAACCATTGCATGTGAACTTTTAAAATAAATATATATATATATATATAATTTGCTATTTATTTTATTTTTTATATTTTTTTATGTAATAAATTGTGTTTATTCTTTACAAAACAAACCATCTAATTGTTAGATATATTTTCTACAGTCAGCGCTGGTATACCCATCCTTCTTTTCAGTATTTCTAAGTGTTCATCCCACACCCCCAGTAACTGCTGTAAATTAATAAATGAACTGCCTTCTTAGCTGTTGCCTTAAAAAAAAAAAATTGCTACTATGGCAATACAGGACTAGGGCGGTAAGGGTTAACTTACTGCATTGCACATGTGCATGTATGAGCTGGGTTGGGCTTTCAGTTTTCCTCATTAACAAAAGTAAATACAAATAAAGTTTAAAATAAAGTAAAAAAATATTTAAAATGATGAAATTTTTTTAAAAGTCTTTATGTATCAATATATAAAGTAGATTTCAAAAAAAGTTTTTTGTTTTTTTAAACTATGTTGTTATTGTTATCCTGACATACAGTAGCACCAACAGAATAAGTAATGTAGCAGTGCAAGTACAGCTGCAGTACTAGTTAAATAGGCTTCCCCATGCAAAAGCTTTCGGAAGCCTTCACCAGATACCATTTACCAGTGATAACGTTCATGTTTATAGAGAAAGTAAATCTCCATCACTGACAAGATTTTTGTGTCTATTATTATTATTATTATTATTATTATCGAAGGTAGTTAAAACATTTAGTGATACCATTTATGTTCATGGCAATGTGAAACTACCCTTTTGAAAAATCAATCACTTGTACCTTGAAGTCACACTCTCTGGAAGTGTTCTTAATTTTCTTTGTATGGTCAAATGTTTAGTTTCTACAACCAAGATATCAACCTTTTTCTGTACTGCCTCAAATGGTATGCAATCACTTTGCCGGCTGTCGGGATCATGGCGGTCAGGATGCCGATGCCAGAATCCCAACAGCCGCCAATGCCGACAGCCGGAATACCGGCGTACACGGGCTATTCCCACTCGTGAGTAGAGCTGTGTCAAATGTAGCGAGCCTTGAGCCTGCAGCGTGGCGCACAGCGAGCCCGCAAGGGGACTCTTACTACTCACCCCGCTGTCGGCATTCTGGTGGGCGGGATGCTGCTGTTGGGATTTTGACAGCCGGCATCCCGCCGCCGGTAAATATTATGTATTCCCCTCAAACACAACATGGTGCCACTTTCACATTTAGGGGTTTATTTTTACAAATAATACATTATTTTACAAGGAGGGTCCCTCCATTTCCAACAGTAAAGAAGCCCCTATAAGTTTCAATATGGCTGCTATGCTGTCAGATGAATCAAGTTCCAGATAAGCGAAGTCTATGCTGTAGTAGCCAATGGGCTACGGTAACACAGATTTTTTGGGGAGGAGAATTATCTGGATCCCTTGCTCATACCTCCCAACTTCTCGGGCATCCAGGGAGGGACAATAACGTGCGTGTGTGTGTGTTGTAACTTTTGAACCATAACTGCTATTTCAAATCTGTTTGCGCCAATAAACTTTTCAGCAAATTCTGATGTTGTTTGACATGTTACACGTCCCCCCTTTCCATTTGAAAAAAACTGACTTAGATTCAAGATGGCCAATTTCAAGATGGCGCCCATGTTCAGTACATACATTAAAAGATAGCCCGTCTCACCCATACCTTACTGGAGTATTCAGTTTTCCTATTTCCTGCACAGCTTTGAAACAAAAGGGTGTATTGCGACTTTTGAATCACCCTGTATCTATCTATATATATATATATATATATATATATATATATATATATATATATATATATATATTATTTATTTATTTATTTTTAAAGGGAGAAAAAAATTGCAATATTAAAAATACAGAAGAATGTGTGCTCATTAATAGCGAGTAAACGCAAAGACATTTCTAGAGTTCTTCATACAAGGTCTTTAATATTGAATGCTTTCCTTCTAAAGTAGTTTCTCATTATTGTACTTGTCTGAAATGTGACTTCAGTTTTGCTATTGAAACCCAACCAAATAGCTTTCTCCTATCCAATTAAAAACCATATTGCTGTGGGGCTCTTACTAGATTCTGCTTTGTGTGTAACAGATGCTTTCTTGTCACATCACAGCTAATTTCATTTTTCTCTTTGTATTCAAATATGAGACACACCAGCTTCCATCTGTGCCTGCTAAGCTTCTTAAAATGGTTTCTTTGAGAGTTTACTGCCAACATATACAGGGTAATCTTATTTATTAGTCAGATAAAATGATATGGGATGTAGAACCTGCCCTGAACCAGTCAATTGTGACATTATATCAGCTGTCTTCTTTATTAAATACTCAGTATGCTAAAGACCCATTGTTCCAATTTTACTGTTGTCTTTTTAGATTCATGCATATTGACATAAAAAAGCTCTTTATTCCCTGTACTCACTTAAACCCCTCCACAATACAGTACAGCAAAAAATGGGAAGAAATTACCTGTGGAGAAATGACAAGAAATATCATATTCTGATAGCCATGGCCTGAAGAGAATTGGGGACATATTATAACAAATAAGGGAGTGTGCCTCACTTATAAGGGTCAGGACAATCTGGTTTACAGAGGCTCAAAGTTCTGACACTACAGTGTTTGAATTCCAATGTTCCGTCACCATAATATGCTATTTTGCACTGCATTCAAAAATTGGAATGTCAAGATACGTACTGTATGGTTTATGAACAGGACCGGGCTAAGGTTTGTGAGATCCCCAGAAAAACAAACTAACTGTTAATGCTTCATGTTCAGCGTGCTGCCAAGACTAATCCATATAATCGTTAAATAACACACACATGCCAAATTGAGGGATCGGCACTCACTCGCATAGACATGAATATTTGGGGCCAAATGTAATAGAGTGAGAGTTTCTAAAAGTGATAGATTTGGTAAGGTTTTGCAGTTTTTTTTTAAAGTGGCAATCATTTACACAGCAAGATCAACCTGGTTTTGCAGTATAAATGATTGCCACTTTAAAAAAAAATGAAAAACCTTACCAAATCTCTCCCTTTCTGAAACTCTCACTCTGTTACATTTGGCCCTTAGTGTGCAGTGTGTGCATCTGCATATCCCTTAAGCAGCCCAACCCCTACCTAAATTGTCTCCTTCCCGCATCTCATCCAACTAACAAGGAAGAGGCAGTCTATTTTTGAATCCAAAATGGCTGAGGTAAAACTGCTGTTTTCACATTGACCATCTTGAATTCATAAAGAGCTTTTTCCCTCAGACTCTTTTCTGATATGATGCGGGGAGGAGAAGACAGCCGTTACCACATATACACTGAATCTTCTGTATACCAGTCTAGCATCGCCCAGCAAACGTGATATTGCGCAACCTACAATGATCCCCTTTTTTTGATACTTGGTTATCTCCTTCTGGCAAGCCATTTTGTTAGCAAAGTATCTATTCAGTGCCCCTCTACCCATTTTATACCTTCACGAACACCTGTCTGCTACAGAAATACAAAATTTTGCTTGCGTATGGGGATGTCTAATCACTTTTAGCTGCATAGTATAATATATATATATATATATATATATATATATACACAGGGCCGGATTGGCCATTGTTGTTACCGGGGAAGTCCCCGGTGGGCCGAGTGGCGTGAGGGGCCGCCTCTCATATGTGGCTCCGCCCCCCCCTATGTGTCACCCTGCGTCGCGGCAGCTATAGAGAGCACAGGGCAGGCTCTCTAGGGAGCAGCAGAGCCCCCCCCCACCACCTCCTCCCCGGGGCTCCAGCCTGCAGCTTGCTATGGGGGAATTTACAAAAGGGGGCGTGGTCACGGGGGTGGGTCCGTGATTAGGCCATGCCCCAACTTTGCCTGGGGTCAAGTGATCGTCTGTGTGGCCCGTAGCCTGCCTCCCTCTGTGCTGTGGGGACCTGGAGGTAACATTTGACTTATATGTGTGTATGCATGCATACATACATATATGGGCTTGTGTGGAGGGTGGTGACTCCAGGGAATGGGGTGGGTGGGTGTGTGTGGTGAATGGGATGTAACAGACAGGATGTGTGTGTGGTAACTTGGTGGGTAACAGGCTGGGTGTGTGTGTGTGACTGGGATGTAATAGGCTGTGTGTGTGTCTGTGACGTGTAAATGTGCCCCCCCCAACCCCCCCCCCCCGGTGTTCTGTGAAGTGTCACCCCCCCCAGTGGTCTCTGAAATGTCACCCCCCAGTGATCCGTGAAGTGTCACGCCCCTAGTGTTCCGTGTTCTGTAAAATGCCACCCCACCAGTGTTCTGTGAAGTGTCACCACCCCCCCAGTGTTCTGTGAAGCGTCACCCCCCTCCAGTGTTCTGTGAAGTGTCACCCCCCCCAGTGTTCTGTGAAGTGTCCCCCCCCCCAGTGTTCTGTGAAGTGTCACCACCCCCCCAGTGTTCTGTGAAGCGTCACTCCCCCAGTGTTCTGTGAAGTATCACCCCACCCAGTGTTCTGTGAAGCGTCACTCCCCCAGTGTTCCGTGAAGTGTCACCAACCCCCCTAGTGTTCTGTGAAGCGTCACCCCCCCCAGTGTTCTGTGAAGCATCACCCCCCCAGTGTTCTGTGAAGCGTCACCCCCCCCAGTGTTCTGTGAAGCGTCACCCCCTTCGTGTTATGTGAAGCGTCACCCCCTTCGTGTTCTGTGAAGCGTTACCCCCTTCGTGTTCTGTGAAGCGTCAACACCCCAGTGTTATGTGAAGCGTCACCCCCCTGTGTGTGTGGTAACTTGGTAGGTAACAGGCTGTGTGTGTGTGTGTGTGTGTGTGTGTGTGTGTGACTGGGATGTAATAGGCTGTGTGTGTGTGTGTCAGTGAAGTGTAAATGTGCCCCCCCCCAGTGTCCTGTGAAGTGTCTAACCCCCCCCCCTGGTGTTCTCTGAAGTGTCAGCCCCCCAGTGTTCTCTGAAGTGTCACCCCCCCTAGTGTTCCGTGTTCTGTGAAATGTCACCCCCCTCCCCAGTGTTATGTGAAGTGTCACCCTCCTCCCCAGTGTTCTGTCATTGTGTCACCCCCCCAGTGTTCTGTCACTGTGCCTCCCCCCCAGTGTTCTGTCACTGTGCCTCCCTCCCAGTGTTCTGTCACTGTGCCTCCCCCCCAGTGTACTGTCACTTTGTCACCCCCCCACTGTTCTGTGAAGCATCCGTCCCCCCGTGTTCTGTGAAGCGTCAACCCCCCAGTGTTCTGTGAAGCGTCACCTCCCCAGTGTTCTGTGAAGCGTCACCCGTGTTCTGTGAAGAAGTGTTCCCCCCCAGTGTTCTGTGAAGTGTCACCCCCCTGTTATGTTAGTGTCACCCCCAAAGTGTTCCGTCATTGTGTCACCTCCCCCGTGTTCTGTCACTGTGCCTCCCCCCAGGGCCCTGTCACTGTACCTCCTCCCCCAGTGTTCTGTCACTTTGTCACCCCCCAGTGTTCTGTCACTGTGCCTCCCCCCCCCAGTGTTCTGTCACTTAGTCACCCCCCCCTGTGTTCAGTCACTGTGTCACCCCCCCTGTCTGTGTTCTGTGTCTGTACAGGTCAGGGCCGTAACTAGGTGTGTGCCGTTGGTGCCTTGCCCACAGCGCAAGTGCAGTGAAGGCGCACCATCTGGCAGCACACCCCTACCTACGGCTGTTTTGGTCAGTGATGGAGTAGTGAAATTTCCGCTGTCCGCCGGTGCCTGCCTCTGTAAGCGACGGGGAGCGCGCCATTTGGTGTTACCCTTTGTGCGGTAATTCTGGCTGTGAGCTCCGCCGCTACCTCTGAAGTGGAGAGGGAGCGCTCCTTCAGCCACCTGGTCCCGTATAGGAGCCGCCGCTGCCTCTATTGATGCCACCAGGGAGACCCGCCGCCGCCACCTCTGAAGTGGAGAGAGAGAGCGCTCCTTCAGCCGCCTGGTGTCGTATAGGAGCCGACGCTGCCTCTACTGTGACACCCGCCGCAGCCTAAGCACTGGAGAGGGGACTGTGAGCGCCAGTAAATGAGTGTCTGCGCCTGGTAGTCCTGGATGCCGCATCGCCCTAACAGGTGACTTGAGACACACACACACACACAGCGCTAAAATGTCTAGTTACGGCACTGGTACAGGAGCCTCACCCCTCGACGCCACGCAGGTCAACCTGCCTCACAGGCACCATGCAGAAGCAATGCCTGGCATGGGCTGTCAACTCCGGCACGCTGTCCCTTTGTGAAGTATGGGAGGGAGGGCGCAAATTTATAGTTTGCAGGGGGGCACAGAACACCCTAGCACTGGCCCTGCCCCTATAAGTAAAGTCTAGATCTGCCACTGGTATAAGTCTACTCTGACCTCTGCCAGCACTGCGCTCCCAGCCACCACCAGACTTTAATGCCAGCCTGTCTGCAGGGAGGGGGGAAGAAGCTGGAAGAAATGGTGACATGGAGCCTGTCCTGATTGCAGCAGTCAGACAGATCTCCATGTACCACTATCCGGTACTGCAGTTTGTAGGACATTTTTTTTTAAAGATTGAGAGCTGCAGTGCCAGTGTAACATGGAGATCTGGATGGGGGGGTGTAACAGTATGCAGAAGAGGAATACTCTCAGTTCAATTTCCTCCAGCCCACTTTGCCCAGCCATGAGAATTCTTTAGTGCAGCGCTGTAGTGTAGCCGCAGCGCCCACACAAATAAAAGGGACGGTGGGCAGGCGGCGCTAGACTTACACCCTTAGCCCACCTCCCCCAGTCCCCCTCCAATGGTGCTGGACTGCGGAGGGAATAAGGAGCTGGTGGCGCACTGAGAGCAGACACCACTGAGAGATGAGGCAAGTGGGGTGGGGGTGACATTTATTATGTGTAAAAGGGGCATTGCTTCCGTGGACATGTGTATAAGCAGCACTGCTACAATGGCCATTATTATGTGTATAAACAGCACTGCTACTGTGGGCATTATGTATACAAGCAGTACTGATACCGTGCCAATTATGTGTATAAGCGCCACTGATACTGTGCCCATTATGTGTATAAGTGGCACTGTTACTGTGGGCATTATTATTTGTTTAAGCGGCACTGCTACCGTGAACATTATGCGTTTATAAGCGGCACTGATACTGTGGTCATTATTATGTATATAAGCGCACTGATACCATGGCCATTATGTGTATAAGCGGCACTGATACCGTTGGTATTATTATGTGTACAAACGGCACTGATACCGTGGGTATTATTATGTATGTAAGCAGCACTGATACCGTATCCATTATTATGTGTATAAGCGGCACTGATACCGTGGGTATTATTATGTAGGTAAGCAGCACTGATACCGTATCCATTATTATGTGTATAAGTGGCACTGTTACCTTGGGTATTATTATGTGTATAAGCGGCACTGCTACCGTGGACATTATGTGTCTATAAGCGGCACTGATACTGTGCCCATTATGTGTATAAGCGGCACTGCTACTGTTGGCATTATTATGTGCACAAACGGCACTGATACCGTGGGTATTATTATGTATGTAAGCAGCACTGATACCGTATCCATTATTATGTGTATAAGTGGCACTATTACCTTGGGTATTATTATGTATATAAGCGGCACTGATACTGTGGGCATGTGTATAAGGGGCGTAAGGGTGTAGCATAGCGTGAATGTGGGGCACTACTCTGTGGTGTAACATGAAATAGAGGCACTATGGGGGTCATTCCGAGTTGATCGCTACGGATTTTTGCAGCGCAGCGATCATGTCAAAATGGGGCTGATCTGCGCATGCACCGCAATATGCACGCGCGTCATACGGGTACAACAGCCGACGTGCTTTTGCACAGGATCTAGCGACGCTTTGAGTCGCACTGGCGGTCGCAAGAAGATTGACAGGAAGTGGGAGTTTCTGGGTGTCAACTGACCGTTTTCTGGGAGTGTTTGGAAAAATGCAGGCGTGGTTAGGCGTTTGCAGGGCGGGTATCTGACGTCAATACCACGTCACTCGTCGCAGCAATCATCGCACAGAACAAGTAACTACAGGGCTGGTCTTGGTTTGCACAATATGTGTTTGCAGGCGCTCTGCTGCACAAGCGTTCGCACTCCTGCTATGCTAAAATACACTCCCCTGTGGGCGGCGACTATGCGTTTGCACGGCTGCTAAAACTAGCTAGCGAGCGATCAACTCGGAATGAGGGCCTATGTACAGTGTAATGACAATAAGGGGGAAAATCAAATGTTTGAAAAGTTGTTTGGGTGTCTGTCTATTAGATATGAAAAAACAGACACCCAACTGACTTTTCAAACAATTTAATATATCCCCCTAAGAGTGTGCTACTGTGTTGCATAATTTGTATTGGGAGTACTATTGTGTGGCCACGCCCTTTCCATGTGATGCCGCACACCTTTTTTGTGACATGCGCCTTCTGCGTGCACTGTTCCTTTAGACAGTATGGGGGTCAGGGCACAAATTTGTAGTTTACGGGGGGGGGGGGGGGGGGTGCCTAACACCCTACCATCGCCCCTGCCTCTGCTCAATGGGAGTGGAGTCGGTGGCGGGGGAAATGAGTTCCGCCACCTCTCCAGAACCACTTTAAGCCCTGGTAGGGACAGACAACACACAAAGAGGAGGGGAATAGGGAAGAAACTGCACATAAGAAACTGGAGACAAGAAGGCTAACAGAAGGTGAAAGACAGACAGGTGATTGATAGATGAAGGCATACACACAGATAGGGAACAGACAGCAGAAAGTGGAACAATTGGCAAAGCATGGGGAAGCGAATTGCTCAGAATTGTTCACCCAGTGGAAATGCAGTAAAGGTAGGATCAGGTGGTACAGCAGTAAGCTGTGCCCCCTATTTAAACAGGGTGGCTGCATGCTTCCAATTGTGGCTGTCCCATTAGCGCAGATGCCCTGCATCAAGTGACTGGCCGAAGCTTGGCAGATAAAAGGGGAGAGAGGCAGAAACTTTGCAGAAGGAGAAAGGCAGAAGGTGGTCAGTGAATAGACAGAAGTAAACATGCATAAGGGAGAATGATATAGGTGTGAAAATGAGAAAAGAGAGGCTGGGAGAAACATGCAGGAGATGGACTGAGAGGGAGGAGGAGACGAACGCAGAAGATGGACTAAGAGAGCAAACATATTCAGAAGATGGACTTAGTGGGGGAGATAGACTAAGGGGTTCATTCAATTCAACGCGGATTGGATAGCACCTGGAGGGAGCTTCTGGAGCTATTCAATGCAGCGTGATGCTAAGTCTGAGAATACACGTATTCCTGGACTAAATAAGGTGTTTAGTCGCGAGAATGGGCATTCTCCGACTAAACTGCCTCGCCGTGGTGCTGTTTGCACAGCGTTAGGTCACACAGCAGCACTGCGGACCTAGTTTTGTTGAATTTCGTCTCGCACCCTTAGAAGGGTGCAAGAAGAAATCCTCTAGTCAGGGATAGCATCGCTCTGAATTGAATAGCACCAGGAGCTCCCTCCCAGCGCTATTAAATCCGTGTTGAACTGAATTGACCCCTTAGAAGCAGAGACAAATCAAGAAGATGGACTGAGATAGGAGTGTGCAGAGGATTAAATGTCACCCCAGTTTTAATTTAACTACTCCTGCTACAACACAATACTTTCTAAACTTTTAATGTGTTAGGTACAGCTAATTTGACATGCTCCGCCTTTTGTTGGTGTAACTCCGCCTACATTCAATGTTGAAGTAATCCCGCCTACTTTGGTGTTGGCTCCGCCTGCAGTTGGTTTGGTGCCGCCCACATAAGGCCACTTCTAGAAACTTTTCCAGGGCCACTTTTGTTTCCTAATCCGTCCCTGTATATATATATATATATATATATACACCAAAATTCAAAAGCCGGCACTCCACGGAAGACAATGCAATACCTTGCCAGGGTGCTCTCCCGGGGCCACGTTTGGAAACGTGATTAGGAGACCTGTAAGTTGTATTTAAACGTTGCTGTGTTTGCACTGTGTGTTGTGTGTGTCCTGATGACGGGGGGCAGTACCCCGAAACGTTGAATAAACCACCATTTTTGTTTGAAATAGTTTAAAGTCCGGGAGTGCCTCTATCTTTTGGAGTGTATATATATATATATATATATATATATTCTCCAATACAAAAACAGATTTAGAGGGCGCTATATGATAAAAGTTCAATATACATGTCCACAATCAGCCCAGGGATAGATATTGTTCTGATAAATCTCTTTGGAGGCAGAATTTGTAGATAATCAGAAATCCAGCTGAACAGATGAACAATGCATTTTAACCCTTCGCGTTACAGACTTCATTAGCATTACTGCTGAATAAAACAATGCGCACAGCATCTATTCATAGCTGCTCTGCTCAGAGGAGAGAGTGACAGGGGGGGGGGATCTCCCAACTGCCCCCCACCACTGTGGGACACTGTGACTCGCGGGTGGGACAGCGGTACAGACCGTGAAGAACGGGACTGTCCCGTCAAAATCGGGACAGTTGGGAGGTATGTGCTAGGGTTAATTTTGTTGGGAGCCAGTTAACCTACCAGTATATTTTTGAATTGTGGGTGGAAACCACAGTACCCAGAAGAAACCCACACAAGCACAGTGAGAATATACAAGCTCCACACAGTCAGGCCCATGGTGGGAATTAATCCCATGATCTCAGTGCTGTGAAGGAGTAATGCTAACCATTACACCATCTGTGCTGCCTGTCTTCCATCTTTTGCCCTGAACTCAGACTCACACTACCTCCTGAATATACGTATCAGAGCTCTGCAGTGATGTCACTGCTTTTTAGTAAATTCTTCATGCTAGTCCACTAGATCTACTGTAGTAAAATTGATCATACAGTATTTTTATATAATATATATGCATGACACACCACAGCGCAAACCTGTTGTTCTTTATATTCTTTAGGTGACGGCTATTGAAAAGCAACATGCATACTGTTATATACCAGTCTTGTATTCATCTTGACAGTAGATAACCTTGGATTGAACTGAGCAGGCAGAGAATTGTACAGATAGCTGTAGTGCTCTCTCGGTGGCGCTGACCTGCAGTATGAGGACAGCTCGCATTAGACGCATGAGAGCCGTGAATGCAGAATATGTCTTTATTTCTACTGAGCCCACTTTGACGTTATTGGCAGTACAATAAACACACATAGGAATGTTGAGCTACTGAATATAAAAGGTGCACAGACTTTTGGGGAATATTTGGATTATTCAGATGTATTTGGATAAAGTTAAAAATAAATAATGCATCTTGAATGTGTTTTCAGCAGGTTGGTAGCAGATATAAGTTACGGGGTAGTATTGATTTAATTGTAACTCACCACACATCTCGGGCAGTCTGCGAGTCTGCCCGTATTTTTAAAGTGGCAATCATTTACAAGGCAAAACCTTGTCAGTTTTGCCTTTGTAAATGATTGCCGCTTTAATAATATGGGCTGATTGTCAGAAAATCTCAAACAGCCTGCACGTCGCAGGCTATTACATATTGCCCCTCATCTTTTGGGTACTCCCATGCAGACATATCTCACAAACTAAGAGAACGAGTGCAGGTGCGCTATTCAAACATTACTAATTCCAATAATAATACATTTTGCAATATGAGGCTTAATCTTGGCCAGAATTACAGACCTACCCACCACTTCACGGTAACCTCATAGTCGGGTAAGTCCCTAACATTCTAAGGGTTCAAGCCTAGGGCATAAGACACCCCCAAAAGCAGCCCGGCCTGAACCAGGCATCACAATAGTGAGGAAAGTGATGTGTGTGAGAAAGCTAATTGCTGATTGGGATGATACTCTTACTGCTACATTTACATATTTGCGCATAGTAAAAAAAAGTTTATATAGTAGCCATCAGTATCACTGTCGTTTTTTTTCTGAAATCAATGTACTTTAGCCAAAATAACGGGATGCAGTCAGCATGCCAGCGTGCAGGATGCCAGCGGTCAGATGATGCCCCCCCCCCCCCCCCCCAGAATCCCGACACCACGCAGAATCTTGGTGCTGGAACCCGTTTGATGGCATCCTGATGGTGAATATTGGGGTTAGGGTTAGGGCCAGGGAGGAGGTTAGGGTTAGGCACCACAGGGAGAGTTAGCCATATCCGCCACCCCCTGTCTCCTTAGCCCTAGCTGCCACCCCTGGTGATTAGCCTTAGCCAACACCCACTGTGTCCCTAGCCCAAGCTGCCATCCCAGGCGATTTAGCGTTAGGGTAGGGGGCAGGGGAGGGGTTCATTAATTACCCCTTCCCCTTTCGGCATTTTAAAATTCTGGATGCCGCAGTCAGTCATGCGAACGCCGGCATTTAGTATCACACCCAAAATAACTGAAGTAGAATATAGTTTTATTAGTGCTACTGTAAGGAGTAGCCAGTCTGGGCCTGGGGTATTTTTATTTGTAGCCAAGCCCCCCAGGGAGTGTTTAATGCTTGAAATGCCTACAAAGTGCTAGGCGGATGTTATTCCCTCCCCAAACACCACTTCAGCACAGCATTGAAATAAAATCCAATAGTGGGATACACCCTCCCAAGTATATCAGAATTGAGACAAAGGGGTTCATTTAGCAATAATCTATGATTGCAACAGCAGTTTCTTTTGCATGCACCTGATGTGCAGAAGTGAGGGGGTGGGGGTAGCAATCGCACTGATCGTGCCACCCTGGATCTGTTTCTCCCCCCCCCCCCAATGTGGTGTACGGTGCCTCAATTAATATTTAGCATACTGTTTTGTAGGGGCATGGCCACACTAACACAATTAGTCCACACCCTCACAATATTCAGTCTTGGCACAGCTTTTGTGGCCCTTCCTCCCTCAATAACTCCTCTGTCTGCCAGCTAAAGTTTCCACAGAGGAGAGTGTGTGTGTGGGGGGGGGGGGGGCATCTGCAGTATGAATTCAAGGCAGACAAGCGCCAGGAAGAGCTATATCACAGGCATCACAAGTGTCATCCTTCCAAGGGGTGACACTAAAATGACGATTTCCTTCCTAGTGACAGAAGCCGGGTTCTGCAGAGGAGTTTCTGGGGGCAGCCCACATGCGTTTAGAGTGAGGTAATTGGGGGCTTCCCCCATGAGGCCACGTCCCCTCTAGTGATGGTAACGGCGATCCCGCAAGGCCTTGCCTCCTGTAGACAAATTTATGTCCCCCTTTTTGGGGTGTCTTGGCCATACCGGATGTCACCAACCCTGGTGCTGTTACTGGGAGATATATATATACTGCTGGGAACACTGGCAGTGTAATTACTGAATAATGGTAGGAGAGAGCTATAGCCGACTGCAGGGACTGATTGGACAAGATCCATTCCTGCAGTTTTTTGGTGTTGAAATAAGGATTTTTCTCATATAATGCCATTCTCAGATGACGTTATTTAAGTTTTTTTTTTTACTTTTTTTTCCCAACGTTAAGGGTTCTAGAGAGCAATGACTTGCTCATTACAGTGTGATGTGTAGGAGTTGTGCTTTAGCGGAGAAGGTAATTGTGTTATCTTCTCCCTTAAGACTTTCCTGTATAGCTGGGATACTTATATCATGCAGACTCATGAATGAAGTGAAATCAGAGACTTGGTGATTTGGCCAGCGGGACTGTGCCTTCATAATAGAACTGAACTGCTTAAATTGGGAGGCAGTATGGTTTAATATGATATACAATGTAAGGTTTAGGAAAAAAGTGAGTAGTCAGAGCATTTTACTTGAACTGAAGTTTAGTGATAAAGAGCAGAAAATAAAATTGTCATAAAGGAAATGAATCTCTGAGGTGTATAATGCAGACATCGTTTCCAGGGCACAGAGGACGAGCAGTAATGTGGCAGTAGATTAAAGATAAGATGTAACTGTGTCTAGGACCAGGGGTGTGAAGGGCTTTGAAGGATGGAAAGATAGTTTAGTATTCAATATAGTGCTTAATCGGAAAGCAGCAGAGATGTTTCTTCAAGAGAAGGGAAAGATAGAATTAGAGGATACAGGTATAATCTATTTTGAACAGATTGCGCAAAAAATGAAAACAGCAAGATGAGTAGTGGACTTGAAACCCTATAGCCCAGTGGGTCGCAAACTTTCTTGAATCACGGAGCCCTAGAGTAACAGCATTTTTTTCACTGCAATCCCGGGAAAAGAGTTTTTATTCATACATTTAGAAACATATATTAAATGAAGTAAAATGTGCCTACCTGTCATCCTTAGGTTCAGTTATGTATAGTATAGTTGTTCTGCTGATTTTCCACGTGTTTTATGACTCACAGCCACTCGCACTGGTTTTGCCTGTCATTTTGGCCATAAATAATTTGATATGGTCCTAGTCCACCAACCTGAAGCACCCTCGCGGCACGCGGTTTGGGAACCACTGCTTTAGCCCATTATTTAGATAGTTTTTGCATTTAAAATTAAGTAGGTTTTTATTTTTGATAGTATTCTGTATCACTTTGCCCCAGAATCATCAATCCTGGACTGCTTTGTCAGTATAAGCCCCAGTTGGGCAATAAAATAATTTGGCATATATAAATCAGTAAATGAGCCTACTGAGTGCAGATTAACAGATTAGCACTAACTAAATATAGGAGTTAACTAAATTAAATGTTCTGCTCCCCCCCCCAAACACACACACACACACACACACACACACACACACACACACACACACACACACACACACACACACACACACCCCCCCCCCCCCCCCCATGACTAAGTGGGCTATATGCAGTAACACTTAAGGCACCACAAACTCTATAATTCTTCTTTGTAGCCCCAAAAATCTGCAAGCCCGCAGCGAGATGAGGGTAAAGGGGGAGGGGGAGTTAGGCTAATGCTGCTGGCACTTATACACCGTTGCAACGTCAACGTGCCCCAAATTGAACTGACCCCGTTGACCTCATAATGTAGTGGATTTATTGAAATGATAACATTTTATTTTGCAAAAGAATTGGGCCGCTATTGTGGATGTGAAAACTACAAGTAAAGTTGTTTTTCTTCTGTTGCAAGAGATCCACTTGGATAATTGTTTTTTTTTCTAATAATATTTGTTTTCAAACTCCACAAAATAAAGATATGAGATGCAAATTGGCTGCCTATTATCCTATTCAGCTTATCATTGCTGTGGTAATGTCTGCTGGAATACAGATGAATTAATGTATGTAAATAGTACAAAAGGACAGCAAATTTACAGCATTTGCAAGGATCTCTCTCTTCTGTCTACTCTGTCTACTATCTACTGCATATAAAGTAGTTGTGCACAAAGCTTTTACCTTTGATATGCATGGTTTTGATTATTTAGACATTTTACAATGCTTTGCTATTATGTGACGCTTTTGTTGTATTTTCGGAGATGCTATTATAATTATAATGGTTATAATTAGAGATGAGCGGGTTCGGTTTCTTTGAATCCGAACCCGCACGAACTTCACTTTTTTTTTCACGGGTCCGAGCGACTCGGATCTTCCCGCCTTGCTCGGTTAACCCGAGCGCGCCCGAACGTCATCATGACGCTGTCGGATTCTCGCGAGACTCGGATTCTATATAAGGAGCCGCGCGTCGCCGCCATTTTCACACGTGCATTGAGATTGATAGGGAGAGGACGTGGCTGGCGTCCTCTCCATTTAGATTAGATTTAGAAGAGAGAGAGAGAGAGAGAGATTGCTGTGATACTGTAGATTAGAAGAGAGTGCAGAGTGCAGACAGAGTTTAGTGACTGACGACCACAGTGACCAGTGACCACCAGAGACAGTGCAGTTGTTTGTTTTATTTAATATATCCGTTCTCTGCCTGAAAAAAACGATACACAGTCACACAGTGACTCAGTCTGTGTGCACTGCTCAGCCCAGTGTGCTGCACATCAATGTATTGTATATAAAGCTTATAATTGTGGGGGAGACTGGGGAGCACTGCAGGTTGTTATAGCAGGAGCCAGGAGTACATGATAAATAATATTATATTAAAATTAAACAGTGCACACTTTTGCTGCAGGAGTGCCACTGCCAGTGTGACTAGTGGTGACCAGTGCCTGACCACCAGTATATTAGTAGTATTGTATACTATCTCTTTATCAACCAGTCTATATTAGCAGCAGACACAGTACAGTGCGGTAGTTCACGGCTGTGGCTACCTCTGTGTCGGCACTCGGCAGGCAGTCCGTCCATCCATAATTGTATTATATACCACCTAACCGTGGTTTTTTTTTTCTTTCTTTATACCGTCGTCATAGTCATACTAGTTGTTACGAGTATACTACTATCTCTTTATCAACCAGTGTACAGTGCGGTAGTTCACGGCTGTGGCTACCTCTGTGTCGGAACTCGGCAGGCAGTCCGTCCATCCATAATTGTATTATAATATATACCACCTAACCGTGGTTTTTTTTTCGTTCTTTATACCGTCGTCATACTAGTTGTTACGAGTATACTACTATCTCTTTATCAACCAGTGTACAGTGCGGTAGTTCACGGCTGTGGCTACCTCTGTGTCGGAACTCGGCAGGCAGTCCGTCCATCCATAATTGTATTATAATATATACCACCTAACCGTGGTTTTTTTTTCGTTCTTTATACCGTCGTCATACTAGTTGTTACGAGTATACTACTATCTCTTTATCAACCAGTGTACAGTGCGGTAGTTCACGGCTGTGGCTACCTCTGTGTCGGCACTCGGCAGGCAGTCCGTCCAACCATAATTGTATTATATACCACCTAACCGTGGTTTTTTTTTCATTCTTTATACCGTCGTCATACTAGTTGTTACGAGTATACTACTATCTCTTTATCAACCAGTGTACAGTGCGGTAGTTCACGGCTGTGGCTACCTCTGTGTCGGCACTCGGCAGGCAGTCCGTCCAACCATAATTGTATTATATACCACCTAACCGTGGTTTTTTTTTCATTCTTTATACCGTCGTCATACTAGTTGTTACGAGTATACTACTATCTCTTTATCAACCAGTGTACAGTGCGGTAGTTCACGGCTGTGGCTACCTCTGTGTCGGCACTCGGCAGCCCGTCCATAATTGTATATACCAGTGACCTAACCGTGGTTTTTTTTCTTTCTTTATACATACATACTAGTTACGAGTATACTATCTCTTTATCAACCAGTCTATATATTAGCAGCAGACACAGTACAGTGCGGTAGTTCACGGCTGTGGCTACCTCTGTGTCGGCACTCGGCAGCCCGTCCATAATTGTATATACCACCTAACCGTGTTTTTTTTTTCTTTCTTTATACATACATACTAGTTACGAGTATACTATCTCTTTATCAACCAGTCTATATATTAGCAGCAGACACAGTACAGTACGGTAGTTCACGGCTGTGGCTACCTCTGTGTCGGCACTCGGCAGCCCGTCCATAATTGTATATACCAGTGACCTAACCGTGGTTTTTTTTTCTTTCTTTATACATACATACTAGTTACGAGTATACTATCTCTTTATCAACCAGTCTATATATTAGCAGCAGACACAGTACAGTGCGGTAGTTCACGGCTGTGGCTACCTCTGTGTCGGCACTCGGCAGCCCGTCCATAATTGTATATACCAGTGACCTAACCGTGGTTTTTTTTTCTTTCTTTATACATACATACTAGTTACGAGTATACTATCTCTTTATCAACCAGTCTATATATTAGCAGCAGACACAGTACAGTGCGGTAGTTCACGGCTGTGGCTACCTCTGTGTCGGCACTCGGCAGCCCGTCCATAATTGTATATACCAGTGACCTAACCGTGGTTTTTTTTTCTTTCTTTATACATACATACTAGTTACGAGTATACTATCTCTTTATCAACCAGTCTATATATTAGCAGCAGACACAGTACAGTGCGGTAGTTCACGGCTGTGGCTACCTCTGTGTCGGCACTCGGCAGCCCGTCCATAATTGTATACTAGTATCCAATCCATCCATCTGCATTGTTTACCTGAGGTGCCTTTTAGTTGTGCCTATTAAAATATGGAGAACAAAAATGTTGAGGTTCCAAAATTAGGGAAAGATCAAGATCCACTTCCACCTCGTGCTGAAGCTGCTGCCACTAGTCATGGCCGAGACGATGAAATGCCAGCAACGTCGTCTGCCAAGGCCGATGCCCAATGGCATAGTACAGAGCATGTCAAAACCAAAACACCAAATATCAGTAAAAAAAGGACTCCAAAACCTAAAATAAAATTGTCGGAGGAGAAGCGTAAACTTGCCAATATGCCATTTACCACACGGAGTGGCAAGGAACGGCTGAGGCCCTGGCCTATGTTCATGGCTAGTGGTTCAGCTTCACATGAGGATGGAAGCACTCAGCCTCTCGCTAGAAAACTGAAAAGACTCAAGCTGGCAAAAGCACCGCAAAGAACTGTGCGTTCTTTGAAATCCCAAATCCACAAGGAGAGTCCAATTGTGTCGGTTGCGATGCCTGACCTTCCCAACACTGGACGTGAAGAGCATGCGCCTTCCACCATTTGCACGCCCCCTGCAAGTGCTGGAAGGAGCACCCGCAGTCCAGTTCCTGATAGTCAGATTGAAGATGTCAGTGTTGAAGTACACCAGGATGAGGAGGATATGGGTGTTGCTGGCGCTGGGGAGGAAATTGACCAGGAGGATTCTGATGGTGAGGTGGTTTGTTTAAGTCAGGCACCCGGGGAGACACCTGTTGTCCGTGGGAGGAATATGGCCGTTGACATGCCAGGTGAAAATACCAAAAAAATCAGCTCTTCGGTGTGGAGGTATTTCACCAGAAATGCGGACAACAGGTGTCAAGCCGTGTGTTCCCTTTGTCAAGCTGTAATAAGTAGGGGTAAGGACGTTAACCACCTCGGAACATCCTCCCTTATACGTCACCTGCAGCGCATTCATAATAAGTCAGTGACAAGTTCAAAAACTTTGGGTGACAGCGGAAGCAGTCCACTGACCAGTAAATCCCTTCCTCTTGTAACCAAGCTCACGCAAACCACCCCACCAACTCCCTCAGTGTCAATTTCCTCCTTCCCCAGGAATGCCAATAGTCCTGCAGGCCATGTCACTGGCAAGTCTGACGAGTCCTCTCCTGCCTGGGATTCCTCCGATGCATCCTTGCGTGTAACGCCTACTGCTGCTGGCGCTGCTGTTGTTGCCGCTGGGAGTCGATGGTCATCCCAGAGGGGAAGTCGTAAGCCCACTTGTACTACTTCCAGTAAGCAATTGACTGTTCAACAGTCCTTTGCGAGGAAGATGAAATATCACAGCAGTCATCCTACTGCAAAGCGGATAACTGAGTCCTTGACAACTATGTTGGTGTTAGACGTGCGTCCGGTATCCGCCGTTAGTTCACAGGGAACTAGACAATTTATTGAGGCAGTGTGCCCCCGTTACCAAATACCATCTAGGTTCCACTTCTCTAGGCAGGCGATACCGAGAATGTACACGGACGTCAGAAAAAGACTCACCAGTCTCCTAAAAAATGCAGTTGTACCCAATGTCCACTTAACCACGGACATGTGGACAAGTGGAGCAGGGCAGGGTCAGGACTATATGACTGTGACAGCCCACTGGGTAGATGTATGGACTCCCGCCGCAAGAACAGCAGCGGCGGCACCAGTAGCAGCATCTCGCAAACGCCAACTCTTTCCTAGGCAGGCTACGCTTTGTATCACCGCTTTCCAGAATACGCACACAGCTGAAAACCTCTTACGGCAACTGAGGAAGATCATCGCGGAATGGCTTACCCCAATTGGACTCTCCTGTGGATTTGTGGCATCGGACAACGCCAGCAATATTGTGTGTGCATTAAATATGGGCAAATTCCAGCACGTCCCATGTTTTGCACATACCTTGAATTTGGTGGTGCAGAATTTTTTAAAAAACGACAGGGGCGTGCAAGAGATGCTGTCGGTGGCCAGAAAAATTGCGGGACACTTTCGGCGTACAGGCACCACGTACAGAAGACTGGAGCACCACCAAAAACTACTGAACCTGCCCTGCCATCATCTGAAGCAAGAAGTGGTAACGAGGTGGAATTCAACCCTCTATATGCTTCAGAGGTTGGAGGAGCAGCAAAAGGCCATTCAAGCCTATACAATTGAGCACGATATAGGAGATGGAATGCACCTGTCTCAAGTGCAGTGGAGAATGATTTCAACGTTGTGCAAGGTTCTGATGCCCTTTGAACTTGCCACACGTGAAGTCAGTTCAGACACTGCCAGCCTGAGTCAGGTCATTCCCCTCATCAGGCTTTTGCAGAAGAAGCTGGAGGCATTGAAGAAGGAGCTAA
This sequence comes from Pseudophryne corroboree, assembly GCF_028390025.1. Classification (NCBI taxonomy): domain Eukaryota; kingdom Metazoa; phylum Chordata; class Amphibia; order Anura; family Myobatrachidae; genus Pseudophryne; species Pseudophryne corroboree. Next base: position 310,808,484 of record NC_086449.1, on the reverse strand, counting down.
AAGGGAGCGATTCCGCTAGGCATGTGGGACTTGTGGATGCAGCCCTTAATTCGCTTAACAAGGATTCACGGGTGGTCAATCTGTTGAAATCAGAGCACTACATTTTGGCCACCGTGCTCGATCCTAGATTTAAAGCCTACCTTGGATCTCTCTTTCCGGCAGACACAGGTCTGCTGGGGTTGAAAGACCTGCTGGTGACAAAATTGTCAAGTCAAGCGGAACGCGACCTGTCAACATCTCCTCCTTCACATTCTCCCGCAACTGGGGGTGCGAGGAAAAGGCTCAGAATTCCGAGCCCACCCGCTGGCGGTGATGCAGGGCAGTCTGGAGCGACTGCTGATGCTGACATCTGGTCCGGACTGAAGGACCTGACAACGATTACGGACATGTCGTCTACTGTCACTGCATATGATTCTCTCAACATTGATAGAATGGTGGAGGATTATATGAGTGACCGCATCCAAGTAGGCACGTCACACAGTCCGTACTTATACTGGCAGGAAAAAGAGGCAATTTGGAGGCCCTTGCACAAACTGGCTTTATTCTACCTAAGTTGCCCTCCCACAAGTGTGTACTCCGAAAGAGTGTTTAGTGCCGCCGCTCACCTTGTCAGCAATCGGCGTACGAGGTTACATCCAGAAAATGTGGAGAAGATGATGTTCATTAAAATGAATTATAATCAATTCCTCCGCGGAGACATTGACCAGCAGCAATTGCCTCCACAAAGTACACAGGGAGCTGAGATGGTGGATTCCAGTGGGGACGAATTGATAATCTGTGAGGAGGGGGATGTACACGGTGATATATCGGAGGGTGAAGATGAGGTGGACATCTTGCCTCTGTAGAGCCAGTTTGTGCAAGGAGAGATTAATTGCTTCTTTTTTGGGGGGGGTCCAAACCAACCCGTCATATCAGTCACAGTCGTGTGGCAGACCCTGTCACTGAAATGATGGGTTGGTTAAAGTGTGCATGTCCTGTTTTGTTTATACAACATAAGGGTGGGTGGGAGGGCCCAAGGATAATTCCATCTTGCACCTCTTTTTTCTTTTCTTTTTCTTTGCATCATGTGCTGATTGGGGAGGGTTTTTTGGAAGGGACATCCTGCGTGACACTGCAGTGCCACTCCTAAATGGGCCCGGTGTTTGTGTCGGCCACTAGGGTCGCTAATCTTACTCACACAGTCAGCTACCTCATTGCGCCTCTTTTTTTCTTTGCGTCATGTGCTGTTTGGGGAGGGTTTTTTGGAAGGGACATCCTGCGTGACACTGCAGTGCCACTCCTAGATGGGCCCGGTGTTTGTGTCGGCCACTAGGGTCGCTAATCTTACTCACACAGCTACCTCATTGCGCCTCTTTTTTTCTTTGCGTCATGTGCTGTTTGGGGAGGGTTTTTTGGAAGGGACATCCTGCGTGACACTGCAGTGCCACTCCTAGATGGGCCCGGTGTTTGTGTCGGCCACTAGGGTCGCTAATCTTACTCACACAGTCAGCTACCTCATTGCGCCTCTTTTTTTCTTTGCGTCATGTGCTGTTTGGGGAGGGTTTTTTGGAAGGGCCATCCTGCGTGACACTGCAGTGCCACTCCTAGATGGGCCCGGTGTTTGTGTCGGCCACTAGGGTCGCTAATCTTACTCACACAGTCAGCTACCTCATTGCGCCTCTTTTTTTCTTTGCGTCATGTGCTGTTTGGGGAGGGTTTTTTGGAAGGGCCATCCTGCGTGACACTGCAGTGCCACTCCTAGATGGGCCCGGTGTTTGTGTCGGCCACTAGGGTCGCTAATCTTACTCACACAGCTACCTCATTGCGCCTCTTTTTTTCTTTGCGTCATGTGCTGTTTGGGGAGGGTTTTTTGGAAGGGACATCCTGCGTGACACTGCAGTGCCACTCCTAGATGGGCCCGGTGTTTGTGTCGGCCACTAGGGTCGCTTATCTTACTCACACAGCGACCTCGGTGCAAATTTTAGGACTAAAAATAATATTGTGAGGTGTGAGGTATTCAGAATAGACTGAAAATGAGTGTAAATTATGGTTTTTGAGGTTAATAATACTTTGGGATCAAAATGACCCCCAAATTCTATGATTTAAGCTGTTTTTTAGTGTTTTTGGAAAAAAACACCCGAATCCAAAACACACCCGAATCCGACAAAAATAATTCGGTGAGGTTTTGCCAAAACGCGTTCGAACCCAAAACACGGCCGCGGAACCGAACCCAAAACCAAAACACAAAACCCGAAAAATTTCAGGCGCTCATCTCTAGTTATAATGGAAAAATGCAATCTCTGCTTGTTTTTTTTTTTTATGAAAATTGTATCAATTAATACATATTAGACATTATGATACAGAAATAAATGAAAGATAAACTTTTTATTTTAATGCAACCAATACAGCAGTGATTTTCAAACTTTTTTAACTCGCGGCACACCGCACAATATTTTTAAATTGCCAAGGCACACCATCAGTCCCCCACAGGAAAAAAACAAAGACATTGGCACCCCACAGTAAAAAAAAAAAAAAAAGCCCTCCACACACACATTGGCCTCCACAGAAAAAAACTATTAAATTATTCCCCATAGAAAATACAATCACATTGCACCCCACATAAACCATTTTGCTCCCCACATAAATTACATTGCTCCCTACATACAATATATTCCTAAATTACATTGCCCCCCAAATAAGTAACATTGCCTCCACATACATTGCTCCCCACATAAGTTACATTGCCCCCCACATAAGTTACATTGCTCACCCACATACATTATTCCTCACATAAGTTACATTGCCCACCCACATACATTAATCCCCACATAAGTTACATTGCCCCCACATACATTGCTCCCCACATAAGTTACATTGCCCCCCAATACATTATTCCCCACAAATATTAGCCCCCTATCGTCATCGGTCCTCCGCCTTGAGTGTCCTTCAGTGGCGGGGGTTGCTTACAGTGCTGCGAGCACTGAGCAGCGGGCGGGCAGGTGTAGGCGGATGCATGCATGCAGGCGGCAGGTGTGGATGCAGGAGGGAGGGCAGGTGTTGATGCGGGAGGGTGGCGGGCAGGTGTGGATGCGGCGGGCGGGTTGCCTGGCTTGTGGGATGCGGCATGCGTGACCTATGATGTCACCGCTGTATCTCCATGGCATAGGTCACGGCCCATGCACGCTTCAGACTGAGCCTCCTAGGGGATCCCAACGCTGCCTGGGCTCATAGTTTGAGCGGCTCTGGCTCTGCGGTACACCTTACAACCGGTCACGGCACACTAGTGTGCCGCGGCACACAACGGTTTAAAAAATGCCTGCAATACAGTGTAAATAAACTAAAAAAATGTTTTAACTAAAATGACTAGCCGGTTCTTATTTGTGTGTGTGGTATAGAAGATCTACACTGTCTAGATCAGTGGTTCACAAACTCGGGGGTCTATTCATGAAGCAGTGAAAAGAGTGGAGAAGTGAGCCTGTGGAGAAGTTACCCATGGCAACCAATCAGCTGCTTGTATCATTTTATAGTATGCAAATTCTAAGGGCGGGATTCAATTATTTTCACCCCTTTCCACACCCATTCTGTTTCTGCCCTCAGGGACGTTGTATCATTATTTCAGCTCGCTACCCCCGGAGTAACAAGGCTCCCAACCCTTTACACAGCTAAACCTGATTACTATGGGCGCAATATGCGTGATAACGGAGATCATTTTAGCAAGGAAATGGGGCGGGATATATCATTTGAATCCCACCCTAAATGTTACTTCAATGCTGATTGGTTGCCATGGGCGACTTCTCCACTGGCTCACTTCTCCACACTTTTCACTGCTTCATGAATAGACTCCAAAGTCTTCAAAGACCCCACGCAGGTCACGTTTTCCTGGCAGGTGCACTGTGTATCACCAACTGTCACTTCTTAAATATCCACAGGTGACATGGAAAACATGAACTATGTGAGGACTGAGTTTGGGAACCAATGGTCTAGATAGACAGTATGATGACACCATATGGTCGATAGGCATTAGGTCGACAGGTACAAAAGTTTGTCAAACAAAAGGTTGATGGTGGTTAAGGTCGACAAGTACAAAATGTTGACATAATTGAACTGTGAATTACATAATCAGATCGCTCATTTCACTGGGGACATGAGCACACCTGGGAGGCCGGACAACTCTCTCTGGATCTTGGGTGAGTAGATAAGTATGGTGGTTGCCAGGCTAGGAGGGTCATATGATTGGATGAGAGCGTCATCCAGTATGATTGCATTGCGTCATCACAGTATGATTGCATTAAATAAAGTGATTGTATTTTCAGTGTTTCATTTCTACTCCATGGCAACCAGTAGAATTAGTCTAAATAGAAATTTAAAAATAACTTATATTAAAGTGGATAGTATGAAGAAAATCATTTAAATGGAATTCCATTTAATAAAATGTTGATTATAAATATGTGACCCTCTTCTGGGGAGAATAAATTCTAACATGTTCAGAATTTTTTTCCTTTGAAGGCTGTAGCATTGATTTTACAGTCAGGCTGTAGATCCTCTGTCAGTGTTAGGAATGATTAATAAAGGTCAGCATATGATTGTCTTTTTACCAGCCCAGAGCCTCCCACCGTAAAATCTAGGATCTTGTAATCCCTGTCGTGTTTATGCTGCTTGGGCTGTCACTCTGAGTCATACAGTCTTGCTGACAGGACTGGGCAGTGTTCATGTTCATTCCTGGCATCTGAGATGTATTAGCAGGCTGTGTCTTTGTATTGTTCTGGGTAAAGACTTGGCACAGCATTTCTATCTAACGCACTTTGGGGGTAATTCCAAGTTGATCGCAGCGGGAATTTTGTTAGCAGTTGGGCAAAACCATGTGCACTGCAGGGGAGGCAGATATAACATGTGCAGAGAGAGTTAGATTTGGGTGGGTTATTTTGTTTCTGTGCAGGGTAAATACTGGCTGCTTTATTTTTACACTGCAAATTAGATTGCAGATTGAACACACCACACACAAATCTAACTCTCTCTGCACATGTTAAATCTGCCTCTCCTGCAGTGCAAATGGTTTTGCCCAACTGCTAACAAACTTCCTGCTGCGATCAACTTGGAATTACCCCCTTTGAATGGATGTAAAGGATCACTGATTAGCTAAAGTGAAATTGTTTAGATAATCTAAATACTGAAATGTTGTTTGTCCTGCTACTATATAAAGTGCAAGTCATTTATCAAGTGTAAACAGTAGCGCTGAGAGGTGGAATGGACACATACATACATGTATATAATCCTAATCAACCAATTAATATTTACCCAATATAAATGCTGGGCATGCACTGTCCAAATATCGGGCCTAATTCAGACCTGATCGCAGCAGCAACATTTTTCCAGACTTGCCTACCCTCCCGCATTTAGCGGGAGGCTCCCGTTTTTTGCCTAAGTCCCCCGCTGCCCCGCAAATAGATCTGCAGCTCCCGGATTTCCACTACACTCTCCGGCCCCCATTGGAGTCCGGACTGCGCATGCACAGGGAGGCTGGTTACCTGCTGCCTCTGCCAATGTTCTCCCGTGGTACATGTTCTCTGCTGCTGACATAGCTCTCCTCCTCCTTCTCTGTCTCACTGGCTGGCAGCCCCTCATTAGCAGGTGACGTCAGGTATAAAGGAGGATTGAGAAGTGTCAGCGGGTGTACCAGCCCGCATCTCCGGGACCTGGTGTAACTGTAAACAGGGTCGGGTTGCAAAGCCACGCCCCCTCACAACACGACCACGCCCCCTTTTGCAGGAATAGCTGCTTCTGCACTGTGTGTCACGGAGGTGACTCCTCTGCTCAGGTGCTTGGCTGGAACACTACTCAAAAGCTGGTAATTATGTGTGACAGCAGGGTTTCCCAGTAATCTGGAGAGGGGGGCAAGGTCCTGTATGAAAATGTGTCCAGGAACAGAGTGATGGCTGCAGGGCCTTTTCTACTGGCACACCCTGCACAGATAACATCCATCTTCGAGTCCCATCCATAGTACTCCGTTTGCTGGGCAGCGTTTTGCAAAATTACGTTGCTGTGTCCTGACGTCACCTTAGTACCCTGCGGAGTTATTAGGGGACGCCGCAGAGGAGTGGGCAGGTGCCATCTGGGCAAAGCAGCAGTAAGGGCATCGAGAAATGTGTGCTCTGCCCTCCCCTCATCCTGTACTGCGGGACTCTACCTTGCATAATGTATATACTGTGCTCTGGATGGCGTAGTGTGTACAACGTGCTCTACCTGGCGTAGTGTGTACAACGTGCTCTGCCTGGCGTGTGTACACCGTGCTCTGCCTGGCGTAGTGTGTACAACGTGCTCTGCCTGGCGTAGTGTGTACAACGTGCTCTACCTGGCGTAGTGTGTACAACGTGCTCTGCCTGGCGTAGTGTGTACAACGTGCTATGCCTGGCGTAGTGTGTACAACGTGCTCTGCCTGGCGTAGTGTTTACAACGTGCTCTACCTGGCGTAGTGTGTACAATGTGCTCTACCTGGTGTAGTGTGTACAACATGCTCTGCCTGGCGTAGTGTGTACAACGTGCTCTGCCTGGCGTAATGTGTATACTGTTCTCTGCCTGGTGTAATGTGTATAATGTGTTCTACTAATTGTATATCCTACTAATTGGATGCAATTTGATGCAATGTACTAATGTGAACCCTCAAATTTTATATTTAAAAAAACTTTAAAAGGGACAGGCAGTTAAACTTTAAAGGGACAGGCAGACCTGCTCTTGTCACATATCCAGTGGGAAATAACACAACGCTCTCCAATCCCGTAAATCATGGACACAAAGTTTTTATTTTTTTACTATGGCAACTCTCGCCTTTATTTGTTAAAAGCCATTACCTCCAGGACTACTAAGGTTAAACGTAGCCAGCAGAACTATTTAACCTGCCGCGGTATAGCTAATGAGGCCCTCTGCATAGGAAACAAGAGCCCTGGGAGGAGGCTGGCACTGGCAATCACAGCACAGGAAGAGACAGTGGGCGGTTATGTACCAATCATATGCGGTAAATCCCGCCACTTACCACAGTGTTATTAATTGCATATGTACTAACATACGTGATTAGTAACACAAAGTGCAGCTCTCCTGCCGGTCCCTGGACTTCTGGGATTATGACCCGGGACTCCATCTGCTCTTGCATAGAGTGACGTGACGGCCGTGGGGGATGCTGGGAGGGATCTGATCTTCTCCCTCTGACAGCACTGATGTGGAAAGAAGCCCATAGGCTTCTATAGGATAATGCCAGGTATAGCTGATGTTACCCTCCGCGTCGGAAACCCGGCGTCTGGGTCGTAGGACATACAAGAAATGCTGTAAAAACCTGAAAAGGGGTTTTTACCACATTTTCCCGTTAGTACATCCCACCCAATAAATGAGAAAACTAAACTGTTATGGTTTACCCAAGAATCTTCACAGTTAGAAACTTTCATCCCTATACTGTATTTTTATCGCACACAGAATGTGCCTGTAAGCCCTATCCATCATAATGATTGGCAGCCAGGTGTCCTGGCAGAAGCAGGAAAACTCGGCTTCTCCACCCACCAGAGACAGCATTTAATACATAACATAAACCTGCTCTGGTGGTATGTTGCTCTTCATACTATAGTTTTCACCTACCGCTCAGGACACACCACTGAGTGGCAACAGACACGCCCATAGGTGGAGCTAGATACGCCCCTTGGGTGAAACATGACACGCCTTCTCAACGACACGATTTGTGCGGCGTATTCTGCTAACACCTGCAATCTCCCTGAAAGCAGTTTTCAAAAGTAGGCAAGTATTTATTTTTCTCTAATGGGCAAAACTATGGGGGTCATTCCGAGTTGTTCGCTCGATGCCTATTTTCGCTATACTGCGATTAGTCGCTTACTGCGCATGCGCAAGGTTTGCAGAGCGCATGCGCTTAGTTATTTTACACAAAAGTTAGATATTTTACTCACGGCATAACGAAGCTTTTTCATCGCTGTGCTGATCGTAGTGTGATTGACAGGAAGTGGGTGTTTCTGGGCGGAAACTGGCCGTTTTATGGGAGTGTGCGGAAAAACGCAGGCGTTCGAGTTGCAAAACGCAGGAGTGGCTGGAGAAACGGGGGAGTGATTGGGCAAGCGCTGGGTGTGTTTGTGACGTCAAACCAGGAACAAAAAGGACTGAGCTGGTCGCAATGGCTGAGTAAGTCTGGAGCTACTCAGAAACTGCTAAGAAATTTCTATTCGCAATTCTGCTACTCTTTCGTGCGCACTTCTGCTAAGCTAAGATACACTCCCAGAGGGCGGCGGCTTAGCGTGTGCAATGCTGCTAAAAGCAGCTAGCGAGCGAACAACTCGGAATCACCCCCTATGTGCACTGCAGGGGGGGGGGGGGTAGATATAACATGTGCAGAGAGAGTTGGATTTGGGTGGGGTGTGTTCAAACTGAAGTCTAAATTGCAGTGTAAAAATAAAGCAGCCAGCACAGAAACAAAATAACCCACCCGAATCTAACTCTCTCTGCACATATTATATCTGCCACACCTGCAGTACACATGGTTTTGCCCATTAGAGAAAGATTTTGCTGCTGCTTTCAGGTCTGAATTAGGCCCATTGAACCAATCAGCTGATAATCATCTGATTGGGGCGGGTCTATAATTGAACAGCCTATACATCGGTTAGTGTATGCACTGTTGTGGTCAACTACATGACATTTTCCTGTTCCTTCCCCAGGGGAAAAAAGGGGGAAAATGTCTGAGATACCTGCTCACACTGTATTGCCACGATATCTGATGGGTTTCAGCTTGGTCTGACAGAAATGTTATCTGACAAAAGGGCGATATTCAATAGTTCATTGCTCTTGATCTCCTGTCTAAAGTGACGGAAGATTGTGGGGGCGGTATTCAATTGTTTCTTTTTATCACGCTTGCCGTGCCCAGAGAGGTTGGGTTTAGTGTCATAAAACAGCTAAACCCAACCAAACTAATGAGCGCAATGAAAAAAAGTCCCATTTTGATCTCTCAGTGGGTCACTTTTCGCTCATTTCAGCTTGGCACTCCTGGGAGGGGCAATCTAAAATGCCGATGGATTGTATATTGCCCAGTATCTTGTGCTGGGTATAAATTTTACAGTTTCGCCCCAATCCACAGGTTGTAGGCGGATCGGGCTGATAATCACTTAGGGGGTATTCAGTTGCCTGCGTCAGTTTTGTTCCGAAGACCCCCCCCCCAGTAAGTGCCCTGTCATCGCAATCGCGACAGTAAAAACATAAGTCCGTGAACTTGTGCCAGATCCTATGTGTTTTTGCACGAAAACAGGTAATAACGGGCTCTAATTGGATTGCCCCCCCCCCAAGAAAAAAATAAATAAATTGCAGTAAAGTTGTGTTTTTACCGGGCAAAAAATTATCGGGTCTATTTGAATTCCCCCACAATATGTAACCACAACCGATAACAAAATATCGGTCTGTCTGATTTATTAGCTGCAATTCAGCCGTATCGGGAAGTGTATGATGCTCCTGTCCGAGCGAGCAACATTTCACTGAGATTTGCACATGCACAGTAGAGAAGTCACCAGAAACATGGCTAGGGAGCAGTGCCGTTTCTAGCGGCGGGCGAGCCGTGCAACCGCACGGGGCGCCCGCTGCGGCACTTTGTTACTCCTTCTCGCCTCTCCCGAGCGCTCCTGCTCGGGGGGCGGAGTTTCGCGGAATGACGCGTTGCGTCGTGACGTCACAACGCAAACGCGTCATTCCGCAAAACTCCGCCCCCCGAGCAGGAGCGCTCGGGAGAGGCGAGAAGGAGATAAGCATGAAGAAGGAGGCGGCCGGCGCGAGGGACGTGAGGCGGCGGGACCGAAGAGCGGGAAGACGTAAGTATTCTCTCTCTCTCTCCCCCTTCCTTCCCCTCAACTTGAAACCTGCCTGCCGCTGCCGCACTGTGTAAAATGGGGACACCTGCCTATGGGGATACCTGCCTGCCGCACTGTGTAAAATGGGGGCACCTGCCTGCGTACTGTGTAATATGGGGGCACCTGCCTGCGTACTGTGTAATATGGGGGCACCTGCCTGCGTACTGTGTAATATGGGGGCATCTGCCTGCGTACTGTAATATGGGGGCATCTGCCTGCGTACTGTGTAATATGGGGGCATCTGCCTGCGTACTGTGTAATATGGGGGCATCTGCCTGCGTACTGTGTAATATGGGGGCATCTGCCTGCGTACTGTGTAATATGGGGGCACCTGCCTGCGTACTGTGTAATATGGGGGCACCTGCCTGCGTACTGTGTAATATGGGGGCATCTGCCTGCGTACTGTGTAATATGGGGGAATCTGCCTGCGTACTGTGTAATATGGGGGCATCTGCCTGCGTACTGTGTAAAATGGGGATATCTGCCTGCCGTGCTGTGTAAAATGGGGATACCTGCCTGCCGCGCTGTGTAAAATGGGGATACCTGCCTGCCGCACTGTGTAAAATAGGGATTCCTGCCTGCGTACTGTGTAAAATGGGGGCATCTGCCTGCGTACTGTGTAAAATGGGGATATCTGCCTGCCGCGCTGTGTAAAATGGGGATACCCGCCTGCCGCTCTGTGTAAACTAGGGATACCTGCCTGCCACACTGTGTAATATGGGGATACCTGCCTGCCGCACTGTGTAATATGGGGATATCTGCCTGCCGTGCTGTGTAAAATGGGGATATCTGCCTGCCGTGCTGTGTAAAATGGGGATATCTGCCTGCCGTGCTGTGTAAAATGGGGATATCTGCCTGCCGTGCTGTGTAAAATGGGGATATCTGCCTGCCGTGCTGTGTAAAATGGGGATATCTGCCTGCCGCACTGTGTAAAATGGGGATACCTGCCTGCTGCACTTTGTAAAATGGGGGCACCTGCCTGCGTACTGTGTAAAATGGGGATACCTGCCTACCGTATTGTGTAAAATGGGGATACCTGCCTTCTGTACTGTGTAAAATGGGGACACCTGCCTGCCGCGCTGTGTAAAATGGGGACACCTGCCTGCTGCGCTGTGTAATATGGGGACACTTGCCTGCTGTAATGTGTAAAAAGGGGACTTTTTTATTTTTATTTTTTTTCCCCTGTGGTGGGTGTGATGATATCAGATGAGGCCATACCCACTTTAATGAGACCACGCCCATTTTAATCAGGCCACACACCCTTGTCGGGAGCGCGTGCATGCTTTTTCTTTTTATGGCTATATGGGGGGGGGGGCACACATTTTTTTTTTAGAGCAATGGGGGGGGGGGGGGGGCGCATTTTGAAATCTCGCACTGGGAGCCAAATTGTCTAGAAACGGCCCTGCTAGGGAGCCATAATTCTGGAGACCTGCGTGGTGCCAGAGTCTATTTTGCTGCAGAGAGGAGGGGCCCGCATGGAGGCTACACATTGGTGACTCAGAATAGGATGGACATATATCATATGACAATGCTAAATTCTTTTATCGTATAAACAACCCTTTATGAGGTCTAAGAACACTGTACGCTGTTTACTTAAGAAGTACCGTAAGGGTACGCTAGTTGCGTAACGATCGCTTAGCCGTAGGCGAGACGCTCAAGCGTCACGTTCGCTCACGGCCCAGAGATCACAGGCAGGCACGCTATTGGCTGTTGACTAACGTAATGATTCGCTATGGCGTAGCAGACGCTCGAGACCACGAGGAGATCACCAGCGGCGCAGACGCTCACAACGCTATACCTTGATATCTATACCTTTAACAATGAGATACACAGTATACCTTTATGTAGAGACAATGTGTAAGTGCAACCTGGTGTAACCTGATTAACTACAAAGCTGCTTGAGCGTCACCGACGCTCTGTGAACACTTAACACTATGAGAAAATACACAGATACTTGTTTAGGGTCCAAAGCCTATTATCTGTATTATGACTATTATACTTGCAAAAAGAATCACAGTACAAATGATACACTACAATATAACAGAGACTTCCTAACCAAATAACTATACAAGAAATACAATACAATACAATACTAATCAAGGGAAAATTTGAGAGAAAAGAGAAGGGAGAGAGAGAGAGAGACGGAGAGAGAGAGAGAGAGAGAGATGGAGAGAGACGGAGAGAGAGAGAGAGAGAGAGATAGTGAGAGAGATGAGAGAAATGGCTCACAGAAAGACAATGATTACGGAGAGAAACTTACGCACAAGGGTAACGATCGCAAGCGCTTCTGGACAGCCAGCTTCCCGATTATCAGCAATGAGAACCGTTTGATGAGAAGTGCCAGCTGGATGCCACAGGCCCGTCTTTTATGCTACTCACACAATGCAATCCAATAGTCCCTACAATCTCATTGTCCATTGGACGCAGGAATTCGGCTTCGCATTATAACAAAGGTCATAGGTTGATTCATACAGGTGGGCTGTGTTGTATCAGTGGCCTTGGTTATGCATCACAATGGGTGATGACCAACACATTCCTGTCTTCTGGAGAGCTATTGTTTGACGAATACAAAACAGAATCCTGTTTGGGTTTTGTTCTATATTCATGATGTCCACTTTCAGTTGAGACAATGACATCTCAGCCCTCATTCTCCTGGATACAAACCCTAATCCATTCGAAAACACAGGTGTTGGCCCTCCTCATTGAGTCTCAAAGCTCAGTGTAATTAAAGACTATTGTACTCCGTCTGCGGGAAAGATACTGATTTGGAGTACAATTGATCTTCAATTACTATTCCGGTGCTTACCTTATGCATGTAAAGTTATGAGGCCCTCCCAACATGCAAACTATTGTTTGGGGGATCTCTGAGGTCAAAGAGCCATTTGAGACCCACTGATACCTGTCTCCACTGTTCAGGTGCATGACTAAGTAAGAACAAATAATAATAAATGGACATAACTTCTTATGTCCATAACTATTCGCACGAGCGATTAATCCGCTCCAAACCAACACCGGAATATTGCTATTTAAATACTCTTCCGATGGGTACCAAACACTGCTGTATGATTCCTGTTAGACCCTTCACACAATACAAAGAGGGATTCCTCCATTCAGGGACATTCTATATTAACCAAACTTTCAGAATCTATCAAAGGGACCATGATCTACAAACTACATTAATTGTGGAAATATGTAACGATTGGGTCGCACGCTACGACTACATACTCTTTACCGTAAATACGCATACCGATGCGAGCGGGTGCACGCATCAGCGGGTATGCGCTATCACGGGAAAGCGCACGCATGCGCAGCGCGGACCAGCGTGAGGTGCAAATATGGCAGCGTGTATAGGGATATTTTTCTGACTTTGACAGTCCACCCTTTGGCAGTCAATAATAACTGCCACCTTCTAAAACATTTCAAAAGGAGAAAAATATAAGTCAGGGGTTAATTCATTTCCATGGTTGGGTAAGGAAGAAGAGAGGAGTAGGTGTGAAAAGGGTATGACCTAGTGAGATAGCAGAAGCATGTGTGTATGAGTCCATGTTTGGGGGGGGGTCATGTATCATCGTGCCGTACGTGTTGTAAATCAAGCTTCGAGGTATTGCGAAGTATACATTTGAATTCCTTCTTATCCCGTGGTACAGGTCTGTGGATGGGCTGTCAAACTTTACCGAGCTCATTTCGGCTTTCAGTTGTAACAAAATGGGGATGCACATTTTAGTTGATGATACATGAATGGGGGAAGTATGTGGTTGCTGATATCTGTGCCTGTATTCCCTATCGACTATGTGTGTCATTACCTGAGGGTTGTAGAAATGAAGAAAAGACATAATTACGGTAAATGCGGTGGTATTCTATGTCAGGGAAATGTACATCTGTTGTTGAAGTTTTGTTCGGTATCTGTTGAGAGTCGTCTTCTTTGCGCTGTATTGCTCCTTGGGCATGAGCAAATAGCTTTGTCAGTGCCATCAGATTTACAAAAATGTTGGGCTAGCGTGAGTTTAAAAATACTAGGGAAACTGGGGATCCATGGCAAAGTTCATCAAGTGTCCATATCATAGGTTGTCAAAACTTCATCTTTGGTGCTTGTCTGTTGTCTGTATAGCGTCTCGTCAACTTCCTCGTCCAAGGGGGTCTTTGTACCTTGGTGAAAAGCAGAAAAACAGGTGAAAGAAACGGACCTTATAATCGCATTTTCATCACATCATGGTTTCTATCATTGGGTCATAAATCAAATCCAGGTTAATTACAGTTTCCTCACTCCTCAAACTCATCACTCTTGTACTTTGTTTGCACCTCATTAAAGCCTGCCCGCATCTAAATATCAATCCAATAAATATAACAACACCTAAGATACATAGTAGAAACTTTCCAACATCTATTATGACTCCTTGAGCCCAGTCTCCCAAACCGGAGAACCAATTTCGCGGGTTCAACCATGACACCCAACTAGTCAGCTCATTACCTACAGCAGCAAGGGTGAGATCGTGTTTTCGGCGAAATTCCCACTTTAATTGGAGAATATCGTCCATCTTTTGGTCTATGACCTCTACCGGATCCTCGGTGCTATTTGTGATATACGTGCAACACTTTATACCGTACTGTGTTGCCAATGTAACACAATATCCGCCTGTTACTGCTGTAAGATAATTAAGAACCATCCTATGCTGAACTAGTTCTGTTTTGTAGGCTTGAAGTTTTCTTCCAGTGTATCTAAACGTGTCATCATACATTTCAGTGATATTATCTAACAAATTTGCAAGCGCAGAGATGTATCTATAATTCATCACTCCTCGAGCGGTACGAGTGAAATCTAACGCCACCAGAACCTGAATCCCGGTGGATTCATGGATTAGATCAGAGGCCGGATGCTCTAACCTTTCTGACAGGTGTCTTTTAACTCGGTGCTCGTAATGAGTGTGAGTATAAGGAGCTTGGGCACCACGGTGTATGTCTTTCATTTTGTCATGTGTTACAGTCATCACTTCAGGCAATACTTTTCCAATATAACACAATCCTTCAGAGTTTGGGGCAAGCCACTTGTACGCCTTTCTCCCGCATATGAAATATGCATCATCGGGGAGAACATATGGGACAGAGAAGGACATTACCATATTACACACCTTCCAGGTGAATTCTCCTGACCCTAATTCTTCCATCTGCTTAATGCACGTATCAGACTGTACGATATGTGCACAGTATCCTGGTGATACTTCTCCAACTCTAGTAATTCTATTTCCTAGGGTGTATCTATACCGGAAAGATTTTCCTCTACTGGCTATGTGGCGTACAAGCTCTGTATCTGTAGGCATTCTATCTGCTCTATGCGAGAAGGTCATGGTTAAGTTGCTCCATGACACTTCCCAATTTCCCGGCTTTCGGGGATTGGAGATGTTGAAACATAAGAGGGACCTATCCACATGGTATTGGTGGAGCTTCAAACTAGGAGGGCTGGAGATGTTAAACCTCCGGTCCACCGGTCTCCCACCACTTAGCTCAAGTACCTCCCCTAACGTTAAAGGAAATGGTACTAGCCCTGATTTGCTATGACCCTGAGGTACTTGAGAGCATACCCAACAATCTGTTTGGTTTAATACGTTACCCACTAAGGAGTGATAGTCACTCAATGGATGCCGGTCCATATGGATATTAAAACTGGATTGGCATTATAGTTACAGAGCCTACAGATACAGTTTTCTTTTTAACTAACAATCCTTCAAAGAAAATGTTTACAGATAACATGGTTGTTAGATCGTGCCCGGTACTCGCCTTTGCTTGGTGATTGGGTTGCTATTGGAAATTTACACCTCCGTCTCAGTCATCAGGACCTTTCTGGATCCTTTCTCGACCTCACTGGTACTCTCACCGAAACAGACTGCTCTGGTCAACATCATGGTTAACGGGAAAATCCATATCACAGTCTCTTGGGGCAAGTCCATCTTACAGGAGGAGAAAAGAAGAAATTTGTAAAGGGGGTATAAGAAAACAGTTTGAGGGGGAGAGAACTTGTTACGATAATAAGTTCTCTCGTCTTGTTGTTCTTCTTGTTCTGCTGTCCTCTCAAAGGTGCTGTCTCTCAGTCTTCCAAACGAACATTCTGGTGATGCAATATTCCCTTCCTAACCGACGATCTTTCTGTAAGGAGCAAAAATCTGGCATTACCATTGGTCCAACTGAGGGGTGACATAGCATCTTTAAACCATGGAAACATGAGTGAGAAGAGAGAGAAAACACAAAAAAAACAAAAGAGATAGAGAACAATTCATGTGCATATATACATTACATAACTCGACAATAACCATCAATAAGAAAAGAGAAACAAAACATTTTTTTAAACATTGTCAACATTAAGAAAACATTGTTAGCATTAGAAAAACATTGTCAGACTTATTAGGCTGTCATATCTATGTGTCTAATGGTCTCCTTGAGCAGTCCCTCCCCACCAGCACCTGCATTACTCCACTGTCTGTATCTGGCCAGAAATACATTGTGGCGGAGGTCATGCTGGGGTTTGGTAGACTTCTGCAAGGACCAAGTGGATATGCAATGTGTGAATTCTTACCACTACTCGTCAGAGATGGGGATAGAGAGAGAGAGAAAAAAAAACATTTTTCACAAATACATTTACAACTTTTCACCTGGTCATTCCTGTGTCTTCAGTGAATGACCTCCCACTTTGTTAACCGTTACCTCAGGCTTACCATCCGTCGTATGCTCATCTTTCTTGACTACCTATCATGGGTGTGGCTCAAAATTCCTCCTATCTGATCTCTGATTATAATGGTGTGTGTTGTAATTTTGCTCATTTCTTGGTCTAGGGGGTCTAACTTTATGTGGGTTATTACAGTTGTTGGCATAATGCCCTTCTCTTCTACAATGGTAACAGATCCTTGGCTTTCTCCAAGTGTCAGTGAACTGGGGTCTTGGCTGATTTGATGCCTCCTCAAACGCTTGGATGCTCATCACCATCAACCGCTTTCCCTGTACCTACCTGATTCCTTGGATACCATGATTATGTCGTTGTCTAGGGAGTTGATATACCTTCTGTGAATCTTTGATCATACAGTTAGATCTTTCCTAGGATCTGGGTAATCAGATATGATTGATCTCAATTCTGTCCGAGACCAGGGATGGCGCATTGCACTGTCCTTGACGGGAATGGTTCCCTGATCGCCAGTCTTCCCATTGGGGACTGCAATCACCCTGACCGGATCGAACTCAGCTACATCACCTTGTTTTGGTCTTACAATATGGGGTACATTTGTTTGTGCGTGATATAAAACATTGTACGTACCTGTGGACACGACCTCACCTGACCCTCCGTTAGGGGGTTTGATTATTGCCTTTACCGATTTGATCGTGTCCACCTGGATGTCTTGTAGGATGGCTTCTGGAAGAGGTGCCGACATTGTTCTGGGCTCACTTTCTTGTTTGTATTCCTGGGGAAAGTTTGACATGGGGTGCAACTTGCATAGGTTAATAGTTGTACATTCAACAACATTACAATAATCATTGTTACATTTATTACACTTATTCTTATGATCTATACTACAGTTGCTAAGAGCGTTTTTATTGTTCAACCTTGTGCTTTTCTCCGCAACCACAATCCTCCCTGATGCCATGTCTCTCTTCTCAAGATAAGAGTCAGAAAAGTCAATTGACTCTCTTTGTAATTCACCTCCCTGTTGCCATAACTGCAAATAATCATAATGTTTACTTCGTCTCTTTGTTGGTTCAATGAGACATATCCTCCTCCTTAAATTTTGTAACACTTTTGGGCTACAGCTGTCTATATTTGGGAACTTCTCCCCATCATGTACAGTCATTCTTTCCCATTCATCACATAAAACTTCTGTGTGACTTCCATGTTTCTCACACATTATGTACCTGGCCGATCCTACTGGACGGTCTTCTGAATCAACCCGAACCGAGGTTGATCGCCCCCTACCTGAACAACTGGCCCCCATAATCTGCAGGTGTTGCTTACTACTCCTTTGATCTTTATATCACGGTCTTCAGCGAACCCTTACAGCAAACCAAATTATTCAAAATAGGCCGGCGGTGGCGGTTTACCGAGTACCCCACTCACTCGCCCACCTCGACCAATACGACCTGATCACACCGATATGGTGCTGGCGTACTCGATACAGGGCCCTACCAAAAAACCTTCTGTTTACTGGAACATATGAGGGTTACCCGCAGGACACTTACTCTTTCCAGTAAAGGTGGGGTTGTTAGATAGTTCCTGAGTGACCAGCGAACTTCCCTTTAAAAATAAAAAATTACACAAATCACGTCAGAATGTACAAATAGCGTTTGTGACCACTTTACTCTAATGGTATTAGGTCAGATTACTAACTACTGCACACAATTACGTGCGGTACAATCGTTCAGTACATAAGCACTACCTGTTATGTACTGAGAGATCAATGGAATCGAAAATTGCGGCTGCGAATTCCTTCAGCCAGAGCTTCCAATGGCCTATATGGGTTTTAGCACCAACCCCCGGGGTTGTGCTTCTTGTACCTTTATAGCGGACCTTCTTTGTCTCCTTATGACCTCCTGGTCTTGTTCTGTACGACCTCCTGGTCTGACCTCCTGGTCTTGTATACTGGTCCGCTATACTCTAATGCTCATATTTTATTTAACCAAGGATGCCTCCTTAGCCACCGTATATGTCACTTACACGTATGTCCTACCCGATTTCTTTTTGGTTCAACCTCTAAGTTATATAAACTTATGTAATAAAAACACACTCACTCAACACATGTACACTTTCGTTTCTATATCTATTTCTGCGCAGAAATTTTCTTTAGCCCAGCTGTGTTACCAATTAGGAGCAGGATCTGTTAAACTAAATTTCAGATTTCCAAAAATAGACTTGCGTTATTTACCGCGTCGCGTTATCTACCGCTTTGCGCTAATTATCGCTTATCGTGACTTGAGCTACGTGGGCGTAACCGGACGCTACGTTGCGTAATGAACGCTGCGTGCGTCGGCCTTTGGATTGCGTACGCTAGTCTTTGTTAGAGACACGTGTACGCAAAACAAAGATCCACCGTAACACAATATACTTTTATCAATGTAAACGATCCCTGATCATCTACCGCGTACCCCACTGGCTTTGCCTTATCTCCCAGGCAAACCTGTGTGTTTGTCTTACACTTTTAACTATTACCTCTATTCTTAAACTATGAAATAACAGCAAGTCTCTTTTAGCACTTTTCTTTCAACTATAAAACTGGCAAACAGGATAGTGATATACGAAAAATGAAATACACAGATGGAAAAGAAATGCAGATATATATATGTATGCGTGCGTATATACGCAAGACAGAAGAAAAATAAACAGTTTTAAAAAAAGTTCTTACCTCCGGTTCCCGGATTCCTTCAGCACTCTTTATCTAAGCAAAGCAGACGCTTATCCCGTCAGCACTGCGAGACAACCTCCCGCCCTTTGCTGAGGGATAATGTCTGCTGATCTACCTAGTGCAGATATGTGAAGGACTGGACGGCCCCCAATTGACAATGCTAAATTCTTTTATCGTATAAACAACCCTTTATGAGGTCTAAGAACACTGTACGCTGTTTACTTAAGAAGTACCGTAAGGGTACGCTAGTTGCGTAACGATCGCTTAGCCGTAGGCGAGACGCTCAAGCGTCACGTTCGCTCACGGCCCAGAGATCACAGGCAGGCACGCTATTGGCTGTTGACTAACGTAATGATTCGCTATGGCGTAGCAGACGCTCGAGACCACGAGGAGATCACCAGCGGCGCAGACGCTCACAACGCTATACCTTGATATCTATACCTTTAACAATGAGATACACAGTATACCTTTATGTAGAGACAATGTGTAAGTGCAACCTGGTGTAACCTGATTAACTACAAAGCTGCTTGAGCGTCACCGACGCTCTGTGAACACTTAACACTATGAGAAAATACACAGATACTTGTTTAGGGTCCAAAGCCTATTATCTGTATTATGACTATTATACTTGCAAAAAGAATCACAGTACAAATGATACACTACAATATAACAGAGACTTCCTAACCAAATAACTATACAAGAAATACAATACAATACAATACTAATCAAGGGAAAATTCGAGAGAAAAGAGAAGGGAGAGAGAGAGAGAGACGGAGAGAGAGAGAGAGAGATGAAGAGAGACGGAGAGAGAGAGAGAGAGAGAGATAGGGAGAGAGATGAGAGAAATGGCTCACAGAAAGACAATGATTACGGAGAGAAACTTACGCACAAGGGTAACGATCGCAAGCGCTTCTGGACAGCCAGCTTCCCGATTATCAGCAATGAGAACCGTTTGATGAGAAGTGCCAGCTGGATGCCACAGGCCCGTCTTTTATGCTACTCACACAATGCAATCCAATAGTCCCTACAATCTCATTGTCCATTGGACGCAGGAATTCGGCTTCGCATTATAACAAAGGTCATAGGTTGATTCATACAGGTGGGCTGTGTTGTATCAGTGGCCTTGGTTATGCATCACAATGGGTGATGACCAACACATTCCTGTCTTCTGGAGAGCTATTGTTTGACGAATACAAAACAGAATCCTGTTTGGGTTTTGTTCTATATTCATGATGTCCACTTTCAGTTGAGACAATGACATCTCAGCCCTCATTCTCCTGGATACAAACCCTAATCCATTCGAAAACACAGGTGTTGGCCCTCCTCATTGAGTCTCAAAGCTCAGTGTAATTAAAGACTATTGTACTCCGTCTGCGGGAAAGATACTGATTTGGAGTACAATTGATCTTCAATTACTATTCCGGTGCTTACCTTATGCATGTAAAGTTATAAGGCCCTCCCAACATGCAAACTATTGTTTGGGGGATCTCTGAGGTCAAAGAGCCATTTGAGACCCACTGATACCTGTCTCCACTGTTCAGGTGCATGACTAAGTAAGAACAAATAATAATAAATGGACATAACTTCTTATGTCCATAACTATTCGCACGAGCGATTAATCCGCTCCAAACCAACACCGGAATATTGCTATTTAAATACTCTTCCGATGGGTACCAAACACTGCTGTATGATTCCTGTTAGACCCTTCGCACAATACAAAGAGGGATTCCTCCATTCAGGGACATTCTATATTAACCAAACTTTCAGAATCTATCAAAGGGACCATGATCTACAAACTACATTAATTGTGGAAATATGTAACGATTGGGTCGCACGCTACGACTACATACTCTTTACCGTAAATACGCATACCGATGCGAGCGGGTGCACGCATCAGCGGGTATGCGCTATCACGGGAAAGCGCACGCATGCGCAGCGCGGACCAGCGTGAGGTGCAAATATGGCAGCGTGTATAGGGATATTTTTCTGACTTTGACACATATATATATGAATCTGCGCATGTGCTCTATGCTAAAGCACTATGCTTGTGTCTGTACACAGAGATCCTTCTTGCTCAGAATCAGGTCCATAGTAGCAATGATATACCCACAGAGATTAACAAATTCTCACCACCAACTTCTGCTGATACCTGCACTCTTTAATGATGCAGCAATAACTGAGCAAATAATACAGCATACAGAAAGTCTACAAGTTCCTGTTCCTTACAGCACGGAGTACCTATGGATTTGGGAGCTTCTGCCACTATGGTGGTCATTCCGAGTTGTTCGCTCACTAGCAGTTTTTAGCAGCCGTGCAAATGCTATGCCGCCTCCCACTGGGAGTGTATTTTAGCTTAGCAGAAGTGCGAACGAAAGGATCGCAGAGCGGCGGCAATGTTTTTTTGTGCAGTTTTAGAGTAGCTCAATACCTATTCAGCGCTTGCGATGACTTCAGACTGTTCAGTTCCTGTTTTGACCTCACAAACATGCCCTGTGTTCACCCAGCCACGTCCTGGCACGCCTGCGTTTTTCCGAACACTCCCTGAAAACGGTCAGTTGACACCCAGAAACACCCACTTCATGTCAATCACTCTGCGGCCAGCAGTGCGACTGAAAAGCTTTGCTAGACCCTGTGTGAAACTACATCGTTCGCTGTAATAGTACGACGTGCGTGCGCATTGCGCCGCATGCGCAGAAGTTCCATTTTTTTGCCTCATCGCTGCACAGTGAATGAATGCAGCTAGCGATCAACTCGGAATGACCACCTATGAGCGAAGTGAAGGGGAAGGACTCTGGCCACAGATGAGAAGCTACAGTGGCTTATTTTGTGGCAAAAGGCAGAGTCACCCAAAAAAGAAGTTGTGTTTGCTTGATAGACTGAAGATGACTGCTCCATCACTCCCTATAACCAGTATCCCTGGTATTACCTGGGTTTTTTTTGTTCTCTCTCCATGTTAGCCAATGCTACAGTATTAAATGGAGAGTATTTATCCTGTTTCTGTAGAATAAGGTGTCAATGTCTTCATATAAAAAGCCAGGTCCACCTCACAGCCTTAGTAGTGGAAGTGTCGGCAGCACCATTAATGTGTTTCTAAAGGTTTAGTGCTTCTTTTTAGACCAAGCCTGGACAACCTGTGGCTCTCCAGCTGTTGTCAAACTACAAATCCCAGCATGCTCTGCCACAGTATTGTTATTAGGGAATGCTAAAACTGTGGCAGGGTGTCCTGGGACTTGTAGTTTCACAGCAGCTGGAGAGCCACAGGTTGGCCAGGTCTGCTTTAGACACACAACATTTTGTGTTCAGGCATTGAGGTTAATATGTCTCATAAGGGACACTTAACACATATTCGGAATGCTTTTGGTCTCTTCATCTGAATGTAATACTGCTATCTGTGTGATGCTTCAACTCAAACGTGATGTTAAGAAAAACATGAAGATTGTGAACAGACAACTGTATAAGAATGCTAATTTTATGTCCTTTAACAGCATGTCAGTTAGAAGTAATAAACTGACAGCAGACTAAAAGTAGTGGTTAAGAAAAATTATTATTTAAACCTGCAACAATTAAAATAGGATTCCATGAAAACAAAATTCCCCATCAACATATTTACATTAAGCATCAAATGCCCAACTTCCGTGCCTAGTAAGCCTTGGATGTATTGATGCCTTTGTTCTCCAGCCTGGAGAGCAAAGACCTATGGTTCTGCTTGTTGACTGGAAAGTGGTTTGATGTACTTTGGTACAGAATCATTTGTATTTTGACAAAGGTTGAGCTGATGTTATAATGATGAGCATCTCTTGTGACAATCCTCGAATGAAACTAGGGCTGGATTTAGGCAATATGTTTGAAATGGTGATTAGTTCTCCAACATGATAGATACTGGCCAAGCGACTTAGGTGCATAGCATAATTGGAAGCCACATTGTACATATCGATCTCGATTCAGACGTGGACGCAGTTTAGATTTGGTCGCAAATGACCAGTGGTTTCAGTTCTGTGCATGCGTGTTTGCTGCATTGTGCATGGGCCACAATAGTCCTGCAATGTCATTTGGGGGAGGTTACGGGGTAGTGGCATCTAAAATGCAGATGTGTTACGATAGTTTTGGGGGCATGTTGCTGACAGTGACTGTGTCTTTGGATGCAGTGCTTCTGTCACGGCGCCTCAGTTGTGATGTTTAGAGGTCCGATGGTGAAATCGATGTGTGACTGATGCTGTGTTTTTGGATGCAATGGGCAGATGTGAGAAGACACACGTGGGAGTCTCTTTACAAAAGACAGCCCCTAGGAGCTTGCTACTGTGTAGGCTGCTGCAGCACAGTCTATAATACAGGCCTATTCAATTCATCTGAATAAAATGCTGTCCGAATTCCGGCTTCAGATAACTGGTGGTTTTACTACAAGAGGCAGGAATTAAAGAGGGCAAAGGACACTGGAGAAATGCTATGATGGTGTTTATGCAGTGGAATTGGTCTAGCTGTATTCTTTTGCTTTTATGATGGTACAGTTCTGTACTGTGTCAGTTATATGTTTTACAGTATATATTAAATGGTGTTAGTTTTGTTTTTTTATTCCATAATATTACTTGGCTGTACTGTATATTTTGGTTGCTTGGCAACCTAAGAAATCTTAATTTGTATGAATGCAATCAAACTGCCTACTTCCTGTTATCCCAAAATAAATACGTGAGTAATCTTATAACGTGATAAACATATATTTGTTATAGGGCTAGGCTGAAAGAGTTGTATAGATACTTTATGTATTCTCTAACGATTTGGTTACATTTATCCTTTAAGACTAGGGAGAGCCAATGCTGACGATACTGTGGCATAGTATGACATCACTGGAGGAGCCGACCTATCCGCATTGACAGTAATATGGGTGAGGGAGCATTTGGACAGCAGTCAGAGGGAGAAGCTGACTTTATATTGCTGAATAGCATAGTGATAAAACTTGTACAGTGCCAGAGTACAATCCCACAACCCTACAGGGGTATATCCTGAACTGTTGTGCATTTTGAGAACTGCTAGGTTACAGGCAAAGGGGAGACGGACACAAACTACAAATGCTTGTTACAATGTGTTCGTGGAGTATAGAAATTTTCTCTTCTTGCTTAACATTGCTTAGTTTACAGTAATTTGTTGAAAAGAAATGCAGAGTTGTACATGATTACAGTTCTGTGACATGATCAGAGATTGTGCTGGCACTCATTCATATTTTCTCTCATTTACAGATCTCTGCTGGAAGTATGTGCATGAGAATGTGCTGTAAGTGGCTGATCACAGTGCTGTAACATCACATACTGAGGTAGGATCCCCATTCTTCCCACAAAAATTATGCTAGCAAGTTCAGATGTCAGTGGTTTTGGTTCTGGGGAAAGAACTAGTGAAATAGATTACTCACTGATTAACATTGCCGGTCCACAATGATATTACATGCCGCCTGCTGCCCTAATATAGTACCACCTCCTTTCAAGAATGTCAACTATGCCTTTAATGATTACTTGGCACATACAGGGCAGCTGACCGCACCATCTGAATTGGCTGATATAGAGGACAAAGGCATTGTATGAAAACAGTACAGGCTCTGTGCCATATAACAGAGATAGCTTGTTCCGATGATGATGCTACTACATCTGTAATGCAAGACAAGGGAAACAGTCTGTAATCTATTCACTAGCTGGTTTCCCTTTAAGGAATGTACTCCCCTAGTGTAAAGATTATAATACATTTACCACAGTCTGGGCACAAGGACATTTTGGAATTGTAGTTTCCAACCCATTGCCAAAAATAATGAGGCTCACAATTACAGCAGAGGTGTAATGTGATCAGAGCTTTCAGCTGAGCATCACACCTGTCAGGACAGACAAATAGCATCATTTTTGTTCTCAAATCAAAGCTTGTAATTTGCGCTGACTTCTGGCCCTTGTTCCATGTAATCTAATTTGTCAATGTCATTGATAATTGCTATAAATATCCAGCATACTACATCTTGCGGGGCTGTACTTTAAACAAAACATTTTCTGAAAATGCTGCTACACAGACCATCATGTACATGAAGGGAGTTCTAAAACTGTGCTCTAAGTTCTTCGATATGACTGTTTTATTTGCCTTTAACTACTTCATAAATTGATCTATCTGTGGTTAGAACCCATTCCCCCCCCCCCCCCCAAAAAAAGCACATGTTCATGAGAGTATCTGTTTAAATGGTTCATGATACTTGATGACCAAGGCTATTTTTTCAGTGTTTCAGGTGGTCCTATGGCATCAGGAATAACTTTACCTGTATTCATTGAAATATGTGATAATGCTTCACATCGGTTAACTCTTCATTTAGCATGCACCTGTCATTATGCACTGCACAACTTTATCAGGGCTGTCCTACTAGGTGGTGGTTGTGCTCACTACTGGCAGAAGGGCTAAGTTTGTCTACCCAGCAAGTACGTGCATGCCTGGCTGTCCAGCTGAAGGTTAGCCACCTTATGCAATAGCAGACTATCTCATTGACATCTTGGGATTGAGGTCCCTCTACCAGTTCCTCTGAGAGCAGCAGCGGAGGGACGTTTTTCTTCCCTGCAGCTGCTAACAATGTTTATCTGACTGGTCGCATCCTGTACGACCAGGTCAGATAAAGCACTGCCTGGTGTGGTCGCATCTGATGCAGTAATACCAGGCAAGTGGTTAAGGGGCATATTTATCAGTATTATTTTCAGTAAAATAATGTGAAAACCCTTTTCATATTATTTTAGTATCTTCAAAATGTATAAAAGGGCTTTTGGAGGAGAATTTGCAAAATTCTCCTCCAAGCCCTTAAATTCACATTTTTTAAGTAAGCAAATCATATTTCCCATTATTGTAAATTTTCTCCAATTAAAGTGTAAAAAAATTAGCAAAGAGAGCCCTGTGATAATAATGCCATCTTCAGATGGTGTTATTTGGGCTTCCCTCCCATTTCCCTTACTCCAATTTTGTTCTGACAGCCAGAGCAGAGCTCAGAGCCCAGCGTCAGTAATCAGCTTTGTATGTCTAAATAGACCACAGGCTGATCACTGAAGAAAATAAAAAGTTAAAAAAGAAAATAATAAAATAAAACTTACAGGCACGCTTCTGCAGCCAAGGAGTATGGCTCCTACTCTCTGTGACCCTGGTCAGCTGATGCTGAGAAACTCCCGGGGCAGCATCTCAGTTTACAGCACTGATCAGCTGACTGGGGTACAGAGAGAAGGGCAATGATCCCCTAGTTGCAGGAAAGTGTTATCTTGGTGGGGGAGTGTAGCTGGTGGCATGCGCAGTCACACTCTCAGGGTATTTTTTGATAAAAATACCCTGAAAAGTGCGGCGAGAGAATTCGCAGGGACAGAGCTTTCTTGCATGCCCTGTCCCTACATACAATATTTGATATTTTATATTTGTATTTAAATATCGCAATATGGCTGCGGTTTATGATAAATATCCCCCTATGTCTAGTGTGGAAGGGTGCTTCTATCACTCATTGGACACAAGCTCCTGTTCTTATAAACGTGGTCTAGGTGCAGCATGATATCAGTGATTTTACTTGCTCTTTCACTGCTTGCTCTCCACAGGGGAAAGATGTTGAAATTGTATGGCAGGAAAATTGTCTCTATACCTCACGCTGAGAGCAGTATGGAACATGTTGGTGTACTGTCGTGTCATTATTGTCGCTAGGGCGCACAGTTAGGGAACAGCACTGTGGTTGGGAAAGCACCTGCCCCCTTACCCCACTCTCCTCGCTAAGCTGCTGACCTAATCGCCCCGCTGTCAGTCATGTTCAGACATGTTCTGCTGGCCAGGGCCCTTTCTGATCTCCTCCCTGCTACTCCACTGGGGGGCGTTTTACTGCTCCTATTGTGATGCCAGTACCAGGAGCCACCGCAGCAGGTAAATCAAATGTGCCTCCAACCGCCAAGCCGTACACCCTCATAATTTATTGCTCCCAGTTAACTTCTCCATAGAAGTCTATGGGGAAGGCAACAAGCACCTATAATAAGAGTATGGAACAATGTCTGATTTCTTTGGCTATAACACCTTGTTTTTTTTTTTTTTTTAAATAAGGTTTATTGGGTTTTGTAATAAGAAAAACAGATGCATAAACAGTAAATAATACATATGGATCAATACAGAAGATGCATAAAACTGAGGTATCAGTAAGATATAGCCAGAGCATGGCCCATAGTGATCCTATACATCAAACATCAAAGAGAAAATATTGAGACAGCAATACAGATATAGAGAGAACGAATCAAGGAAAGAGAGAAGAAGCAAGAACAAGAAAGAGTGGGGGGAGGGGGAGCGAGAACGTCAGCCAGTCAAGGTTGGTCACAACCATGAGTACTATCATCTCCATAAGTAGCGGATCAGATGGTTGCCAATGGTGGTTCAGCATTAAAGTGCATTGTCCATGGCGTCCAAGTACGTATAAAGGTGACTGAAGTGTCATGAAGGGCAGCAGTGATGCGTTCCAGTTTGTATGTGGTCCATATAGCATTGATAGTAGCAGGACGAGTAGGGGAAGAGGAGGATTTCCAATTCGCCGCTATTTGGCATTTGGCCGTATTCAAAATGTGCTTAATTAGTCTTAGTTGATGGTTCGAAGTATCTGGGATAGGGCGCAAAAGTAGAGAGTAAAATGGTGAACTCGGAACAACCACACTGGTGATTTCCAGAATTAGTTTATGAATCTGACGCCAATAGCGGCGGACGATCCCACAGGACCACCAAACATGCAGCATGGTTCCCCTCTGCCCACAAAGTCTCCAACATCTATCAGAGCAGGAAGGGTAGATAGCGTGAAGTCTAGACGGTACTAGGTACCATCGGTAATAGATTTTATAAGAGTTTTCCTTGATACGAACTGACAAGGAGCTCTTAACAATTTCCTGTCTGATGTCAGCCCACTCCTCGACAGTTAACGTTTCCCCTATATCTCGTTCCCACGCCAATTCATGGGCCTCTTTCGCAGGGGTATTGTGTGAGAGCAAGATTTGGTAAATAGTGGATAATAAACCCTTGGTAGAGCGTTGACCACAACATAATGATTCAAATGCAGTTTTGATTGGGGGACGAGCAGTTTTACAAAGAGTAGTATAGAAGTGGCGGATTTGTAGAAATTGATAGAAAGTTGAATGGGGAAGGGAGAAGCGGGATTGTAGGTCCGTAAACAAGGGAAATGAAGAAAGAGGGGCCAGATCAAACAAGAAAAGGACGTTATGCGAAGTCCAATATTTAAACGCAAGATGGTTAGTACCTGGAGGGAAGTCAACATTGTCCCAAAGAGGAGTCAGAAACGGAGTATAGGAACGAAGATGGTAACAGCGGGTGCACTGATCCCAGATCGATAATGTGAAATGCATCGTCGGCAATAAGAGAGACGAGGCAGGGCGGGAGCGAGGCGCGCACCATAACAAGGTTGAGGGTGAATACATATTCATTACATTAGCTTCCAAAAGCGTCCACAGTCTCTGTTCAGGAGGCGAGTGCCAGAGGACACAGGAGGCTAAGTGTGTAGCTCGGTAATAATTAATCAGATCCGGCATACTACGGCCCCCTGAGGTACGATGTTGTTGGAGTAATCGTATCTTGACTCTGGGTTTCTTTCCAGCCCAGATGAAGATGGACAAATCCCTTTGAAGATTCTTCAATATTTTAGTCGGTATGTGGATCGGGAGGGTCTGCCAAAGATATAGTAAACGCGGAAGTATGTTCATTTTGGTAGCAGCAATACGCCCAAACCAAGAGATAAAGAGTTTGTTCCATCCAACCAGATCAGTACGTATAGATGCAAAGAGACGTGGAAAATTGGCTGCATATAATGACGCGTGAGATTTAGTTAAGTATATACCGAGGTACTTGAGTTTAGAGTGTTGCCATTTAAACGGGTAAGAAGACTGTAGGAGGCGTAAATCCCGGGGAGACACGTGTATATCTAAGATCTCCGTTTTATCAGCGTTAAGTTTGTAGTTAGACAGAAGACTATAAGTTTGAATCTCCTCAAACAGATATCGTAGAGATATAAGTGGGTCAGTTAAAGTTAAAATGACGTCGTCAGCATACAGCGCTATCTTAAATTCATGGTTTCCAACTGCAATGCCCGAGATTTTAGTATTTAGTCTGATTTTGGCCGCCAGAGGCTCCATCACCAGAGCGAAAAGCAGTGGGGAAAGTGGGCAGCCCTGTCGGGTGCCGTTTCTAATAGAGAGAGATGGTGAGGAGAGACCATTGACGAGGATGGAGGCAGAAGGGTTGTGATAAAGTGAAGTAACGGCATTATAAAAAGCACCGTGCAGGCCTATATTTCTCAAGGTTTGTTGAATAAAGGACCATGCTACTCTATCAAAGGCCTTTTCCGCATCCAAAGCCACCACCAGGGTCGGAAGCGACTTCCGTTGGGAGAGATGGATAAGATTAATAAGTCGGCGAGTGTATAACACCTTGTTATATAGTAAACAGTACTGCACAATGGAATATGTTAGCGCTATATAAATGAATGTTAATAATAATGCTAATAGTGGTAGAGCCTTACACCAGCGTTTTGCCTCCACACCATTCTTAAATAGATTCCTTATAATTATATTAAAAAGTTTAATACAACACAAAATAGACTGGCAGCTTATAAGTGTATTTATTAAAACAGTCTAATGAGAATAATACAATACAGCCATGTGGAAGTATTTCTCTCAGACTTTGTGTACCGTTTCTGGTTCAGTGTTGTTCTCATTTGATAGTGTAATACACAATGCCATTGTTTCTTTGTATAATAAAAAGTGACAGAATACATCTTGAAAGAATAACAAGAGAATATAATAAAACAACTTCTCTGGAAAGATATGTTTATTTTGATATTTAACAAATCACATATTGTATAAACTACTAGCTGCGCAGATACTGTTCTGTTTCCAATTCTTTAGCCTTTTATTTTGATTTACAAAGAAAAACTGATGGTGATAAAGTGGATTAAGAGCTTATTTTCTTGCAATGTTTTCTTTGCCACATCTGTGCTGTGTTGTTTCTTTAGGGAAGATATGTTTTTCCTTACCCAAGCTGCCTAAGTTATACGCAGACAGATATTACTCTCAGCAATGAATGTGTCTTATAGTACTACAATAGAGTGCTGATTATGTATAGTTCAATGGAAGATTCACATGCCACCTTAATGTCACTACTTCACTCAACATTGTCGTTAAATGTAGCCTTGATTTCCTCCCCCCCACACACACATTTTGTGGCTAATTCAGTAAGGATAGCATATTCTGTTAATCAGCAGAATTTTCTATCCTTTTCCTAGCATGCTGGGGGCCGCCCATCGCCGGGCAATGGCGCCCAGCATGCTGACCGGAGCCTCCCCCCCCCCCCCCCCCCTCAACAAGCAGAAATTGTGAGTGATCGCAATTTCTGCTTGTTAGCAGAAATACTGGAAGCCTCCTGCCGGCGCCTTCTCCCTGATCACAGCGGCAGCGCGTGACAACACGCAGCCGCCGTGATCACGCCCACGACATGCCCCTGGTCAGATGACTCTGCCCCCGTTCCCGCCGCACCGCCCCCGCAATGCTCCGTCTCCTCCCTGGAAATTAAGGGTTGCCTAACCCCCCCCCCCCCCCGCCCCGCGACCGCCTCTGCCTGATTGACAGGAAGAGGTGATCACATTTTCTGTGGCCCCCCACAGAAAGTGCGGGCGCATGTGCA
Organism: Pseudophryne corroboree; assembly: GCF_028390025.1. Taxonomy (NCBI): domain Eukaryota; kingdom Metazoa; phylum Chordata; class Amphibia; order Anura; family Myobatrachidae; genus Pseudophryne; species Pseudophryne corroboree. Next base: position 310,777,556 of record NC_086449.1, on the reverse strand, counting down.
GGACGGGCGATGCGAATGTCACCGCGGGGCAATCGTAAAAAATTGGGTTGGGTCGCGATTTGCGGTCCAACCTGAATTAGCCCGTTTGTCCATTAAAATTGGGTTAGCCAATACAGCATAATCTAAAACCATCCAGCACTGAATTATTACTTTAATTTATCTGCTTAAAGGAAATTTGCACTAAAAATTATCCTGGGTGAAAAATATATACATCCATTGGCCTGATTCACACTTACACGCAATGCTGATTTTCACGTAGTTGAGTTCTGTTCTGCTATTACGCGTGGCGCATGCAGAGTGTACACACAAATACGCTGAGGTTGAGATTAACAAAATCAGAAATGAATGAAAACAAAGGGCTAGAGCAGCACTATTAGACAGATAGTAACCATGGAAGTCTCAACAGCAGTGTAGGCCCCTGGGCAAAGCAATGGCCTGGGAACCCTACCCATCTTCCAGCGGTAGGGGTGGGGGGTGCTATCAGCAGCAGCTTCGATGTCCAGTGGGTGGTAGGGGGTGATCTTCTGGTCAGCATATAGGACCTGGAGCAGTAATTTCTGCTAATTACTCCTTTACTGCACAGATGGTGATAGATGGGACGGGAGAGAGAACACTAAACTGTAGAAGGGGGCATTGGACTGAATGAAGAGGCCCTGGTACATGACTTCCAGGATGGTAAGGGGTGTTTAATACGCAGGGGAGGGGTGGATTGTGGAATAGGCTTAATAGTCATCATTTTCTATTTGCTTGACTGCAGATATCTCCAGTTCCTGGAAATAGATTTCTTAGCCTTTAATGGTAAAAAACACTAGAGAGTCCCACCTTTCAGGAGGTACTGGAGACTTGGGGATCAGATTTCAGGAGCCAGAGCAATCCACCAATGAAAATATAAAACTACGTATTAGACGTGTGGAGCTGGAGCTGGGGCAAGCTGCTGGAAGTCTGATATCTCTGGTTCTGGGCATAGTGGAGACAAGCGGAAAGGGGAGAGTCCCAGCTTTTGGAGTATACCATCAGAAAAACTCTAAGTCAGACAAAACCTGAGATACAGTATCTGGCTGGGAAAAGCAATTAACAGGCTCAGGTGGGGACCACTGCTTTGAAGTCGGATATCTCCAGTTTCCCAGGGCCGATTTTCAAAAATCTGGTACCCCTGGAAAAAGGGGGCCCTAGGGCCCTTGGCTAACTGACCATTAAGTTCCATATGAAAAGACTGCCCTAACAGTAACTCCAGAAATATAATCTTAATTTCAAAAAAATTAAATTAAATCTATATTATCAGGGCTGTAACTAGGTGTGTGTGGAGTGTGCCACCACACATAGCGCTGCAGGGTAGGGGGCGCTGTTGGCAGCACTTGTCAATTATCTGTTTTAATTACTTTCACTTGCAGCTTCCCCCCTTTTTGAAGCCCAGCATCTCATTATCACCGCTGTCTCCTACCCCCGCCTGCCGTCACTGATACTTATACAACATTCATGAACTTAACCTGATAGCTCTTTGTTATTCAGTCACATTTATTACATTTCAAGATGCTGACATACCCAGGATTCGAACCCATTGCCTATGGCAGGCATGTCCAAAGTCCAGCTCGGGGGCCAGTTGCAGCCCGTGCTCACATTTCCACCGGCCCGCAGCCTCTGTGCAGCCCTCAGCTGTCAGACACACTGCCTTTGCAGACTGCTGCACCCCGCCGCACTGACACTCCCCGCTCGTTGCTGTCAGCCGCGCTACATGGTACTGACAGCTATCTTCCCCTCCTCTGCGTGCAGACTATAGGCTGGTCTGCTGATGATCTGGTGAGACAGGAGGGCTGGGGTTGCCTCTCCCGCCGACACAAACCCAGCTCTTCTGTCTGTATGAATCTATGAAAGGAGACACCAGGGAGGATCATCACGATGGCCATCTTTACTGCAGCTCTGCAGCAGTGTGCGGTGATCAGCAGTCTCAATAAGTTCAGTGCTTCACCCCCTTATAGGTTTTCTGGGCTAAAGTATTTTCAATTTTCAGTAGTTCTCCAATGTGTATTTGGCAGCACTGCTGGGGGCATATAATGTGTATCTGGCAGCACTGCTGGGGGCATATAATGTGTATCTGGTACTGGGGGCATTTGTCTATCTGGCAGCACCGGGGGCATTTGTGTATCTGGCAGCACTGGAGGCATTTGTGTATCTGGCAGCACTGCTGGGTGCATTTGGTTGGCCCCCACACATTTTCACCTCACCAAGGCCCTCATTCCGAGTTGTTCGCTCGCTAGCTGCTTTTAGCAGCATTGCACATGCTAGGCCGCCGTCCTCTGGGAGTGTATCTTAGCTTAGCAGAATAGTGAACGAAAAATTAGCAAAACTGCTACTAAATAATTCATAGCAGTTTCTGAGTAGCTCCAGACCTTCTCACAGATTGCGATCAGCTCAGTCCGTTTAGTTCCTGGTTTGACGTCACAAACACGCCCTGCGTTCGGCCAGCCACTCCCCCGTTTCTCCAGACACTCCTGCGTTTTTCCCTGACACGCGTGCATTTTTTTGCAAACGCCGGGAAAACGCTGAGTTGCCGCCCAGAAACGCCCCTTTCCTGTCAATAATTTACCGAACAGCAGTGCAACTGAAAAGTCCGCAGGATCCACAGCAAAACTGCTAAGTTTTGTGTTTAATAACTAAGCGCATGCGCCCTGCGTGCCTTGCGCATGCGCAATTTGCGACAAATTGCAGCATAGTGAAAATCGGCAACGAGCGAACAACTCGGAATGACCCCCCCAAATCTGTCCCTCTTTGCAAATAGTTTGGACACCCCTGGCCTATGGCATTGCAGTCAGACACTCTATTCATTGAGTTATCTACCCTTGCATAGAAAGCTGCAGAAATCTAAGCTTAAGAATTCTAACTATTTGAAGCTTACCTTTTGCTTTGTGAAAAAATGGGTGTGTGACTGGAATGAAACAGGTTATAGGTTTGAATCCTGGGTATGGCAGTATATTGAAATGTGTTATTTAATAAAGTGTATTGTAACTGAATAACAACGAGCTATCAAGTTATGTGCATGGATGTGTCCAAATCCATTTTCTTGCAGATATATATATATATATATATATATATATATATACTGTTGTGGGGGTGTCCGGCACTCACTGCAGACTGTTGGCAGACCCGGGTGCCATCTGCAAATAGTATTAATACAGGTAAAAGAATACTTGTATTGTGCAAAAAATGATCACATAAGGCCAATGTTTTGGGGCCCGTAGCCCCTTTGTCAAGGCCCCGAAACGTTTGCCTTATGTGATCATTTTTTGCACAATACAAGTATTCTTTTTACTAAATCCCAGAGTGCCGCTGTCTCTCTGTTTACCTGTATATATATATATATATATATATATATATATCGCTCTCTCTCTCTCTCTCTCTCTCTCTATATATATATATATATATATATATATATATCTGTATCTATCTTATGGGCTTTCTCAGGGATAAATTTTGTCATGCCCCTTCTCCATGAGGCATGCACCATCATTTTTGCATCTTTTTGCCGGAAAAAAATCATCTTAGTCGCATTCTAACATCCTTAGGATGCATGAGAAGACTGTGCTGGTTTATTTGACATGCAACACTTGTATATCTCTGTGTGACCATGTCTGAAATTTAATTTATACAAAGTGCTATGATGCAGCTTTACTGTGCCTTTTTTCCATGGCAAGTTCTGCTGTGCTAAGTATACAGACTGAGACGTATATTTATTAAGCCTTGGGGGGTCATTCCGAGTTGTTCGCTAGCTGCATTTGTTCACTGTACAGCGATGAGGCAAAAAAAGGCACATCTGCGCATGCGGCGCAATGCGCACACGCGGCGTACTATTACAACGAACAATGTAGTTTTACACAGGATCTAGCGATGCTTTTCAGTCGCACAGGCAGCCGCAGTGTGATTAACAGGAAGAGGGCGTTTCTGGGTTTCAACTGACCGTTTTCAGGGAGTGTTTGGAAAAACGCAGGCGTGCCAGGAAAAACGCAGGCATGGCTTGGTGAATGCTTGGCGTGTTTGTGACGTCAAATCAGGAACTGAATGGTCTGAAGTGATCGCAAGCGCTGAGTAGGTTTGAAGCTACTCAGAAACTGCACAAAATTATTTTGTAGCCGCTCTGCGATCCCTTCGTTCGCACTTCTGCTAAGCTAAAATACACTCCCAGTGGGCGGCGGCATAGCGTTTGCACGGCTGCTAAAAACTGCTAGCGAGCGATCAACTCGGAACGACCCCCTTGGACGGAGATAAAGTAGATGAGAGATAAAGCAACAACCAATCGGCTCCAGCGGCGGCTTCTATCTTTGGTGGGCAGGTGGGCTGCCACCGCCTGTGTAGTAGAGAGAGGTCGGAGCCGCCGTTCCCGTCCAGCCGGGCCCTGGTGCCTGAGTAATGGATCTGGCAGGCGCCGGGACCTGCGCATGCGCACAAGCTGTGGTTTGTGTGCACATGCGCATACCCCCGGTTTCAGCTGCAGCCCATAGAAGCTGGGTAGGGCTGATGATGAGGCAGGGAGTGTCTTCCAACAGGAAGCAAGCTCTCTGCTTATCGCAGCCTGGTCTGGCAGTCCCGGAGGGAACATACACCGCCCAATGGGACTGCTTATCCTACGGGTAACTGGCAGGTAGGACTTCCAATAGGAAGTCACTGCCAGTCACAGTGAAGCCAGTGCAGTCATGGACTGCATCTGGCTTCTCTGATCCTGGCGGACATTACCTGGGGGGGCTGCATTCCTGCAGCCCATAGGCAAAATCCACCACTGATCAGCTCCTGTCATTTTTCAAACATAGCCTGTAACATGGCAGTTAGGAGCTGATTGGCTGGTACCTTATCTCTGTCCACTCTATCTCCGTCCAAGGCTTAGTAAATAGACCCCATTGTCACACACAGATTTACAAGTGTTGCATATGAAATTAAGTAGCACAGTCTCGTGGAGCGTCCAATTTGCATTGCATTGTGAGTAAGACACATTTTTGGAATAAAATGCAATAAAGATGCCCGGTGTTAGCACAATACGCGGGAAACTGGTGGTTCCCTCATGCCAGACGTCTTGCGTCACATTGTGTATTGAGGCTAGTTGTATGAAGACACATCTCTACAGTACTGTATGTCTCAGCGGCTATGTGAGCCAATAAAGAAAAAAATAACAAGAACATCATGGTCTTCACATATAACCATAAAATACATGGTGGTACATTATACAAACTGTTGGCAAGAATATTACACCGAAAACATTTAAAATTTGTGTAAAAATTCACCCTACAGTACATTTATACACACTGCGCTGATAGATTACATAATTGTTCCCTAAACAGCACTATGCTCTTTCCTACATCCACCTTAACCTGCTGCTTTGGCAGATAAGCTCAGCATCATTACTGCAATATATCTGACAAATGTTATACATTTCTATAAATGCTCCATACTCTGTGTTACTCTAACATCAGTTGAGGAAACTCCAACTTAAATGAGAACACATTGCACATTTTAATGCTTGTCAACCTATATGTACCTTCTAATTGTTCTTGCAGTGGTGGAACTAAATCAATTAATGAATCTGCCGCTTCACAATTTTTTAGATTAATTCTTGGAGCAGTTCAGGCTTTGCATTGTTTAATATTTTAATTGACTAATCAATCTTTACAGCAGTGTATCCTGCGTTAGTGTGCTGATAAGAGGGGTTATAAAGGATTTTCTCTTTTTCTTCGCAGCAGCTATCACCCAATTATAGCAGTTAAGGCCCATACACACTAAAAGAGTTTCCGCCGACGCCGATATTGGCGGCAGTGGGGACCTGGCAGGGTGCGGGCATCGGCAAGTGCATACACACTTGCCGATGCTAGCGGGGAATGGAGGGTTGGTGGTGGTGGTGGTGGTGGGGCGGCGGGGGGTAACGATGCCCATGCTACATCTGCAGCATGGCTGTCGTTAACGAGGACCTCCCTCGTCTGTACATGTTCAGACGAGGGAGGGGGTTGTTATTCATGTGCAGGAGCGCGCATCGTTAACAACATTGAGTGTACACAATAGACGAGATTGTAAAAGACCTTGCTCAGATTGGCCCTTCTAAGCGATATCTTTAACTTTCTTGTCTTGTGTGTATGGGGCTTTCCCAGTGGTGCAAGTAGAAAAAATGTCTTATAAGTACTGTGTGCGGGTGTGGCCAAATGCCACATGGGGCGTGGCCAATGAAAATGGGGGCATGATACACATATGGGGGGCCAGATACACATATGTCCCCAATAGTGCCTGATACACATGCCCCCATAGTGCCAGATATGCCCCCACCATACCAGATATGCTCCTACAGTGCCAGATGCACAAATACCCCACGGTGCCAGATGCACAAATGCCCCCAGTAGTGCCATATATACCCCCACAGTGCCAGATACACATTGCCCCAGAGTGTCAAATACACAGTGCCCCAGAGTGTCAGATACACATTACCCCAGAGTGCCAGATATGCCCCCACTGCGCCAGATGCACATATGCCCCCACAGTGCCAGATACACATATGCCCTCAAAGTGCCAGATATGCCCCTACTGTAAGGGCACTAAGGATTTGGAACTCCCTGCCGGAGAAGGTAATAATGGCAGACTCTGTAAATGCATTTAAAAATGGATTGGACAGTTTTCTAGCTGTAAACGGCATCCTAGTCTATAGCATTTAACATATTGACATTATGTATATGGGAGTGATACGAAATATAGTTGTCAATAGGTACAAAACCATTATTTTGGTTGGTGCATTATAATGTGCACTGCTTAATACGGATACAGGTTGAACTCGATGGGCATTTTGCATTTTTTCAACCTCACTAACTATGTAACTATGCCAGATACACATGCCCCCAGAGTGCCATATATGTCCCTTCAGTGCCAGATATGCCCCCACAGTGCCAGATATGTCCCCACAGTGCCAGATACACATGCCTCCACAGTGCCAGATACACATGCCCCCACAGTGCCAGATACACATGCCCCCACAGTGCCAGATACACATGCCCCCACAGTGCCAGATATGCCCCCAGAGTGCCAGATATGCCCCTTCAGTACCAGATATGCCCATTCAGTGCCAGATATGCCCCACAGTGCCAGATATGCCCCACAGTGCCAGATATGCCCCCACAGTGCCAGATGCACATGCCCCCAGAGTGCCAGATATGCCACAGCAGTGCAACTCAGCATTGTTACTGCGGCCTGGGGCTGGCACGGTCTTCTGCTGCTGGCTTGCTGCTGGGGATAGGAGAGCGCAGCATGCGCTCCTCCTGCGGCGGCATCATCCTGTATATTCGAACTGGCGCCAGTCCGTGAGCCAATCAGGGCTCGCGGTCCGGCAGTGACGGCTCCTGTTTGGCTGACAGTCCACGAACTCTGATGGGCTCACGAACCGGCGTTTCAGTGCACGCCACTGCCGTCGGACTCGGGCAAGCAGGAGAGGTGCACCGTGCAGGAGAGGAGAAGCGCATGCTGCGTTCTCCTCTCTCCAACACCCGGTGTCTGCAAGGTGGCGGCCCGGTGATACGGCCTTACCTCCACACTTGCAGCACTGGGCTTTACTGTAAAAACCATTAAGTAAAACTCACCAATAAATTAATGGTGTTATTGGTAAATTTATATTAGGTTTTAGGTCTCAACATTTTAACCAAAGATATGTATTAATATAATGCTATATACTACTAGCTGAAGTACCAGGCATTGCTAGGGGATTCTACAAGATTTGGTGGCAACCCTCCAGGAGGCTTTTCCCCTCACCCGGATTCTGGGATTCTCCCGGAATAAGGGGACCCTGGGAGTGGACCGCAGGTGCAGCACGCGGCCAGCAACACACAGACCTGTCAGTCTTAGCCAGTGGTGGAAGTAGAAAAAAAGTCTTAGTGGTACTGTGTGCGCATGCCAAAAACTGGGTGTGGCCACATGCCACATGGGGTGTGGCCAATGAAAATGGGGGCGTGATAGACATATGACCAAAATAGTGCAGTGCCAGATACACATATGCGCCCAATAGTGCCAGATATGCCCGCACAGTGCCAGGTACACATATGCCCCTACAGTGCCATATATGCCCGCACAGTGCCAGATATACATATGCCCCCACAGTGCCAGATATGCCCCCACAGTGCTAGATATGCCACCACGTTGCCACATACACATATGCCCCTAATAGTGCCAGATATGCCCACACACTGTCAGATACACATACAATATGGCCCCACTGTGCCATATATGCCCCCATGGTGCTAGATATTCCCCCACAGTGTCAGATATGCCCAAACAGTGCCAGATATGCCCCCCACAGTGCTAGATATGCCCCCACAGTGCTAGATATGCCCCAACGTTGCCAGATACAAATGCCCCCACAGTGCTAGATACACATATTCCTCCACAGTGTTAGATATGCCCCCACTTTGCCAGATACACATGCCCACATAGAGCCAGATATGCCCCCAAGCAGTGCAACTCATCGTTGCCGCTGCTGCCTGGGGCCGGCACTAGCTGCTGCTGCTGCTGCTGCTGTTGGAGAGAGGAGAGCACAGCACGCGCCTCCCCTGCCCCTCTCCTGCCCTCAGTCCGGTCTCCTCCCACGGCGGCATCCAGTATTTCAGATCTAGCGCCAGTCCGTGAGCCAACCAGAGCTCGCGGTCTGGCAGCGGCGGCTCCTGATTGGCTACCGGTCCGCGAGCTCTGATTTGCTCACAAACCGGCGTTTGTGTATTACATGCTGCCGCTGTCCTCAAATGGAGAGAAGCCGCCGGTCATCAGACTGACTGACGGCAGGCAGGAGAGGGGCAGGAGAGGAGTGGCGCATGCTGCGTTCTCCTCTCTCCGACACGGTGCATGCAAGGTGGCAGCCCGGTGGTAGTGCGTACAGGCTGGGAATTTCCTACCATTACGCCATACCGCCCCGTACCACCATACTTGCAGCACTGGTCTTAGCGCAGAGAGCTCCAACTTCACCTCCAGCCCACAAACCAGTGCTTGAGGAGGGACTGCTGGGGGTGGACGCCTCTCACTCACTGGCACTGCACGACTGTGCGTTACAGCCTCTCTGTAGCTGCTGAGCACAGCCTGGCATAGGCGGCATACACATCCGCACCGCAGCCTGGGCGCCGACATTTTTAGTAAAGTTAATTACATTGTCCCGCTTCACCCTCCCTTCCCTAATTTACTTGATTTGTCTTATATACCACTCCTCATGAGCTTCTCAATTTAGCATCCACTGGATGCGCTGCTTATAGTTTGTCACACACTTGTGCAAGTTGTGCTCCATTTTCAGCAATTTTCTCTTCCAATTTCATGTGCACCTCTGATTTATGTGTGGCATCCTCCTGTGTCATTATGTCTTAGCCATAAGTATAGGTCTTGTTCCTCACACGTTGTGCAATGTCTCTTTAGAGATGCGTAGTATCACTCCATTGTGTGGCGGAGAATCATAAACTAAAAATAAAAATAGGAAATTATGGTATAGTATGTCTCCATTAGTCAAACATCCATGTAGAAAGACCATAGAAAATTCCAAGGTGCGTACCAAACTGTTCTGGACTTTTTGTCTATATGAAAGTACTTTTTAAAAAATTTGGTGTATTTCTAATAAAATACATATTTACTATTTTCTAAATATGGTACATCATTTTGTTTACATGAACATTGCTTGGTGTCGAGGGATTGGGGGGTGGTTCTCCAGGAATCGGTGATGCATGAGGTGGCAACCCTAGGCATTGCCCAGGTTTAAATCTTCAAGTTATTAAGTTATCAGTGAGTTGGATGTAACTGTCAACATTTTTTAAATAATTAGCAGTTTAGCAACTCTTCCTTCACACCCATGAGGTGGTTGCCAGGTGTCTTTTTTTTTTTGGTGGGGGCGGCGGGGGGAGATGGGGGTTGTCACCAGTAACCCTAATCATCGGCTTTCCTTTCTGTTCAGTTTTATAATCACTTTTACATTGCATATTGAGTTTAAAGTTTTCCTTCTGTTGTCAATGTAGCTATTCCAAGACTTTTGGGTACAACATTTTGTCTTTGCACCTCCACTTCTGTCAGTTATTTTAGTTCATTGATTTATTGTTATTTTAGCCATTTATTACAATTCATTAAAGTTTTTATCCATATCCATGCAGTGAAACGCTCAGAACAGGCTCCTTGTGTCAAAGTTCTGTCTGACGTAGACCAACAGGAGGTCTGACCGGGGCTTCAACCCTTTAGTATGTCTTCTTCAACCCAGTGTTATCACTATGTGAAGTTTTCATCCAAATCCATCCAGTGGAAGGCCCAGAACAGGCTTTCTGGGTCAAAGTACTGCCTGGCGAACACTAACAGGAGGTCCAACCAGGCCTCCAACCCTCTAGTATGTCTTCTGGGATCCAAACTTACCACTCTGCAAAGTTGTCATCCAAATCCATCCAGTGGAAGGCTCAAAACAGGCTCTCCAGATCAAAGTTCTGCCCAGCGTACGCCAACGGGAGGACCCTAACTCCCCCAAAACCTGGACTCGTGGAACTACACTTACCAACAAGTTGTATTGCATCTGCTGATTATCACAAATGAAAACCATGATTGCTTATAACTAGGTAATGACTCGTGGAACTATACTTACCAGCAAGTTGTATCGCATCTGCTGATTATCACAACTGAATACCATGATTGCTTAGCTCTAGGTAATGACTCGTGGAACTACACTTACCAGCAAGTTGTATTGCATCTGCTGATTATTACAAATGAATACCATGATTGCTTAGCACTAGGTAATGACTCGTGGAACTACACTTACCAGCAAGTTGTATTGCATCTGCTGATTATTACAAATGAATACCATGATTGCTTAGCACTAGGTAATGACTCGTGGAACTACACTTACCAGCAAGTTGTTCAAATCTACCTTTCCTCCCCTGATCTCTCCCCGGCTCTCCTCACGCGTACCTCCAACTGTCTCTCTGCTATCTCTTCCTGGATGTCCCAGCGCTTTCTTAAACTCAACATGTCCAAGACCGAGCTGATCATCTTCCCACCCTCCCGTACAACCTCACCTCCCACAATCTCATTATCCATTGATGGCACATGACTATCTCCTCTAGCCCCCAAGTACGCTGTCTTGGCGTAATCCTTGACTCCTTCAAACCACACATTCAGCACTTCTCACAAACTTGTCATTTTCATCTCAAAAACATTCTTTCTCACCCAGGATGCCACCAAGACCATTATCCACTTACTGATTATTTCCAGACTGGACTACTGTAATCTCCTCCTAACTGGCCTCCCTGACAATTACCTCTCTCCACTTCAATCTATTCTCAATGCTGCAGCCCGGCTCATCTTCCTCACCACACGCACTACGTCCACCTCTCCTCTCCTTCAAGCCTTTCGCTGGCTTCCCCTCCCTTTCTTCTGATTACTTCCTCCCACTCCAACCTCCAAGATTTTTAACGTGCTGCTCCCTTTCTCTGGAATTCTCTACCTCTCCCCCTCAGACTCTCCACCTCTCTACAGATTTCAAACGGGCTCTCAAGACCCACTTCTTTACCAAACCCAGTCATATCGCATCTTAACCCTCTGTCCCGTACTCTGTAATTGGGCGCTGCGAAACCCTTGTGGCGCCATATAAATAAAGGATAATAATAATAATAACAACAATAACAACTTGACCACCTCGTATTACTTTCATCCCAGTTGGTGCAGGGGTGTCTGCGTGCATAACTAGACTGACAAACGAACAGACCATTGAATTTTATATGTAAGATATATACCCTCCTTTCTAGTGTAAGTTCAGAGCTGCAAGAAATATAACATAGAAACCACACTCAGTATTTCTATTATACCAAATTAATAACAAAAACTTTACTACATGTGTATTACGTGGATTCCATACCCAAACGATGATATCTGCTTATATCTGGAAAGTTGTTTATGGATTTCCCCAATCCCCACCCAGACATCAGCAAAACAAGGAATTGCCCCGATACCTACCAGCTGTGTGGGCCCCATTACTTGTACCTGTTCCTTATTAACCTCATTTTGATACCCAGTGTCACTTTCACAAATCCTTTAGACTGTTTTGATGGCTGTGTCTGTCTTTCAGCAAGGGGAGATCCTCAACTCCAGCAACAGACTTTTAGGGTCCAACCAGCAAGAGGGGAGTAGATCTGTCTTTTTTTTCCAAACAGAAGGATTTTAACTGGAGTATAGTAGCTGCAAGTGTATGCACAGTGTGATACTGTGTGATGGCACCCTCTCACGTTCCTCTCTCCACTGATAGCCTGACAGGGAGGCATGAAGCAACATTGCAACGTGAAGACATCACTTCAGCGGCTGTGCTATGAACAGTACGGATCGGGTATGTGTGACTCCACCAGTCACCATACCGACGGTGGGATCCCGGCATTGAGATGCCCAGCAGGGGGGGCGAGCGCAACGAAGCCCCTTGCGGGCTCAATGGCGTGTGCAGGTTCTATTCCCACTCTATGGGTGTCGTGGGCACCCACGAGTGGGAATAGTCCCTGTTAGTCGGCATGCCGACTGTCGGGATTGTGAGGGAGGGGGGATGTAGATGTCGGTATTGTGACTAGCAGTGTCTCCTGACCTCCGGTCACATAACTACATTACATCCAGAGTGGTAGAGGATCATAGGCTGGGATAGCAACGACAATGCCGCCCAAACGGAGTGCACCCTGGACGACAGGCAGCACAGAAAAAGTACGAGAGAGGGACTATCAAATAGTGAAAAGCCTTATTGCGATAGGGTTTTTGTGTTTTGCTGTATGCATGAGAATGTAACCCTGGCAATATATACTATTGCTGACGATAAACCCTGTCAGGTCTTTACATTGTGAGGCCTGTTTACCAAGTATCATGTTGGCACTAAAACTGCAGCAATACCTTTTCTGATTTCACCAGAGATGGTAATAATAGATTCAAATAATTAAAAATATAAACAGCTGTAATTTAACTGTTGCTGCCCTGGGCCAGTTTCATGGATGCAGCAATTGACTTGCCCAAAGCTAAAAAATGCAAAAAAAAAGTCAATTTTATACCATTGTGCAAATGGTATTTATCATAAAAGTCCATTGTTGTTTGAGGAAAAAAGAAAATAGTGATGTTGATAATAATTATAATCATCATCATTTCCATCTCTGCATAAAAGCACTTATTCACTAGGAGCCTATTTATTGCTTAGCATAAGAGGAAGAATTACTGATTGGAGAGGATTTGGGACTCTGCAGTAATATATAGTAAATGGCAATAACGCCACGGGCATATTACTTCCTATTCTAAATGACATTTGTTGTAATAAGACCTAATATATTTTTCCCATATAAAGTCTGATGTAGAATGGTATCTTAAAGACAAGAACGGCTACCTGAGAGAAACAATCTGATGGTACCTTATCTGTGAATGGTGCAGTGCTGTATCTCATGTATCAATGATTGCATCTCTAAAACCTCTTCCAATTTATCTTGAGAGTCCTCAGACTACAACACTTCTGCAGATGGGTTTCCTTGATCACTGTCTGGAATATATTTGTGTCTGGAAAATAGAAATACTGTACAAAATCTGTGTAATCTGTTTATTTAGAGTTGCATTGTTTTTATTGTATTTTATTTGAAGGGAGTCTAAAGGCCCGTACACACAGGGCAATATAGTAAGCTATGTCGCTAATTTTTACCCTACTGAGCGATATTGCTTACTACTGTATATGTGTGTATGCTGTGTATCCCCACTTTATCTCTCTAATCAAGCTTTGATAAATATCCCACTAAATGTGAAAATTCTGTCTCCTTTATGTTCTATGTGTAGATAAAGTATACTGCCAACAGTCTGATTTTGGAGGGACAGTCCTCTTTTGAAGGGTCTGTCTTGCCATCACAATCGGGACTGAATTGGCATGATTGCCAGGCAGTTGGGGAGGTTTGTTTATTTGCTGTGGTGCACATTGCAGTGAAAGCAGGATAAAAGGGGTTAACGTGCCCTTAGAATTGTGGTATGGTACTGTAATAATAAACTGTAAGATCTGGCATAGTTTTACAGTCCTAAATAATGAAACTCATTACAACAGCCACAGGGATCCCCTGCATCAATGGTAATGCAACATGTGGGAAGCAAAACAGATATAGATCCCCCGGACAGGATACTACAATAATATCATAAGGGAGTTAACATATATGTAGCCACCTAGTGAGACTCCAATCTTGGATGCTACCTGTGGTTTCCTGTAAGTGCAGTCCAAGTCTCCTAGTACTGAGTCTGCTGACATCTGATAAAACCTTGAAGACATGTCAATCCATGTCTTCTCTCCCAAAAAAAGTCAATTGCAATCATCAGCAGCACAGAAGGCCCACATCCTAGTTTTGTCATTACAGTTTGTACACGTCATTGACCACGTTGATGTGCCACAAATTGGCAGATGCCTACAAATTGGTAGGCGTATAGCAGATGTGAGCAAGGAGGTTAGTCCACACATTGATTACAAACCAGAGTAGGTTTTTACTGAACATATCAGAATATAGGTGACAGAAGATAAAGAGCTGTCAATATAAGGTATCAATCTCTTGGACTAAGTACTCAACAATTGTACAACACCGTGACACTCCAATAACACCATGACATGCAGACCTTTTAATAGAGCCAAGTAAACAACATGCACCTATAGTCTAATCAGCCTGACCTTTAATTCTGGAGGCTCAGACATGTGATGTTGTTGTGGCTGATGAGTCATGGACAATAACACAGATATGTGATGTTTTTGTGGCTGATGAGTTATGCACAATAACACTCAGTTAAGAGACAACTTGTAGCGATTAAAAATGTGTCTACTTGTCAACACTACCATGATGTAATTTCATCAGATATTAGACAGGGATAGTTTAGCCTGGACACATTATGCCATGGTGTCTCTCTGGGACAGGGTAGATTTTTCTTTTTAGCTGAAGTCTGCCCAATTTAATTAAAAAGGGGAATAGTCCCTTCTGGTAGGTAAACTTTAATCATGACCAGGGGATGTAGTCAGCATGTCGACTGTCGCTATTTCAAAAGTGACTATATCAACACCACAATACCGTCACCAATCTCAGACACGATTCTAATGCTACTTAACCACTTCCATGGCGTGGTTGCTTGAGATGCAACCACGCCAATTTGGCCCTTCCCTGACTCTGTATCATCTGATTCAACCATATAAGAAATGTCCACTGGTGGCTAATCTTCCAGTAGCTGCCAGATTCACACTGCCTGGCCAGCCCCTCTTGATCTGTTGCTCTTCCTGCAGTCTACTCTTTCACCGGCTGTGGCTGCAGGATCACTGCAGCCACGACTCCATTGCTGCTCCCCATACCCAAAGGGATTGGCGATCTTGACAGGATCACCACCAAAGGCTGAAGGAAGGGAATCTTCCTGCAACATGGACTCTCTGAAGTGACCCCCCCTCAGTCTCTCCCAGTGCCCAGGCAACAATGATGGGTGATCCTTAGGAACACCTAATCCCTACCCCTGGCTGCTCTTCTTGCAGGCCTATGAAGTCATGTGAGTGTAATTGAGTAGAGAGAGAGAGAGAGAGAGAGAGAGAGAGTTTTATGCATTTAAATAAAAGACTTGAGGTCTATTTATTAACATTATTTTTACTAAAATAATGTTAAAAAATAGAAAAAGAAAAGAAAAGAAAAAAAAGAAAAGTGTAAAAAGAAAAGAAAAAAAACCCCAAAACATACTCACCTGTCCAAAGAGCCGGTGTCCGATGCTCCGGTGAGCGCTGCCGGGCACCGGGTCCCCCATGTGTTGCAATGTGACCCGGTGCAGTAAAGTGACGCTGCAAAGTGGCAGCACACTTAACAACACCGGGGGTCACCATAGCACACAGGATCCGGCGGACGGCAGCCCAGCAGAAACAGTGCGAACCAGCTCCCTACACTGGTAAGTATATTGATCTGCTGTGGGGGGGGGGGTCCGCTGCGCGTGGGGGTAGTCGCGATGGGGGGGTCTACCGGGCGGCGGTAGCGGCGATGTCAGTGGGTGCGGCGCATTACAAAAAATACCCCGATGATGCTGCAGAGTGTCATCGTGGGGACAGAGCTTGACCGCAAGCTCTTTTCCCTCATGCGATAATTGATACATCCCTGCGATGTAATCAGTTATCACAGTGCGAGTTTAGGCGATTTTATCACCTGTCATCCGCATCCTGGATGCGGATGGTAATAAATAAGCCCCAAAGACTTTCTTGCTTTCATGTATCAATAATATTGACATGTTTAAGGTTATCAAGTCGCACGGTTAAAATGCTTTAAGAAGCATTAGAACCATGTAGGTGCACTGTGGTGTTGATATTATCACTGTCAACATAGTGACTATCGCTATCAAGTATTCATCCCATGACCTGAAAGCATTATTGATCAGATGATCTACCAGCTATAGAATAGTGTTGTGGAGAGTTTAGTCATGGGCATGTTCTATATTTTTATATAGCAGGTACCTAGTCCTTACCTAATTAATAATAAATAATAATGAATTAATCAATTAATAAACATTGCTATATAGAATAACTATTCTCCAACTCCTATTTCCACGTTTTTTCCGTCTAGTGACAAAAACTACATGCTAACGTACCCAAACAGAAATTCTGCCTGACAGCACTTGGTAGAATTCAGCACATAAATTAAAGATGTGTCTAGTAAGAATGAACCATTGAAGCGACCAGGGAGAAAGCACAGATAGATGAAAGGTATATAACTGCCTATGGGGACCTGATTGAAGCACAGCATGTCACACCAAATCTAAACAAAGTAGCGATTTCTAGTCTTTGTCATATACTGAGCCACCTGTCCACTGCTTTCTTATAACAGCGTTCTGCGATAACAACAGATAATTAAAATAAGAAAATGCCTCCTTATGACTGATGGTCATGTTTTTTGTGATACAAGAAAATAAACACCCTGTACTATGTAAATATGAAAACCTATAAAGTTATAATTAATATGCATGCTCACATTCAAGAATATTAACAAACCATCAATACACCTGATAAATAAAGGTAAAAGCACATAGAGACATGTACTGGAATTGATCTAACAATCTGAAAGAACAACAGAGAAAGTGTAAAGAATTAAATTAAAAAGTCCAGATATCACAATATCACAGCTTCACACAATCACTTGTAAATTCACTCTTGTCGACTCAAGTCAATGTTGTTATTAATTTTCAAGGACTCACTTACATCAGGCATAGTTCCCAAAGACTAGCGTATAGCAAAAGTAGTGCCGATATTCAAAAAGGGAAGTAAAACTGAACCAGGTAATTATAAACCAGTTAGTCTTACATCTATAGTGG
The DNA here is from genome assembly GCF_028390025.1 of Pseudophryne corroboree. NCBI lineage: Eukaryota > Metazoa > Chordata > Amphibia > Anura > Myobatrachidae > Pseudophryne > Pseudophryne corroboree. The sequence goes on along the minus strand of NC_086449.1, from coordinate 310,760,240 downwards.
GGAAAGTACTAGAAGGTATTCTAAGGTATAGTATACAGAAGTTCCTTGAAGCCAATAAGGTTATTAATAGGAACCAACATGGATTTGTGAAGGACAGATCATGTCAAATAAACTTATTAGGCTTTTATGAAACAGTTAGTGTGAACCTTGATCAGGGTAAGGAGGTGGATGTAATCTTTTTAGACTTTGCTAAAGCTTTCGACACAGTACCGCACATGAGATTTATCTATAAGTTACACGATCTAGGGCTAGGGAGCACAATATGCACTTGGGTCAGAAATTGGTTACATAATAGGGAGCAGCGCGTTGTGGTAAATTTAACTTTTTCAAATTGGACTGAAGTACTAAGTGGTGTGCCACAAGGGTCTGTACTTGGACCGCTATTGTTTAACATTTTCATTAATGATCTTGCAGTAGATCTAGAGAGCTTGGTGTAAATTTTTGCAGATGATTCCAAATTGTGTAAGGTTATAAATATGGAGGGAGATGCTGAGTCTCTCCAGAACGACTTAGTTAAACTGGAAGCATGGGCAGCAAAATGGAGAATTAGCTTCAATACAAACAAGTGTATGGTAATGCACTTTGGTAGCAAGAACAAAAATAACACCTACATACTAAATGGGGTAAAGTTAGGGGATTCTGTACTGGAAAAAACTTTGGTGTTCACATAGATTGCAAGCTAAGCAGCAGTATCCAAAGTACGATTGCAGCAAAGAAGGCTAACAAGGTATTAGCATGTATAAAGTGGGGGAATTGAGGCAAGGGATGAGAGTGTTATACTCCCATTATATAAATCCCTAATGAGGCCACATCTTGAATACCGTGCACAATTTCGGGCACCATACTACAAAAAGGATATCCTGGAACTAGAAAAGGTCCATAGGCAGGCACCAAGCTAATTAAGGGGATGGAGACGCTGGAATACGAGAAAAGGCTTGCAAGGCTTGGCATGTTCACTCTGGAAAAGAGGAGACTAAGGGGGGACATGATCAACATTTACAAATATATATAGGGGGACAATACACAGAACTTGCGGGGGATCTGATTTTGGTAAGATCATCACAGAGGACGCATGGACACCCGCTTAGGCTAGAGGAGAGGAGATTTTGCACACAGAGGCGTAAAGGTTTTTTCACAGTAAGGACAATACGTGTTTGGAATTCCCTGCCGGAGAGTATAGTAATGGCGGACTCGGTTAATACTTTTAAGAATGGGCTAGATAAATTCCTAATGGATAAAGATATACAGGGTTATGGTGCATAGTCAAGCACTATAGTTCTTAAAAAAAGGGAAATAAGGAATAAAGACAATGACTGACATTAGCAACAGACAATATCAGTCCTAAAAAATAATACAGTGTAGGAGAACACACATAGGTTGAACTCGATGGACAAATTGTCTTTTTTCAACCTCAGAAACTATGTTGCTATGTTAATTACTAGTAGAGTTGAATCAAAAACATTTCTATATATTTTATAACCGAGGATAATTGCACTAAAGTGTTTCCAGTCCTGCTCTTATCAAACCACAGCAGAATGTTGCTCTATTCATAGACTGTACATTCTACTAAATGTGATTGACAAATGTTGTACAGAAAGCAGAACAATAATATTGTATTACTGTACAAGAACTTTGTGCTACTACAAAGTAGCCTGTTGTGTCACCACAATTACGCTTATCTCTACATAGGATACTTGTACGTCTTGTAGACCCCAAACCAGTTACAATATAGAACTGAGGCAGAGTTGAATGCAAAGTCTGTTTGCAGAGCGTATTTTATTTTTGTATACTCAGAGCCAATCGTACTCAACCACAGTGGAAACGGCTGAAGAGGTGTAACTGGGCAATCTCTCATACTGTAGGATAAGTTCAGTAAGGGCATGTCATTGGAATTGCGGAACAATTAGATCTGTGTTTATGCGTAAATACGGATCCAATAAACCTTGTATTGTGCACACTGATGATAATAATAAGGCTATAAATCCAAGCATACAGATAGGGGTAGCCCAGCCATAGAGTTATGCACCACACTGCATGCCGTGTTCAACTCTCTAACAGCTGTGTGTCCAGGTGAGATGTTACTTCAATGTATATGGGTATTGGGTCCACTGACAATATATGTGGATTGCTTCACGTCTACAGAACCATTTATATGTGCAAAACAGCTAACATATGGTACGATCAATACATTGGTTTCCACTATAGCAATCACACATATGTATTCCATGTAGTTCATCACTTGCTGATATAAGGAAGTGCTCACACAAACTTATTGCTACAATACATGTATGTCTGCTGTTATTGGAGCAGTTTAGTTGTAGTCACAGGGCCTAATTCAACATGGATCGTAAATGTGGGGAAAATTGCACATCTTCAATCCATTACTCTGACATGTCTGCCCCGCATGCCGGGTCCTGACCACCCCCTGCAAACATGCGAGTAAATCGCACAACAATAATGTCTCGCATGTTTAGGGTTGCCATCTGCCTATGCAGCCTAGCTGCCCTCTGCCTACGTAGGCCATCGTTTGGGTCACAGTTCATGCTTAAAACAGTAAAACATACATGAGTCAATTTTCCAAAAGCAGAACTTTTGACCCGAGATTATGAATATTTCACAAACCTTACTGCAGTAGATTCATTTTAACTTCTATTCTCTTGCCAATTTCCTTCACAAACCACCACAAGCAAAAAAGCCCAACAGGAAGAGATGGCAGAATTAAAATTCCAGGCTTGGCTGGTGGCCTGATGGTGGTTATCAAGTGGAGAAAGAGTCTAGCCCCATCTGCCACCCAATTAGAGACAAATTGTAGACATGAGAGAGTGCAGAGGACAATCATCTCCTAGGATGTGTTCATAACGTACTTCTGCATACAGCCTTGGCAGGGACACCAAGAGTAATGGAGTGGTTACTAATTACTCATGGCCAGACTTTTCCAACTTGGCCAGCTGTTGAGGAAGACAAATGCCTCCATCTATAATGTACATTGTCGATTTGTGGCAGCAAGCATAGTTTTTTTATTTATGTTTATAGAAGTGGTGTGGTCACGCTTCCCATATCTGACTACACGCCATCTGTATTTCCTGTATGTCTCGGCAGTCCTGGCCCTGTGCCTGGAGGATGGGGATCAGCACGGTCATGAACCGTAGGCGGCGCCTGCAGCAAAGGCTAAAATCAAAGCAAACAGGCTAAAAGCAAAGCAGTTGCTTTGGAACCCGGGAATGCAGTAATTTTGCTGAACCTGATGATACAATATTAACTACATAGATCTCTAGAGTTCATTATTAATAATTTAGGGTGACATTTTTCATGTGAACCATAAGATGATTACAGAATTTCTCCAGTATTTTTAAGGAGGGATTTACCACCCACTGGAAGATATTGTATTCAAGTTTATGTCCCCAAATAATGTGGGTTACTTATTAAGGCAACAGGAATGATAGGTACAAATATGTCCATTTGTGCTCTTTGTAGCTAGCACAGTTCAGTAAGTGCAGCTTTAGGATCTGCATAAGTTTCCTGCCTATTTTCAACTTACTCTATATGACTGACATATTAACTTGCCATTGTCACTATGTTATTTTTAGTGGTATAATTGTCGTACCTCTGATGTAAATTGCATTACTATTTCTGCCATTTTTGCTACTATAAAAAAAAATGTTATGTTATTTGCGATGTTATTTTTAGCACCTAATGACACTAATCAACTATTTGCAAAAAACACCTTGCGTACAGATTTTCTCTTTACGCAGCCTTATTCAATTTCCCTTATTGCATGATAAAAATGGCTTGCACACATTATTAACAGTTGGCTGCTTACAAATTAAACAAAGTGAAAATATCCTTTAAGAAATTAAGAGAAGAGCTCTGTAAGCTTTTTTGTGTGTGAAATGGAGTTTGGAATAAGATGCGAGAAAAACAATTGCAAATGCTCATAAACCGATGCAAATAAAAATCCAATGGAAAATGTTATCGCTTCAGTGTTCCCTTAGTGTAATGAGTTGCAGTGTATAAAACATAAATAACTTTTATGGAATGAAAAAGAAAAGTTCAAATGATTTAAGATTGTTGTAAAATGTGCTAGTAGGCGGAATTACATACTTATCATATTTGCTTTTCAGGAGCTGCAGAGAGTTTGGGGAATATTTCCAAAGGCCGATTTTTATCGATTTAAAATTGTTCTAAATGTATCTAAATCAATGTTGTGTTTTTCAGGAGCTAAAGCATACATTTGCTAACATTTTAAAATGAATACCAAAAATTGTATGTTTGGGATGATTTAAAATTGATTAATTTTTTTTATTAAAGACAGTAAAAAACAAACAAAAAACAACAACAACAACAACAACAACAACAATCTTTTGTACATACAGTATACCCCAAGGTATGAAAAGGAAGGTGAACACAATGTAATGATGTATGGGTTAGGTAATGCTAAATTCATCATCACATCTCGGTTCACTTACAGTTGGACCGGTGCCAATCTTTTTTTGTGGCATACACATTTTCAAAAATGCACACGCACAACTTCATCTAATTTTTTTTCCTATCATTGCAGGAAGGTTATGTTCACATAATTGTATCATAATTAGATATGGAAGCAGCTTTAGAGGAAGGCATTTCTCTTACTCGTGCAGGAGGGATGATACAATGATATACAATGATGCAGCTGTTTCTGATTGGCTGGCTGTGTATTGGCTCCTCCTGCTGATAATACTTAATCATCAGTGTGGCATTGTATCAAGTTGCACGCATTTATTCACATTACGGCTTTGTATTTCCATTTTGACTACTGCAGATTATAAATTCAGTTTTAAGGTAATAACAAAAGATATTAGTCATTAATTTAATAAAATGCAATTTGTTAGAAAATATATCAGTAGGTGCTAAAACTCACTTTAAAGCAAGTTTGTCCGTATAGTCTGCTGTGCTTACTAAAAAAAATAAAGTGAGTTTCCGTCATGCAGATACAACTTCCCTATATGTTAGATTCCCAGCTGCCCTTTGGAAACACCAATTTACTGTAGGTTATGAATAAATCTATAGAAAAAGAAGTGAAAATAGATTCCTTCTGGAGTTATAATTTTAAGGCAATAATGGTATTTTCAAAGTGATATAAATTAGCACTGTGTCAAATATATAATAAATGCAGACTTATCTGAACAGTGAGTCTATTTTTCTTCCTTTTATTCCTGTGGGATATCTTCCCCTTGTAATCAGGATCTAAACACAAATGGAACCATATGGTGAAATTCTGTAAAATACAAATTTACTAATAAAAATAAGTATCATGCAATAACACACACAAAAAAAAAAGCTTACGTAAATATAAGTGTAGCATTTATAGGGCATAGATTCCCTGAGGAAGTCTGTATTTTAAATGAAACGCGTTGGGTTACTTCTACATGGTGGAAACATCCTTAATTCTAAAATACCTCCATCAATTGCTGTTTTTAGCTGATATGGCTTGATTATATAACCAAATAAGCATATTTTAAAAAGGGTAAAAGATATCTAAAAATAAGCTGCACCATATTTTGATAAATGTGTGTTATCCAGCGGGCAAGAAATATTTTCAGGCTCATACTTACAATCCACATAAGCCCGGTCCTTAGGAGGCAGCATGCGGGCATGGCACACCAATTTACTTTGCACATTGATTTTTGTAGTAATATATAGTCTAAACATTTAGACATAGACCACATCAGGACTGATTCATTTCCGGTTTTATCATTATCTATTGGGCAGTTGGAAACAATGAAGGATATAACAGTGGTGAGGTGCAGGAATGAAGCAGGACATAATAAATTGCCTAATCAATGGGTAAAGCAGTGTAGTCATAGTTGTTGTGATGTGAAAGGGTGTAGTGCAATACATTATTCTCTATATAGTTACATATGAAAAATAACCTTTTCTAATGACATTTTACTAACGCACTTGTATTTAGTAATGATGACAGTGACCTCATCACAGCCAAGAAACTGAAAAGCCGAAGTTCGCATTGCAATTGGAATAAAGAATAATATTGTGGAGTTCTGAAAGAAACTGTGATGAAATATGTTTTGGCAACTCTAATTAGAGAGCGAGCAGATGGCAAAAGCCTAATAAAATGACTCTCAAAACAAATGAATTTGCCAAGCTTAATCTTTGATTACGTGCATGAGTTCTCCATTTATTTTCAGCACTGTTTTTGATGTCCATGCCGGAGGGCGATGTCTCCTGCAAGCACAATAATGAAAGAAGCCGGCCAAACTAGTAAGCGTGTACAGTTATCTCAACAAATAATAGTAAGCCATAACAATCGCATGGCTCCTTTGAGATTTCTTAGGGAATGTTGTAGATTATAAAACATAAACTGCCAGACGTTGCCAGAAGGCAGCCATCTTATATGGAACCTACTGTAATGAAAATGAGGAGCACCAAGATTTAAAGTTAGAATTAAATGGTATCTACATTAAATAATCTGAATATTAGCTAGAACAGTCATGGGCATCAGTAGGCCTGACCTAAAAAGAATCACATGTTTTCCTGACCAAAGTAATGTCTGTTTAGTCGAATTCTCACTTTGTTTTCATTAGGTCCATGTAGTCCTTATACAGGGCCTTATTATACAGCAAAAAAGAAAAGTAACTTTGCACCTGTACAAACCATATTGCAATGCAAGGGGTGCTGCATGATTGTCCACATTCCGGCTGCCAGGTTGGCTCAGCAGGGGGCTTTGCGCTGCAAAGGGAGGTGTAATGGGGAGTAGCAGGGACGTGGCAAAGAGAGTGCGTCATTGTAGCACCGCCCCCACTACGTTATGGCGAGATTACCAGCATAGTGGGGGCACGGGACATGGTCACAATGACGCAAATCGCATCATCGGCACCCCCGCTGCGGGGGGATACTTGAGTGTTTCCCCGGGGGTTGTAGGGACTCAGCTGCCGGCCGGGAGACTTGCCAACTCTTCCGGGTGGCTGGGAGCACCACCCGATTTTTGGGAGCCTCCCAGGCCATTTCGGGAGAGTAGGTAAGTATGGGGTGCAGACACATTTATTTATTTATTTTGCATGCAGGGTTAATACTGGCTGCTTTTGCATGCAGTCCACAAATGTTGGACAGCTTTATTTTTACACTGCAATGTAGATCTGAGCTCTGCAAATTTTAAATGTGCCCCACCTGCAGTGTAGCATAGTTTTGCCAAGGTGCAAACAAACTGTACTTGCTCTTTTTTGCTTCACTCCCAGAGTGAGTATTCACCCAGTTTATTTATTAGGCTTGTCATTGTCAGATTTTCACAATAACTAGATTTACCAGCCATAGATTAAGGTGCTGCTTAGGCTGTGTGAACTTGTCATTTTACTTTAATTTGATCTGATTCTGTCTCACAGTGGTAGTGAGTGTCCCCCTCATGAGGAAATAGTCCACCTGAAATGTCAATAAAAAATGTCATGCTGCCTTCCAATGGGATAGACTCTGTTCTTAAAGGGTATTTTGCAGGGCAAACGTTCTGATTTTTTTTTTTAATTATTTTTCCGTAAAGCTGTCTGTCACTATTTAGTGAGAGTGGTGTAACAGCATTTGAGCAGGGTTTTAATGGTTGAGCATAAAGTTTAGCCCCACTCCCTCTTACCTATCAGCATCCTCTGTCCTAGACCAGCACAAACTGCTGTGTACTGGACTGTGGTGGGTTCAGGGAGTATGCTGCCACTGAGCCCAGCGGCTGTCTCCTCTGCCTGCGGGGGTAGGGGGTGAGCATCCCCCTCTGGTTCTGTCCCTGGCCCCATTTGGTGCCATAATTAATCTTTTAGCACGCTTGTTTTTTAGGGGGCGTGGCCATGCCTGCATGATTAGGACATGCTCCCTACAGTACTCGGGTCCACCATCACAGTCTACGGCCCTGTGCTTACTACTGCCAGTCAGCATTATCAGGATCCCCTCCAGCATCACCTGTGGCTGCACATGCGTAGAAAGACTCCTGCACAGAAGCCTGGAAGACCAGTCTTCGCAAAGGACCGCTCTTATTGAGAGAGCTGTCCTTTGCAATCCTAATTGTATATGTAAGTACATATGCAATTAGTAGGTAGGCGGTAATTGGCGGGATGCAATGCTTAGTGCATCCTGACCACAGAGATTTGAGAGGAAAAGGGTCAGCTTTATTTAATAATGTATTAAAAAGAGGGAAAAGGTATAGTACTGAATAACAGCCTTATAGACAGTATCAACATTTTGCCAAATATTCCAATAAAACATATAGATGGTGGCCAACTGCCAGCTCACCACCATCGACTCAAGGGGGCTTATGTATCAAAGCTTGAGAGAGATAGAGTACCAATAAATCTAATTGCCATATTACAGGTTGTGTTTGAAAAATGACCACTTCATCTCTCTGCAAGCTGTGAAACTCCCCTGCCAATGACCCACTAAAAGGTTTAACTTGCTCAGTGGTGTCTCTGACCCAAGCATGGTATAATAAGGTTAAACCTATGTATGGGCAAGGGGAGCGCCTCAAGACCTACAACAAAACAGACACTTTCCCACTAAGCAATAAAGCCAACAATCACAACACGTGGGTGGGAGGTGGGAACACATGGAGAGACAAGAAACCTCCCAACCAGGAAATCACTATAAACCTGTAAGCCAGCCCAAAACTCCACAGGAGTACACACTCAGATCAAAAAAAGGGTACACCCCTTACATTATTAACCCTTGTGCATGTGTGTATTCTGACACATCCTAGTAGTTTAATTTCCGAAAGTCATATAAAATGACTTGTGTCTTCTTTCGACTCCTTGATATCATTAAGCGGCTCCTTCATCTCATTAAGATGTGTACTCTGTGACAGTGTACATATAATTATAGTCGTAGAAAGGTAAAGCTAATTACAGGATATAGGGGGTCATTCCGAGTTGATCGTAGCTGTGCTAAATTTAGCACCGCTACGATCTTCTTCCCTGACATGCGGGGGGACGCCCAGCACAGGGCTAGCCCGCCCCGCATGTCAGTCCAGCCCCCCTCTCGCAGAAGTGCAACGGAATCGCACAGCGGCGATGCCTTTGCACTTCAAGAGTAGCTCCCGGCCAGCGCAGCTTTAGCATGCTGGCCGGGAGCTACTCATTGCTACCTGGCCCGCAGTGGCTGCGTGTGACGTCACGCAGCCACTGCAGTCCGCCCCCCATTCGGTCCGGCCACGCCTGCGTTGGCCGGACCAAACCCACGAAACGGCGGGCAAACGCCGCTGTTCCACACCCTCCCGCCCAGCGATCGCCTCTGCCTGTCAATCAGGCAGAGGCGATCGTATCCCTACTACGGCCTTCAGCCGTCTGGCATGCGCCTGCGCACTACGGCGCCGGCGCACGCGCAGTAGGGACTCGTTCGCTCTGCTGAGTTAAAACGCAGCGAGCGAACGGGTCAGAATGACCCCCATAGATTTAAAAAATAGCAATAAATTGGTGCTGAAACATGATATACAGATCATGTTTAATATAAGGAAACATGTTCAAGGCATATGAGCGCTCCTACAGTAGCAGAATTAACTAGAAATTATGAATAGTTTTTATATATATATATATATATATATACAGTATATTGTATATTTGAAAAACCTTTTAACAGTTGAAATGTGTTTATTCCCATGGACTTAGTTAAGAATGCACAATACTGTCGTGGTGGCCAAATCAGGGAAACAAAAAGTATAAGTCAGAAAAGATTTTAACTAGAGATGAGCGCCTGAAATTTTTCGGGTTTTGTGTTTTGGTTTTGGGTTCGGTTCCGCGGCCGTGTTTTGGGTTCGAACGCGTTTTGGCAAAACCTCACCGAATTTTTTTTGACGGATTCGGGTATGTTTTGGATTCGGGTGTTTTTTTCAAAAAACACTAAAAAACAGCTTAAATCATAGAATTTGGGGGTCATTTTGATCCCAAAGTATTATTAACCTCAAAAACCATAATTTACACTCATTTTCAGTCTATTCTGAATACCTCACACCTCACAATATTATTTTTAGTCCTAAAATTTGCACCGAGGTCGCTGTGTGAGTAAGATAAGCGACCCTAGTGGCCGACACAAACACCGGGCCCATCTAGGAGTGGCACTGCAGTGTCACGCAGGATGTCCCTTCCAAAAAACCCTCCCCAAACAGCACATGACGCAAAGAAAAAAAGAGGCGCAATGAGGTAGCTGTGTGAGTAAGATTAGCGACCCTAGTGGCCGACACAAACACCGGGCCCATCTAGGAGTGGCACTGCAGTGTCACGCAGGATGGCCCTTCCAAAAAACCCTCCCCAAACAGCACATGACGCAAAGAAAAAAAGAGGCGCAATGAGGTAGCTGTGTGAGTAAGATTAGCGACCCTAGTGGCCGACACAAACACCGGGCCCATCTAGGAGTGGCACTGCAGTGTCACGCAGGATGTCCCTTCCAAAAAACCCTCCCCAAACAGCACATGACGCAAAGAAAAAAAGAGGCGCAATGAGGTAGCTGACTGTGTGAGTAAGATTAGCGACCCTAGTGGCCGACACAAACACCGGGCCCATCTAGGAGTGGCACTGCAGTGTCACGCAGGATGTCCCTTCCAAAAAACCCTCCCCAATCAGCACATGATGCAAAGAAAAAGAAAAGAAAAAAGAGGTGCAAGATGGAATTGTCCTTGGGCCCTCCCACCCACCCTTATGTTGTATAAACAAAACAGGACATGCACACTTTAACCAACCCATCATTTCAGTGACAGGGTCTGCCACACGACTGTGACTGATATGACGGGTTGGTTTGGACCCCCCCCAAAAAAGAAGCAATTAATCTCTCCTTGCACAAACTGGCTCTACAGAGGCAAGATGTCCACCTCATCTTCACCCTCCGATATATCACCGTGTACATCCCCCTCCTCACAGATTATCAATTCGTCCCCACTGGAATCCACCATCTCAGCTCCCTGTGTACTTTGTGGAGGCAATTGCTGCTGGTCAATGTCTCCGCGGAGGAATTGATTATAATTCATTTTAATGAACATCATCTTCTCCACATTTTCTGGATGTAACCTCGTACGCCGATTGCTGACAAGGTGAGCGGCGGCACTAAACACTCTTTCGGAGTACACACTTGTGGGAGGGCAACTTAGGTAGAATAAAGCCAGTTTGTGCAAGGGCCTCCAAATTGCCTCTTTTTCCTGCCAGTATAAGTACGGACTGTGTGACGTGCCTACTTGGATGCGGTCACTCATATAATCCTCCACCATTCTATCAATGTTGAGAGAATCATATGCAGTGACAGTAGACGACATGTCCGTAATCGTTGTCAGGTCCTTCAGTCCGGACCAGATGTCAGCATCAGCAGTCGCTCCAGACTGCCCTGCATCACCGCCAGTGGGTGGGCTCGGAATTCTGAGCCTTTTCCTCGCACCCCCAGTTGCGGGAGAATGTGAAGGAGGAGATGTTGACAGGTCGCGTTCCGCTTGACTTGACAATTTTCTCACCAGCAGGTCTTTCAACCCCAGCAGACTTGTGTCTGCCGGAAAGAGAGATCCAAGGTAGGCTTTAAATCTAGGATCGAGCACGGTGGCCAAAATGTAGTGCTCTGATTTCAACAGATTGACCACCCGTGAATCCTTGTTAAGCGAATTAAGGGCTGCATCCACAAGTCCCACATGCCTAGCGGAATCGCTCCCTTTTAGCTCCTTCTTCAATGCCTCCAGCTTCTTCTGCAAAAGCCTGATGAGGGGAATGACCTGACTTAGGCTGGCAGTGTCTGAACTGACTTCACGTGTGGCAAGTTCAAAGGGCATCAGAACCTTGCACAACGTTGAAATCATTCTCCACTGCACTTGAGACAGGTGCATTCCACCTCCTATATCGTGCTCAATTGTATAGGCTTGAATGGCCTTTTGCTGCTCCTCCAACCTCTGAAGCATATAGAGGGTTGAATTCCACCTCGTTACCACTTCTTGCTTCAGATGATGGCAGGGCAGGTTCAGTAGTTTTTGGTGGTGCTCCAGTCTTCTGTACGTGGTGCCTGTACGCCGAAAGTGTCCCGCAATTTTTCTGGCCACCGACAGCATCTCTTGCACGCCCCTGTCGTTTTTTAAAAAATTCTGCACCACCAAATTCAAGGTATGTGCAAAACATGGGACGTGCTGGAATTTGCCCATATTTAATGCACACACAATATTGCTGGCGTTGTCCGATGCCACAAATCCACAGGAGAGTCCAATTGGGGTAAGCCATTCCGCGATGATCTTCCTCAGTTGCCGTAAGAGGTTTTCAGCTGTGTGCGTATTCTGGAAACCGGTGATACAAAGCGTAGCCTGCCTAGGAAAGAGTTGGCGTTTGCGAGATGCTGCTACTGGTGCCGCCGCTGCTGTTCTTGCGGCGGGAGTCCATACATCTACCCAGTGGGCTGTCACAGTCATATAGTCCTGACCCTGCCCTGCTCCACTTGTCCACATGTCCGTGGTTAAGTGGACATTGGGTACAACTGCATTTTTTAGGACACTGGTGAGTCTTTTTCTGACGTCCGTGTACATTCTCGGTATCGCCTGCCTAGAGAAGTGGAACCTAGATGGTATTTGGTAACGGGGGCACACTGCCTCAATAAATTGTCTAGTTCCCTGTGAACTAACGGCGGATACCGGACGCACGTCTAACACCAACATAGTTGTCAAGGCCTCAGTTATCCGCTTTGCAGTAGGATGACTGCTGTGATATTTCATCTTCCTCGCAAAGGACTGTTGAACAGTCAATTGCTTACTGGAAGTAGTACAAGTGGGCTTACGACTTCCCCTCTGGGATGACCATCGACTCCCAGCGGCAACAACAGCAGCGCCAGCAGCAGTAGGCGTTACACGCAAGGATGCATCGGAGGAATCCCAGGCAGGAGAGGACTCGTCAGAATTGCCAGTGACATGGCCTGCAGGACTATTGGCATTCCTGGGGAAGGAGGAAATTGACACTGAGGGAGTTGGTGGGGTGGTTTGCGTGAGCTTGGTTACAAGAGGAAGGGATTTACTGGTCAGTGGACTGCTTCCGCTGTCACCCAAAGTTTTTGAACTTGTCACTGACTTATTATGAATGCGCTGCAGGTGACGTATAAGGGAGGATGTTCCGAGGTGGTTAACGTCCTTACCCCTACTTATTACAGCTTGACAAAGGGAACACACGGCTTGACACCTGTTGTCCGCATTTCTGGTGAAATACCTCCACACCGAAGAGCTGATTTTCTTGGTATTTTCACCTGGCATGTCAACGGCCATATTCCTCCCACGGACAACAGGTGTCTCCCCGGGTGCCTGACTTAAACAAACCACCTCACCATCAGAATCCTCCTGGTCAATTTCCTCCCCAGCGCCAGCAACACCCATATCCTCCTCATCCTGGTGTACTTCAACACTGACATCTTCAATCTGACTATCAGGAACTGGACTGCGGGTGCTCCTTCCAGCACTTGCAGGGGGCGTGCAAATGGTGGAAGGCGCATGCTCTTCACGTCCAGTGTTGGGAAGGTCAGGCATCGCAACCGACACAATTGGACTCTCCTTGTGGATTTGGGATTTCGAAGAATGCACAGTTCTTTGCTGTGCTGCTTTTGCCAGCTTGAGTCTTTTCATTTTTCTAGCGAGAGGCTGAGTGCTTCCATCCTCATGTGAAGCTGAACCACTAGCCATGAACATAGGCCAGGGCCTCAGCCGTTCCTTGCCACTCCGTGTGGTAAATGGCATATTGGCAAGTTTACGCTTCTCCTCCGACAATTTTATTTTAGGTTTTGGAGTCCTTTTTTTTCTGATATTTGGTGTTTTGGATTTGACATGCTCTGTACTATGACATTGGGCATCGGCCTTGGCAGACGACGTTGCTGGCATTTCATCGTCTCGGCCATGACTAGTGGCAGCAGCTTCAGCACGAGGTGGAAGTGGATCTTGATCTTTCCCTAATTTTGGAACCTCAACATTTTTGTTCTCCATATTTTAATAGGCACAACTAAAAGGCACCTCAGGTAAACAATGGAGATGGATACTAGTATACAATTATGGACTGCCTGCCGACTGCAGACACAGAGGTAGCCACAGCCGTGAACTACCGTACTGTACTGTGTCTGCAGCTAATATAGACTGGTTGATAAAGAGAAGATGTCTATGTAACTATGTATGTATAAAGAAGACTGAAAAAAATCCACGGTTAGGTGGTATACAATTATGGACGGACTGCCTGCCGAGTGCAGACACAGAGGTAGCCACAGCCGTGAACTACCGTACTGTACTGTGTCTGCAGCTAATATAGACTGGTTGATAAAGAGAAGATGTCTATGTAACTATGTATGTATAAAGAAGAATGAAAAAAAACCACGGTTAGGTGGTATACAATTATGGACGGACTGCCTGCCGAGTGCAGACACAGAGGTAGCCACAGCTGTGAACTACCATACTGTACTGTGTCTGCAGCTAATATAGACTGGTTGATAAAGAGAAGATGTCTATGTAACTATGTATGTATAAAGAAGAATGAAAAAAATCCACGGTTAGGTGGTATTACAATTATGGACGGACTGCCTGCCGAGTGCAGAGACACAGAGGTAGCCACAGCCGTGAACTACCGTACTGTGTCTGCTGCGACTGGATGATAAATGATATAAAAAATATATATATATCACTACTGCAGCCGGACAGGTATATATTATATATTATATAATGACGGACCTGCTGGACACTGTCTGTCAGCAGAATGAGTTTTATTTTTATAGAATAAAAAAAAAAAAAACACACAAGTGAAGTCACACGACGAGTGTTTAACTTTTTCAGGCAATCACAATATAAGTATACTACTAACTATACTGGTGGTCAGTGTGGTCAGGTCACTGGTCAGTCACACTGGCAGTGGCACTCCTGCAGCAAAAGTGTGCACTGTTTAATTTTAATATAATATGTACTCCTGGCTCCTGCTATAACCTATAACTGGCACTGCAGTAGTGCTCCCCAGTCTCCCCCACAATTATAAGCTGTGTGAGCTGAGCAGTCAGACAGATATATAATATATATAGATGATGCAGCACACTGGCCTGAGCCTGAGCAGTGCACACAGATATGGTATGTGACTGACTGAGTCACTGTGTGTATCGCTTTTTTCAGGCAGAGAACGGATATATTAAATAAACTGCACTGTGTGTCTGGTGGTCACTCACTATATAATATATTATGTACTCCTGGCTCCTGCTATAACCTATAAACTGGCACTGCAGTAGTGCTCCCCAGTCTCCCCCACAATTATAAGCTGTGTGAGCTGAGCAGTCAGACAGATATATATAATATTATATATAGATAATAGATGATGCAGCACACTGGCCTGAGCCTGAGCAGTGCACACAGATATGGTATGTGACTGACTGAGTCACTGTGTGTATCGCTTTTTTCAGGCAGAGAACGGATATATTAAATAAACTGCACTGTGTGTCTGGTGGTCACTCACTATATAATATATTATGTACTCCTGGCTCCTGCTATAACCTATAACTGGCACTGCAGTAGTGCTCCCCAGTCTCCCCCACAATTATAAGCTGTGTGAGCTGAGCAGTCAGACAGATATATATAATATTATATATAGATAATAGATGATGCAGCACACTGGCCTGAGCCTGAGCAGTGCACACAGATATGGTATGTGACTGACTGAGTCACTGTGTGTATCGCTTTTTTCAGGCAGAGAACGGATATATTAAATAAACTGCACTGTGTGTCTGGTGGTCACTCACTATATAATATATTATGTACTCCTGGCTCCTGCTATAACCTATAACTGGCACTGCAGTAGTGCTCCCCAGTCTCCCCCACAATTATAAGCTGTGTGAGCTGAGCAGTCAGACAGATATATATAATATTATATATAGATAATAGATGATGCAGCACACTGGCCTGAGCCTGAGCAGTGCACACAGATATGGTATGTGACTGAGTCACTGTGTGCTGTGTATCGCTTTTTTCAGGCAGAGAACGGATTATAAAGTAAACTGCACTGTCCTCACTAGTAAACTCTCTCCACTCAGTCTCTACACTTCTACAGTAACAGTACTCCTCCTAGTCAGCTCCAGTAAATCTCTCTCAGTCTCTTATAATCTAAATGGAGAGGACGCCAGCCACGTCCTCTCCCTATCAATCTCAATGCACGTGTGAAAATGGCGGCGACGCGCGGCTCCTTATATAGAATCCGAGTCTCGCGATAGAATCCGAGCCTCGCGAGAATCCGACAGCGTCATGATGACGTTCGGGCGCGCTCGGGTTAACCGAGCAAGGCGGGAAGATCCGAGTCGCTCGGACCCGTGAAAAAAAACATGAAGTTCTGGCGGGTTCGGATTCAGAGAAACCGAACCCGCTCATCTCTAATTTTAACTCAAAGTACTAACTGGGAAATAAGTCAAACCCTTCCCAGGAAAGAAAACCATTTCAGCTTTTAGTAAATAGATTTCCATATTTTCAGTCCATATTGTGGATTGTCAGTATTTCATTTGGTGTCACCATCGGGGCCCGGCATGCTCCTAACGCCTACAAGCTCGATTGTTCACTACCACTTCCTGCCCGCTTGCTACTACTGCATGCACTAATGTGATAG
Organism: Pseudophryne corroboree; assembly: GCF_028390025.1. Classification (NCBI taxonomy): domain Eukaryota; kingdom Metazoa; phylum Chordata; class Amphibia; order Anura; family Myobatrachidae; genus Pseudophryne; species Pseudophryne corroboree. Next base: position 310,743,672 of record NC_086449.1, on the reverse strand, counting down.
GGGGGCCCGCTACTACTGCCTACATTAAACGTTGTTTTTGCCGTCCTGGCGCACGTGATGTCATGATGTAACACCACAAACACAAAGTGAGAGGAGCCACAGTGAGTAAGAGCAGCCAGAACAGAAGAATAGATAACTGTAAGGGCTAGAGAGACATAAGGGGACTGACTGGGGCTGTACAGACAATGGTACTGGAGAGACAGAAGGGGCATGGCTGCTGAGACAGAAGGAGGCATAGCTTGTGAGACAGAAGGAGGCATGGCTGATGAGACAGAAGGAGGCATGGCTAGTGAGACAGAAGGCGGCATGGCTAGTGAGACAGAAGGCGGCATGGCTAGTGAGACAGAAGGCGGCATGGCTAGTGAGACAGAAGGTGGCATGGCTGGTGAGATAGAAGGGGGCTGGCAGGTCATACAGGGTTGCTGAAGAAAAAGTGGGTGGTGAACTCTGGCGCAGGGAAAGTCTGCCCAATCAAACCCCTAAACCTGCCCAAACAACAGGTGAGAATCAATACAAAATGGAAAAAAGGGGGTATGATCAAAGGCGCCTGAATGGGTGGGAAGGGAAAAACGGGAAGGGATACAGGGTATACGAGGTGATTACTTGGATTATGACATAAGCAAAATAAATAAATATAATTAATTTCAACAATACTTGATGTATTCTTCAAACGGGTCTCAATCAGAACGTCCGTCTATGGTAAGAAGCCTCAATGGATATATAAAATAGAGAAAATAAAAGAAAGACCAATGTGTAGTATGTTTAAGAGAGTCTATAAAGCAGTGGTGTCCGGAAGATGGAGCCCTGGTGATTGGGGAACTTGATAGCAGAAAGGACAGGGTCTCACCACCAATTCTTTCGAGAGTAGGGACGTACCAAGACTCACAGTGAGAAAGATGGGAGAAAGCACATAAAGGTATCTTTATCTTTTTCTGATCGATGGAAGGTACAGCGTACCTCACTCACATGTACAGCAGAAAATTTCCTCATATAATGGTATCTTTCAAAAATGGATCCAACGAAATCGATTTCAATAAAAATGTTTCTTTTTAATGAATGACAAAAAGTCAATTTGAAATAAAAATAAAAACAAATACAGAAGCCAATGCGAAAACCTTATTTGTATGGTAACAGCGGGGGTGTGGGGAGAGAGTGTTGATAAACTCCAAAAACAAGAGGGTAATCCGGAATTCCCTCCTGTAAACAAACCCCCCGTGTACCTTACAGAGGTGATCAGGCTTAGGTCAATAAAAGAAATCCACTCTCAGCATGCACCAACGCCGTTTCAACCCTAAGGTCTTTTTCAAGGTGTATGAGCTGAGAGGGGAAAGGAGCTATTTATCCTGTGAAACCGGAAATGAGAGGTTTGCAATGCATGATGGTAATCAAATAAATCTACTGTATCAAAATTGACAATATCTTGATAAGTGTAATATAATAAAATAAACTTACACAAAGGTTTACAAAGAGGAAGGGGATATATAGAGATTGAGAGGGTTATTTACGGTGGAATGATTAATGCATCCGCGGACCGGAAGTAACCATGGTCCGCGATGCGTTCCACCTGAAACCGGAAGTTGCGCTAAACCGGAAGTGGCCGTGAACAGCGATGCGTTCCACCTGAAACCGGAAGTGCGTTCCACCGGGTCTGAAAATGCGGCTAGGCATTTCACACCTCTCGAGCAGCATTTTATTTACACAATATAGAATAAACTATGGATGTATTAAGTATACAACAGAATTAGCAGTATTGTCATTAGGATAACCATAACTAGTCTAAGATAGATGTTCTATACATATCAGAGTAGTATATTTCAGAAAAAGTAAAACAAAATCATGAATATAAAAAACAAATCATAATTAAAATTAAAAAATCATTATAAAGGAAATAATTGTACATATTTACATAAATTACCATGAATTACATGAAAATATTTTTTTTTTTTTTTTTTTTAGCGTAGTCAAGAATATGGAGAGGGCAGATGAAAAATCATAAGAACCATTTTAGTTCAAAATCAGAATTAAGACCTGTAGGTGCAAGTGTACTTAAATTAAAGATCCACCGCATCTCTGCTCTAGCAAGGAGCCCCTCTGTGTCCCTATCTTTCCAGGTGGCTTTGACATGTTGTATGCCAAGAAATGAAATAATATGGGAACTGGAGGAATTGTGTTTTTAAAAAAAATGTTCGGACAATGTATGGGTGGTTACCCCTTTTTTGATGTTTCTTAGATGTTCAGCGAGACGTGTCATAAGCGATCTTCCTGTTCTTCCTATATAAACCAGACCACAACTACATTTGATGTAGTATACCACATTTGTAGTGTGGCAAGTGATGAAGTCATTTATGAGATATTTTTTGTTGTTGTGAATAAATTCAGTATATTTCGAGGTCGTTGCTGGTATGGACCTGCAAACTAAACAGGTCCCACATCGGTGGAATCCTTTTGTCCGGATGGGATTAATGGATTCAAAAGGGAGGGAGCTTTTGACCAAAGAATTTTTTAGATTATTGCTTCTTCTGTATATGAACTTGGGTTTGTCGGGTATTATGTTCCATAGGACGGGATCCCTTTGTAGTAAGTGCCAATGCCTTTTGATGATCTGCTCTTGTTTTTTGTAATCAGAGCTGAATCCAGAGATAAAGGCCAATTCACTATTATTTTCCTTGTTTATGCGGTGTGGTTCCAGGATGTCCTTCCTTTCTATATTTTTCACCTCACATTCAGCTTTCTCTAATAGTGTTTTATCGTAGCCTTTGTCTAAAAACTTCTTTTTCATGATGTTTTTTTGAGTCTGATAGTCACATTTATCACTACAGTTCCTTTTTAATCGTATGAACTGTCCTTTAGGGATGCCCTTTAACCAATTGGGGTGGTGTTGACTATTGTATGGAATTAAGCTGTTGCAATCAGTTGGTTTTGAGTACCCTTTGGTAAATATATTATTGTCTTTGATGAAAATAGTCAAATCGAGGAAGTTGATGCTTTCCTGGCTGATAGTGAAGGTTAGTTGGATATTCAAAAGGTTGGAATTCAGGGAAGAACAAAAATTATTTAGCTCTGAACGATCTCCCCTCCAGATGAACAGGATATCGTCGATGTATCGGCACCAGGACACCAAGTTCGCACCGGCCAGGGACCCATTCCAGATTGTATCCTCCTCCCATCTGGCCATAAATAGATTTGCGTAGCTTGGTGCGAACTTGGTGCCCATTGCTGTGCCGACCTTCTGGAGGAAATAGTCCCCTTGGAAGAAGAAAAAATTATTCTCCAGAATAAACAAGATGCTTTCTATGATGAATTCAATTCTATCGGTGGTCATAGTGGTTTTTTCCAGGTGCCATTTTGTTGCTTCAATGCCTGCCTTGTGCTCAATAATAGTGTATAATGAAGTAACGTCGGCTGTTACTAGGTAATAATTCTCATTCCACTGTAAATCTTTAAGCTTATTAATGACGTCGGTGGTGTCTTTCAAATAAGATTTCCCTTTGATTACTTCTGTTTGAAGAAAAAAATCCACCATCTCAGAGAGGTTGGTGGTGAGACCACCAGTTCCCGAGATGATTGGACGTCCTGGGGGCTTTTCTGGATTCTTATGAATTTTGGGCAAAACGTAAATGGTGGGGGTTTTTGGATGCTGAATATTCAAAAATTCAAACTCCCTTCTACTTAAAACCCCTTTTTCAAGATACTTATTGATGAGTTTGACATAATTATTCTTGATTTTCAATGTTGGATCAGTTCGTAATTTTTGATAGGTGCCGTTAGAATTTAATTGTGATAGTATTTCATCCTTGTAGTCCTTTTTATTTTGGATGGTGATGCCTCCTCCCTTATCACAGGGTTTGATCACGATTTCTTTGTCCTCTCTAAGGGATTTTAGAGCTAATTTTTCCTTCCTAGAAAAATTTGTTCTAGGAAATTTTTTTGCGGAAACTTGGTGTTGTTTCATAAGTTGGACATTTTCTAGTACAGACTTGGTAAAGCTGTCTATTAGACTTCCTCTTATATGTGCCGGATGGAAGGTTGATTTCTTCCTAAATGGGGTAATTCCTTCATCATCCTTTTGTGTTTCCGTTGTATTGATAGCAAAAAACTTTTTTAACGAAAGTTTTCTGGAAAATTTATGGATATCAATATGTGCATTGAAAGAATCTGTTTTCGATGTGGGGGCGAATTTGAGGCCCTTTTGGAGGACATTAGTTTCCTCTCTGGTGAGGGTTCTCGAACTTAAATTGAAAATTTTTAATTGATCAATTGTTTCTGTATTTGGGACAGTAGATGTGGAAGTTTTCTTGCGTCTGGTCTTACTTCCTCCTCGTTTTCCCCTTTTCTTTTGTATTAGAACCTGGTGTTCCTGTATCTTTCTCTCTGTCCTAAAAAAGATCCTTGTTCTTGTCTATAATTAAAGGGTTCAAATCTGTTGTAGGTATTGACTGGAGATCTGGTGTCCCATCTGTTGTTACGATAATTTGGCCGATAAGGTCTTTTTGGGTAGGTCCAGTCGTTGCTAGGAGGATAATTCCTATTTCTACTGTAATAATCATGACCACCCCTTTGGGGATAGTATTGATTTTCATAGATGGGAATTCTCTCCTTAAGTTCTTCCTCCTCTACTTCTTTCTGATCCTCAAAGTTTACCTTCTTTTTCTTCTTATTTTTTTTGTTCTTCTTTTTTGTTGATTGGATGGATGGAAGGTCACAGAAATCTTGATAGTCTTCCTCTCTGTTCTTAATTTTCTTCCTTTTTTGGACTATTCCGCCGTTTCTATAGAACTCATGGTCCCTTTTTAATTTCTTTTGTTTTTTCTCTACCAAAGTTTTAGAGTGTTTATCAATCCTTATCTCCAATTCCTTGTCAAGGATGGTATATTCGGGCAATTCCTGAAAAGGCTTGACAAGGGCTTGAAGATTTTTTATTTGGTCATTGAGGTTTAATAATTTATCCCTTCTTTCCTTTGTGATTAGATGCATTAAAGAAAATGAACACGTATCAATGATTTTAGCCCATTCTTTTTTAAAATGGTCACTGGAATCATTGAAGGTGGGTTGTTTTTTAATCCTTAACCCTTTCGGGATGATGTCGTCCTTTAGATACTTTTCTAAAGTTACGACTTCCCACCATAATGCATTCTCTTTTATGAGTAAATTTCCCAATTTATTCATGGCTGTTTCTAAATCTTCATCAGTAATGTCCTCACTCTCCTCGCAACAGTCAAGTTTAAAAACTTCTTTAAGAGAGTTTTGTCGGGCCTCTAGATGTCTAAACATGATTGCAGCCTAAGTTCACACAATTTGGGATGACAAGGTTATGAAGAAAAAGTGGGTGGTGAACTCTGGCGCAGGGAAAGTCTGCCCAATCAAACCCCTAAACCTGCCCAAACAACAGGTGAGAATCAATACAAAATGGAAAAAAGGGGGTATGATCAAAGGCGCCTGAATGGGTGGGAAGGGAAAAACGGGAAGGGATACAGGGTATACGAGGTGATTACTTGGATTATGACATAAGCAAAATAAATAAATATAATTAATTTCAACAATACTTGATGTATTCTTCAAACGGGTCTCAATCAGAACGTCCGTCTATGGTAAGAAGCCTCAATGGATATATAAAATAGAGAAAATAAAAGAAAGACCAATGTGTAGTATGTTTAAGAGAGTCTATAAAGCAGTGGTGTCCGGAAGATGGAGCCCTGGTGATTGGGGAACTTGATAGCAGAAAGGACAGGGTCTCACCACCAATTCTTTCGAGAGTAGGGACGTACCAAGACTCACAGTGAGAAAGATGGGAGAAAGCACATAAAGGTATCTTTATCTTTTTCTGATCGATGGAAGGTACAGCGTACCTCACTCACATGTACAGCAGAAAATTTCCTCATATAATGGTATCTTTCAAAAATGGATCCAACGAAATCGATTTCAATAAAAATGTTTCTTTTTAATGAATGACAAAAAGTCAATTTGAAATAAAAATAAAAACAAATACAGAAGCCAATGCGAAAACCTTATTTGTATGGTAACAGCGGGGGTGTGGGGAGAGAGTGTTGATAAACTCCAAAAACAAGAGGGTAATCCGGAATTCCCTCCTGTAAACAAACCCCCCGTGTACCTTACAGAGGTGATCAGGCTTAGGTCAATAAAAGAAATCCACTCTCAGCATGCACCAACGCCGTTTCAACCCTAAGGTCTTTTTCAAGGTGTATGAGCTGAGAGGGGAAAGGAGCTATTTATCCTGTGAAACCGGAAATGAGAGGTTTGCAATGCATGATGGTAATCAAATAAATCTACTGTATCAAAATTGACAATATCTTGATAAGTGTAATATAATAAAATAAACTTACACAAAGGTTTACAAAGAGGAAGGGGATATATAGAGATTGAGAGGGTTATTTACGGTGGAATGATTAATGCATCCGCGGACCGGAAGTAACCATGGTCCGCGATGCGTTCCACCTGAAACCGGAAGTTGCGCTAAACCGGAAGTGGCCGTGAACAGCGATGCGTTCCACCTGAAACCGTAAGTGCGTTCCACCGGGTCTGAAAATGCGGCTAGGCATTTCACACCTCTCGAGCAGCATTTTATTTACACAATATAGAATAAACTATGGATGTATTAAGTATACAACAGAATTAGCAGTATTGTCATTAGGATTATTATTATTATTATTATCCTTTATTTATATGGCGCCACAAGGGTTCCGCAGCGCCCAATTACAGAGTACAAATGCACATAAAAAATAGGAAAACAGTGACTTACAGTTGAATACAATATAGGACAAGTACAGGGCAGCTAAGCATAACTACACCAGTAAACATAGAGATAAGTTCCAGGTGGTCAAAAAACTGTGGGATCTGGGCGGTTGAGGATTATTAAAGTAAGAAAAGTATAAGCACATGAGGGAAGAGGGCCCTACTCGTGAGAGCTTACATTCTAAGGGGAGGGATAACCATAACTAGTCTAAGATAGATGTTCTATACATATCAGAGTAGTATATTTCAGAAAAAGTAAAACAAAATCATGAATATAAAAAACAAATCATAATTAAAATTAAAAAATCATTATAAAGGAAATAATTGTACATATTTACATAAATTACCATGAATTACATGAAAATATATTTTTTTTTTTTTTTTAGCGTAGTCAAGAATATGGAGAGGGCAGATGAAAAATCATAAGAACCATTTTAGTTCAAAATCAGAATTAAGACCTGTAGGTGCAAGTGTACTTAAATTAAAGATCCACCGCATCTCTGCTCTAGCAAGGAGCCCCTCTGTGTCCCTATCTTTCCAGGTGGCTTTGACATGTTGTATGCCAAGAAATGAAATAATATGGGAACTGGAGGAATTGTGTTTTTTAAAAAAATGTTCGGACAATGTATGGGTGGTTACCCCTTTTTTGATGTTTCTTAGATGTTCAGCGAGACGTGTCATAAGCGATCTTCCTGTTCTTCCTATATAAACCAGACCACAACTACATTTGATGTAGTATACCACATTTGTAGTGTGGCAAGTGATGAAGTCATTTATGAGATATTTTTTGTTGTTGTGAATAAATTCAGTATATTTCGAGGTCGTTGCTGGTATGGACCTGCAAACTAAACAGGTCCCACATCGGTGGAATCCTTTTGTCCGGATGGGATTAATGGATTCAAAAGGGAGGGAGCTTTTGACCAAAGAATTTTTTAGATTATTGCTTCTTCTGTATATGAACTTGGGTTTGTCGGGTATTATGTTCCTTAGGACGGGATCCCTTTGTAGTAAGTGCCAATGCCTTTTGATGATCTGCTCTTGTTTTTTGTAATCAGAGCTGAATCCAGAGATAAAGGCCAATTCACTATTATTTTCCTTGTTTATGCGGTGTGGTTCCAGGATGTCCTTCCTTTCTATATTTTCCACCTCACATTCAGCTTTCTCTAATAGTGTTTTATCGTAGCCTTTTTCCATTTCATACAGGGTTGCTGTCTGGAGACACAGAAATTAGGCAGGAGCTAGAGACAGAAGGGGGCTGGCTGGTGAGACAGAAGCTAGGCTGCAGCTAAAGAAAAAGATGGGGGGCTGGAGCTATAGAATTAGATGGGGGACTGGCTGGGACTGTACAGACAGGGGGGCTGGAGAGACAAGAAGGCATAGCTTGTGAGACAGAAGGAGGCATGGTTGGAGGCACAGAAGGGGGGCTGACTGGAGACACACAGTAGAGGGGGCTGACTGAAGACACACAGTAGAGGGGCTGAATGGAGACACACAGAAGGAGGGCTGGAGCTAGAGAATCAGATGGAGGACTGGCTGGGACTGTAAAGACAGTGCAGGGCTGGATAGATAGAGGGGGCCTGGCTGGAGCGACAAAAGGAAGTTGGAGAGATAGAAGGGGGACTTGCTGAAGAGACAGAAGAAATGTTGGCTTGAGCTAGAGAGACACTGGGGGACTGGAGAGACAGAAGGAGGGAGGCTGGCTTTAACTGGATAGATACTGCGAGGTTGTAGCTGCAGGAACACAGGGGTAGCGAGGCCGCAGAGAACTGGGGGGGAATGGGCGGGAGTGCTACCTATATCGTCAGACCCATGCCCTACAATTTCTGATGGAAACCCTCAGTGTTAAATTGCATGCATATTCTGTCAGTTAAAATATAAACTGAGCTTGTGCAGTAAAGATGTGTAGAAGCTCACTACAAACCTATTTGTTACCTTCTCCTTCTCTGTCATCTGTGTCTTGACGAAGGTAAAAAAATATTGATTGAGAAGTGGTCCGATATGTAAAATAGGAATTGTACGTTTGTGATTAATCTTGGTTTGGAAACCTTAATTGTACATAATCAAAGGAAGCCTGCATTAAATGTATTCAAGCAAGATTAGGATATTGCACATTTCTCTTTATTAAAATATAAATAGGAAGAACAACTTATTGTTTGAACAGTAATGTGACAGTATTATACAGTGTGTACAAATGTTTAAAATTATCCAATAATATCTTCTAGAATTGCTTACTGTTTATTTTGACCAATGAAACTTATGTGATCAAATTAAGGCGTCTACTCATGAAGCAGTGAAAAGAGTGGAGAAAAGGACCAATGGAGAAGTTGCCCATAGCAACCAATCAGCTTTGAAGGAAGCCTTTTGCAAGTACATTCTATAAAATGTAAGGGAGATGCTGATTGGTTGCCATGGGCAACTTCTCCACTGGTCTGTTTCTCCACTGTTTTCACGGGTGTGGCATGGAGGGTCGACCACACTTAGGTCAACAGTGTCTAGGTTGACCACTATTGGTCAACAGGGTTTCTAGGTCGACAGGTAAAAAGGTCGACATGAGGGTTTCTTTTTAGTTTTTTTGGTGTCGTTTTCTCTGTACAGTGACCGGGAACCCCAATTAGTGCACCGTGTCCCCTCGCATGGCTGGTTTCGCTCGCTATGCTTCGGGCAAGGTTCCTCGCTCCGCTACCGCTACGCTCGGTACAGGTTACTATTCCCAGTCGTAGTCCACGTGGATCGTTAAGTATGAAAAAGTTCAAAAACAGAAAATAAATGTGAAAAACTTGTGTCAACCTTTTGACCTGTCGACCTAGAACATGTCGACCTAAGTGTGGTCGACCTAGAGACCAGATACCATTTTCACTGCTTCATGAATAGACCCCTAAATAATTTAAACTTCTTTCTACTTTAAGTACTAATTTGTATTTACAGTATTCTTGACTCTAATGGGGCAACTAATTAGGTGTGAGTCTACGATTGCAAGTTTGTTTCATGAAACTCGCTGACGTTGCACCCGAGAATTGCAGATCCAAACAGAAATGCCTATTTGCGGTACTCGTGGTGAGGGTGTGCAAATTTTCTACTAAATGTGATCTATGAGACGTGTATGAAAAAGTTAGGAGACCTTCCTGGACCCCATATAAGTAACACATTTGTTAGCAGAATCATATAGAAGGATGTTAGTGGGCATAATAAAAGTAATGTATGCGTTTGAAAAGTGTCAAATGGGCTATAATTGCATTTCGTTTAGTAAAAAAAAAATCCGAAAAGCTTACAAATTTTGTTTAATTACAAAGGAATTAAATGAAAAATGCAAAAAAAAAAAAAAGTAGGAAAAAAAAGAGAGGTGCTTTTCAGGTAATTTGAGGCTTCTTTAAATTTAAAAAAACAAATGTAAAAAAATCGTAAGCATTTATTTTATGTTGAATTAACTACTTTAATGAAATTTTGGGTGCATAACCTGACGAAAATGTTGATTTGGGGGTAATTTGAGGCTGCTTATTTATTTTATGCCTAATTAGTCATTAGGGGTGCTTGGCAAGTACTGACATTTTTACCTGGATATAAAGATTTTCCACACCCTCAAGTGGGTGTGCATAAAACAAGGTGAATTTCCTCTGAAAAAGCAATGTTTGAAATTGGATTGCAAAATGCAATTCATAATCCGAATTTGCTGTAAAAAAAAAACCAGTTGGTGCTGGTTGCACATGGCAACTAGCACCAACTCGCACCTAATTGAATTGATGCCTTTATAACAAAATTGACAAAAGAAATATGTGGCTCTGCATTTGGAGAACAAAATAGAAAACAGTTGGTAGAAAACACAACAGCATCTGTGCATCATATAAAGAGAACATAAAATACTATTATATGAGAACGTCAATAGATCACTTTTGACGTATTTATGTATGTTACATAGACCATAGAGCACATTGATTAGAACCATAAAGGCAGATTTGAATGAATTAGATGTAGAGTAAAAATATGATTTAGCCTTTGACATCTGGAATTAAAACACTCAGTTTGGCTCTGCTGGCAGCAACTTGGATCTATGCTATTTGCTCTCAATTGTGAGCTGCTATAAGAAAGCAATATAATACAGTGTAATACAAAATAAATTATAGTATATTGCCACTTGACCATTTAATGTTTACTTTAATGTTTGTTTTGTTACTCTTGAAAATTGTGGGTGAATTGCTCTGTGATGTTTAATATTATCATAGTAAGGCAACTTGCTATGTAGCCCTTGCTTTGATACTGTACGAGGCCTTTAATATTTATTTTAGATTTATTTTATTTTTTTACATTTTGCTTTTATATTCTACATTATTCATCATAAAAAGGTACAACAACATCCAAAAAATTGCACGTCTCACTCTATTCCGTATCTTGTACAATAACTTAAGTGCTGTTGTTGTAGGGTATATAGATTAATAATGCAATAATAAGCTCTGTATTTGATAGATTGGTCTTTGATGGAATTAGTGCCTACAAATGTCAGCAAAATGTGATTGTGACTCATGCATTAGTGATGTTATTAGTTTGAATTGATACACAAGGGATTTCTTTTGTGTAAAGAATGCAAAAATTGCTAAAAGAATAAAACCATTAACCTAAATGAAATGGACATATTTATTTTAAAATGTTATCAATTGAGATAATCTGAAAAGATCCATTCTATGAGTAATGGCAGTTTGGCAAAATGTGTTGCAGTACAATAGTTTGTAACTTTGCCACCCTGTTTGAGAACATCCAGATCAGTGGATGGACATCTGCCATATACAATATTTTTGTGGTCCACGTTGATAGAGTAAAGGCGACATAGTCCATGAGCGACATTGCCTAGGGTGTCCCGCACCCAGCCCAGGCCGCCTAATGTGGGCATACAACCTGTGCGATATCGCTAGAGATATCGCACAGTGACGTCATGTCGTGGCCAGGCCGTGCATGCGATCAGTCCAAATTGAGTAGCATGCAGAGCCGACACCAAGGGTCGCTTACAGCATACACACTGGACAGTATAGTAAACGATAACGTTCAGGAAAGGTCAAATGAGCAACGCCGTTTACTATATAGTCTAGTCTGTACAGGACTTAAGATTTTCCATATGCTGTATATTTGTATTAATAAAAGGAATACTCTTCGGAACACAAGTGCTACAGTTTGGTTCATCCAGTCTGCAAAGGTAAGGTGTGCCGGCGGGTTCACTACGGCTGGCCGGCGGTCGGGCTCCCGGCGACCAGCATCCCGGCGCCGGGAGCCCGACCGCCGGCTTACCGACAGCTTGGCGAGCGCAAATGAGCCCCTTGCGGGCTCGCTGCGCTCGCCACGCTATGGGCACGGTGGCGCGCTACGCGCGCCACACTATTTTATTCTCCCTCTATGGGGGTCGTGGACCCCCACGAGGGAAAATAAGTGTCGGTATGCCGGCTGTCGGGCTCCCGGCGCCGGTATACTGAGCGCCGGGAGCCCGACCGCCGGCAAACAGAAGACCACCCGTGCCGGCTAGTAGCCCTATGAGACTTTAATGCTTATGACTGTTATCATTTAATGAACTAATAAGACAGGACTGTGTATTTATCTAACACATTGTATTTAACGTGTTTTTTTATATATTGTTTCTATACCCTGTTTCTACTAATCAATTCATTTTTCCCATTATGCACAAAAAAGTACTATGGCATATCAATTCTCTGTATATACAGTATTTGCTAAATTCAGTGATTTCTCCCGGCAGTGCTCAGTGATATGCAGTACCAGCACCTTTTATGTTTTTTTCTGTGTCATTTTTTATCCTTTTAACTAATTCCAGGAACAGGAAGACATCAGTGAAATGCATAAAACTTTAGGTGAGCAGTGGTATCGTATTTAAAAAAATAATAATAATAATATACAGATATATGTCCTTATACATAATTTCTGCAGCCCTTCCCCGCATGCCAGGTCCCGTGAGACTCTGCTTGCTCCTGGCGTCTTTTTGCAGAAAATGCATCTTAGTCACAATACAATGTAACTAGGATGCTCCAGGAGACTGTATATCTGTGTGCAACTGAGTCTCTGCATCTGTATACGAAGTGCCATGATGCAGAGGCCGCAGCTTTTTTCCAATACAAGTTCCATTGTGCTTCATGTTGTTATGGAACTCCAGCCCAATTGGCTGGTGACCGCAGGATTGTTGTCTGGATTTCTGCCTGCAGGCAAATACTGAATGGCACGGTAACAGTTAACTGGAGACTTGACTGTAGAATAATATGTGTTCAAGGTACTGGTGCTAGGTGTGGCAGAATTCTCTCAGTGGAACTGCCGCAGACAATGAAGACAGTTGCTGCCAGGCTCCAGCTGCCTAGGGGGCACTTCTTCATTGTCCCAGCCAGCTTCAAGCCTAAGGGGGACATTTACTAAGCAGTGATAAGAGCAGAGAAGTGAGCCAGTGGAGAGTGCCCATGGCAACCAATCAGCACTGAGGTAACATCTATAATTTGCATACTATAAAATTATACAGAGCTGCTGATTGGTTAATGGGGCATCTTTTCCACTGGCTCACTTCTCCACTCTTATCACTGCTTAGTAAATGTCCCCCTAAGTCACAGGCAGCAACGGAGCAGGTCACTTTACATCATTCATGCCTGCAACCGCTGTGGCACTTACTACCCGCAGCCGGTCAGGCGCTATCTGAATAAACACTGACATACAGCAACTGAGTGGGCGGGTGCGTCGGGAGGGAATCCCAATACCCTTCTGAAACACGTTAACTTGTTGTGGGCAGAGCTACCTGTGTTGCTAGGGAGTTGGGGGCAGGTGCAGTGGTGCACTGTGCCCATGACCTATAGCTATGTCCCCTCAGGACAGAGCGAGACCCTCCGTTCAAGACCCTCCATTCAAGACCCTCAACCGGCCTCACACACTACAGTAAGTAGCCTGTGCTCCTCCTCCTCCTTCTCCACCCTTCTGTGTTTCCTGCCTCAGCACCTCTGCCCCTGCCCTGCTCTTTCCTATACATAACATGCCTGTCTCCCTCTCCCGGTCATGTGTATATGTCACCATGTCTCCCCTCAGATCTCAGTATGTGTCCATGTGCTCCTCCCCATTAGTCAGCACTATGTATGTCTTCATGTCCCCTCCCCCCACCAGCAGTGTAGGTTTCCATGTCCCCCGGCTCCCACCAGTAGTGTGCATGTCTCCATGTCCCACTGCACCCACCAGCAATGTGTGTCTCCATGCCACCTTACCTTCACTGGCACTATGCGAGTCTCCATGTCCCCCTCTCCACATCAAAAGTGTGTGTCTCCATGTCCTCCTTTCTCCACTAGCAGAGTGTGTCTCCATGTCCACCTCTCCCGGCCAACAATGTGTGTGTCTCCATATCCCCCCCCCCTCAAGTTAATCGGTGTGTCTTCATGTCCCCTTCCCTCCCCAGTCACCAGTGTACAGTATATGTCTACATGTCCCCTCCAGTCACCAGTGTGTGTCTCCATGACCCCAATCAGCAGTGTGTGTGTGTCTCCATGTCCGCCCTTCAAGATATTGGTGTGTTCGTCTACATGCTGTCATCCGCTAGTCACCAGAGTGTGTCTCCATGTCCCCCTCCACTCACCAGAAATGGTTGTCTCATGTCCCCTCCCCCCACCAGCAGTGTGTGTCTCCATGTTCCCCTGTATACACCCCCCCCTCAAGTAATTAGTGTGTATGTTTTCATGACCCCCTTCCCCCAACGGAAAATGAACTGTAACTGGATGGTGAGGACTGAGTTGCACAATACAACTCATTTTCATTGGATATGGGCAGGGCCGGACTGGGACCAAAAATAGGCCCTGGCATTTTTTAAGCACACAGGCCCACCTCGGTGTCAGCATCTGACTCCTCCCCTTACTATTCCCGGCTCCTCCTACTTCTTAGTTTATGCTCTTACAAATATAATTAATATTATAACAACATACAAGTGTACATCATTCTGTATTAAAATACACACAACCATTGATTGAAGTGGAAATGTTGAAGTGGGGGTATGGAAAAATAAAGGTTGTAACTAAGCGCGCGTGCTCCAGAAAAAGGGTATGGCCACTCAAAATGGGGTGTGTCCTTCTGTGTAGTTTACTACACCATATACCGCTTATACACATTATGCACCACAATAGTAGGACCCCTTATACTATCTAGTACTGGTGCCCCTTTCACATTATACCACAAATTATGAGCCGAAATTCAATCAAAGTATGAGCCGAAGACCAATCAGACAGAGAGTGCCCCAAAAAATGGGTGTGGCCAATTAAAATGGGACGTGATACACAGACATATGCCCCTAATAGTGCAGTCCCAGATCCACAATTGCCCCCACAGTGCCAGGTATACAAATGCCACCACAGTGCCAGGTATACAAATGCCCCCACAGTGCCAGATCCACAAATGCCCCACAGTGCCAGGTATACAAATGCCCACACAGTGCCAGGTATACAAATGCCCCCACAGGGCCAGGTAAACAATTGCCCCCACAGTGCCAGGTATACAAATGCCCCACAGTGCCAGCCAATTGCCCCCACAGTTCCAGGTATACAATTGCCCCGACAGCAGTGCTGCAGCTGCTTACCGCTGCTGTTGCTGCTGCTGCTGCTCCTCCAGCTGTGATGTGAGGGTGTCAGGAGGAGAGCTCAGAGCGCGGGCACGTGGCTATGTCTGGCGCCGGCGTGTAGGACTTCAAACTAGCCGCCGGTTCGTGAGCCAATCAGAGCTCGCGGACCGGCAGCGGCGGCTCCTGATTGGCTGCCGGTCCGCGAGCTCTGATTGGCTCATGAACCGGCGGCTGGTTTGAAGTCCGCTACACGCCACCAGACATAGCCGCGCTGGCGCGCTCTCCTCTCTTGACAGCTGAGAGTCGACTCGGAAGCAAACTGCTGCTGCTGCTCGGCTTGACCGGCCCACAAGGCCATCGCCCTTCTGGCATTTGCCAGAAGTGCCAGATGGCCAGTCCGGCCCTGGATATGGGTGTGTCATACATTTTACTAGTTGGCATGGGGGGGGGGGGGGAGTGCAATATCTTGCCTCCGAGCGACTAGGATGATGTTACGCCAGTGGTTAGATGAGTGCACAGATTAGACCCAGGACTTGAATGTAGTAAAAGAATGTAACACTATGACTACTGCTGTTGGTAATGATTGTCCATAGAAATGAAGCTATCCTTAGTACTTTATTTTGGCAGCAGAGTGATGTATAACACAAAAGCTGCTGCGGCCACCGGCATAGATGTGTATGAAAGCGGCGCAGCAGAAGGCTTTCATAGCCCTCCCTGCGCCGCATGCTCTCTCAGCCCCGGAGCATCCTTTGCGCGTGATGTCACAGAAGTGCCTCCCCACCACAGCCGCGCCCAGATTCCCAGAGGCACTGACTCCGCAACACAGCACCTGGGCTGCTGGCCTGGAAGCCCCGAGATGGCTAATGTAATGGATAGAGTGGGTGATATCGCGGAGGGTAATGTCTGGACGCTGAACCAATATAAAAGGTGACAGTGCTGTGCAGTGCAGTGGGTGTGCAGTGTCACTGACACTGCACAGCACTCTCAACTTTTACATTGATTCAGCGAGTCAGTCAGTTCTGCCAGCCAGTCACTATTGTTAGTGCCGGTGTCCCAACGTGCCGCATTACAGGGAAGTAGACGCACTAAATAAACTACAGCTCCCAGGAGCCCTTAGCGTCGAACCATTCCGGCGCTAAGGCCTGCTGGGAGCTGTAGTTTATTGAGCGCATCTTCTTCCCTGTAATGCGGCGCTAACAATAGTGACTGACTGCTTGGCTGCTGAGCGAGTCTCCCGGAGAGCCACTGCCAAAGGGAGGACAACAGCTTAGATACTTCCAGGAGGAGAAGCAGGAGAAGCATTACCCACCCCTCTCCCACTCCCAGTACCTCCGATCCCCATTCACGGCACCTCCACACCTCCCCTCCACCACCCGCAGTGACCCAGAACCCCCACCCGCAGCAGCCCAGCATCCGCCCCTCCCCCACCTGCAGCACCACCGCACCCACCTCTCCTCCACCCGTGATCACCCCCGCAACCGATCCTCCCCCACCCCTGGAGGCTCCGGACCCTCACCCGTGGCACCCATGCACCCGCCCCTCCCCCACCCATGGCACCACCACACCAGCCCCACCCGCGGCATCCCCGCAACCACCCCTCCCCCACCCGCGGCACCCCCGGACCCCCCCAACCACTTCTCCCCCGCACCCGCCACTCCCCCAGCCACAGCACCTACTAGGTGATTCATCAGGTCCTGTGTGCGCTGTTCACGTCATTGCAAGGGGCTACGACCCCTTAAACATTGCACGCCCTTTGTCCGTGCAATATTTAACCTCTTACACAATTATGATTGGAGGTAATACTCCATATAGTACAAATATTGCACGCACATGGGCGTGCAAGGGTTAAGGGGGCGTAGCCCCTTACGACGGTTTGAAGAGCGCCCGTAGGGCGTGATGAATCACCTAGTATATATATATATATATATATACATACATACACACACACACACACACACATATATGTACAGTACATAAGCTATATGTACAGTACCGTAGGTACTCATTGTTTACAGTTAGTACCATTCTGTGAGGCATATTAATTAAACAAAGTTTGCAGCCAATCCTCCAAAAACTGACATTGTTTAGTGCAAACTATATTTATTGGCTTTTATTGCTAAAGAAGAACACCTGTAAGATTA
Source organism: Pseudophryne corroboree (assembly GCF_028390025.1). Classification (NCBI taxonomy): domain Eukaryota; kingdom Metazoa; phylum Chordata; class Amphibia; order Anura; family Myobatrachidae; genus Pseudophryne; species Pseudophryne corroboree. The sequence continues at coordinate 310,726,221 of NC_086449.1, read as the reverse complement.
AGGGTAATAATACCGGTACAGAACATCAGTAAAATGCAAAACAGGAGTAGCAATAAAAGTGAAACTGAGAATTTACATTTTGTGTGTAATCTTGGTATTTATTATGTGGGTGCTGCATAGATATCGGCACAATCTGCTGTGTTTTTTGCAAAAGCAGTCCCCATATCCGTTTTTGAAGACTGCAAATTGGACATAATGTATTTAACAAAATCCAAAAAGCTTGAGAACATTATGGTCACCACCAGATAATGCAGAGTGTCCGTGACTACCATGTAACAATGAAAGCATAGAGCATCACAGTAACAGACATATAATCCAGAGAACAACAGAGTGACTGCCAGATAATGCAAGCAACATCACAGTGACTGTCATACTGTATGTTGAACAGAACATCAAGTGAGCACCATATACTAAAGAGAGCATCATAGTGATCACCATGTAATTCTGAGAGGATCGCAGTGACCATCTTATAATACAGAGAGTATCAATGACTGTCATTCAGTACAGAGAGCTACTGTGTAGCTTTGGACTGTACTGGTAGATGCGCAGTCCGCAACTGTACATGTGCATTTGCCTTGCGCATTTGACTCTACTTCCTACTATTCGACGAGACAGGCTCATAACGAAGCCCATGTCCAAGCATGAGACACTAGTTAAATACCATATTATTATTATAATTATTAGCAGGTTATTTAGCGTCAAGGAATGAAATTTAATGGGGAAAATAATCATAATATTTTTAAATGTGGCCCTATTAATGCAACCACCTTAAAACTGGCAGCTACCTTGCTGTACAGTATATGTGCAAGTGTATGAAACTAAGACAAATACGTTTTCTTAATATTTTAGAAGCAGTTTTAATTAGTCTTTTTTTGTCAGTAGCTGAATGTTGAAGGATAATCAGCCTTTTATGTCCTTAAAACAATCATAATCTTTCCTTACATGGAGATACGGTCTGAAAAGTGCTTTAATGGAAAAGCAAAGTGCTCTTAGTTCTACTTCTGGATGCGATAACATTTGGAGGAACAAAAATAAATGCAATGTACAACAGCAGTCAGTGATGTTTTCAAATAAAGGGTCTTATGATAACAGAACAATGTAGTGAATAATGTTCGCTTGCTAAGATAATAGACATAAGCCTTTTATGCATTCTCCTCAGGTATAGGGCAGATATTTCCTGTATGGCAAAAAGCTGATGTGGAAATAAAGAGAGACCAGAGAATATAGTGCTATTTTGTTTACAACTGTTGGATGCTGGCCTGGAAAGCTGTCTCACAAAAGGATCTCTGGCTTAAAGCACATGAATGATGTTGTGACAAAATTAAAGTCTCATACCTGTATCTATTTATCTACTTTGCGTAAATAACATGAATAATGTGATATACATTAACATTATACAGGTTGAGTATCCCATATCCAAATATTCCGAAATACGGAATATTCCGAAATACGGAATTTTTTGAGTGAGAGTGAGATAGTGAAACCTTTGTTTTTTGATGGCTCCATGTACACAAACTTTGATACACAAAGTTATTAAAAATATTGTATTGAATGACCTTCAGGCTGTGTGTATAAGGTGTATATGAAACATAAGTGAATTGTGTGAATGTAGACACACTTTGTTTAATGGACAGAGTTATAAAAAATATTGGCTAAAATGACCTTCAGGCTATGTGTATAAGGTGTATATGAAACATAAATGCATTCTGTGCTTAGACTTGGGTCCCATCGCCATGATATCTCATTATGGTATGCAATTATTCTAAAATACGGAAATATCCGATATCCAAAATACTTCCGGTCCCAAGCATTTTTGGTAAGGGATACTCATCCTGTATATAGACTGTATTACTAATATCTTCTTTGTAATATTCAAATTTTTATGGTCAAAACTCTGGAGTGAAAAGTTTATGGCAGATGAGGCACCTACCTTTTCCTTACATCTCTAATCAGAACTCACCAAAGTTCCAGCAGTACTGTATATACTGCTGCACCTGTGTATAATGCATACCTCCCAACTTTGGGAGAAGTGAAGGAGGGACACATCGCGGCGGCAAAACCTTGCCCGCCCAAAAGGGGGCATGGCCTATAGAAAAGGGAGCGTGGATTTGCGGGAGTGCCGCAATCGCAAGTATGGGGGCATGGCCCTCCGTCTCTAGTGAGTAGACGCTGTGCACATGCGCACAGCATCTATTCACCGCTGCTCTGCTCTGAACTGAGCAGAGCAGCGAGTGTTTAGAGCCTTCCAACTGCTCCCCCCCCCCACAGCGGGACACTGCGGCCCGCGGGAGGGACAGCGGGACAGACACCAAAAACCGTGACTGTCCCACAAAAATCAGGACAGTTGGGAGGTATGGTATAATGACTACATGTACCATTTGCTTTGGCTCATATATTGTGTGCAATTCTGGCTCTGGTACTGGCCAGTGCCTTCTGAGGCATTTACCTCACCACAGGTCCCTGATAGATATATATATATATATATATATTATCGAATATCAGCATTCAGTGGTCCATACACCCTCCAGAAACAAAGCACCTAACACGCCAGGTTAGCAACGTTTGGGGCCTTTACGCAGTACATTGTAGCGCTGCTATCCTGGCGTGTTAGGTGCTTAGGTGCTTTGTTGCTGGAGGCTGTATGGGCCATTGAGTGCCAATAATCGACTTGTACATTACTGTTTCTGGCACCGTGACAGCTGCATTATGCTTAAAGGAGTGTCAGCTATTCATTTCTCTCTATATATATCTACAGTATATATATATATGCAAAAGCCCTCACTCACTCACTGACTGACTGACTTATCACTAATTCTCTTACTTCCGATATGTTAGGAAGCTGAAATTTAACATACTGTAGGTATTCTTCTGACATAATGATCTTATTACCGATGAGTGGCTTGCGTTGCGTGAACCATAACCCCCAAATGGACGATCGGATCACAATTTGGATTACACCTCCCGTGTGGAGAATTAATAAACTGCATAAATGTGAAATCCCTCACTCACTCACTGACTGACTCATCACTAAGGGGTCTATTTACTAAGCCTTGGTGGAGATACAGTGGACGGAGATAAAGTACTAGGTCAACCAGCTTCTGTCATTTTTTAAACCCAGCCTGTGACATGGCAATTATGAGGTGATTGACTGGTACTTTATCTCCATCCACTTTATCTCCATCCAGGCTTAGTAAATAGACCCCTAATTCTCTTAGTTCCTGATATGTTAGGAAGATTACATTTAACAAAGGTATTCTGCAGGTGGGAAATAGGAAAACTGCGTAATTAGAATTTTAGTAAACCTCACCTAAGGGATGAAAAGGGGGTCGACATAATGACATCATTACCGATGTTTGGCTTGCGTTGATGGAACGATAACGCCCAAGTGGACAATCAGATCAAAATTTGGATTACACCTCCAAAGTGTAGAATTAAATAAACTACAAAAATGGTCTTGTCACTGTTTACCATATATGCTACAGATGCTCCTCGGGTAACTCCAAGAACCACGGATTAATATTTACTTACATTAAGACGTTTCAAATTTACAGCTCAATAGAGTTACCACATTTTAACACTCATTTATAATTACAACTGTGAAAATCAGAAACTCCACTACCCCAAATAAATAATAGGTATGCAGTCAGCATTCCGGCAGTCTGGATGGCGGTGGTCATCTGACCGACCCCTGAATCCAAACATCCCAGCCCTGGAACACTGATCACCAACATCCAGAGGATAAGTATCAGGGAGATGGTTATGGTTAGCGATGTGGGGGGGTGTAGGGTTAGGCATTAGTGGGGGTTAGCTGTGGCCACAACATCCCCTATTTTAACCCTAGCCACCACCCCCTGTGACCTAGCCATAGCTGTCGCCCCCACTATCTTAGCCCAAGTCGCCACCCTAGGCGGGTTAGGGTTAGGATAGGGGGCAGGGGAAGGTTAAATGAATTACTCCATTCCCTGTCTGCATTCTAAAAGTCATGTGACCGCTGGCATTAGGTAGCACACCTAAACAATACAGTGACATTGGTTAAATCTAAATTAATCCACCCTCTCTGATAAAACCGTAAACTGTTGAACTGTGAAAGAATTATCACATGTTGTGGAATAATGCAGTTATAAAGACACATTTTCTGTACTGTGGAACCTAGTGAGCTATTCCCTTACTGCAGATTAATTGATAGAAGGTCTGATTAGTCCAGGTGTTCTTACAGTGACAAAGAACTTGCGTCATTATAAGGATTCCTTTGTGGGACCTTCTGTTATCATAGATTCTCACGACACAAAAGATTTTACAATTCTTATGAAGAGGGCAGGATGCCCATGAAATGTGAGTCAAGCATTTACCTTTTGAACTCTTTTGTCTGAACCAAAGAATTTTACTAAGAATTTAGTATCTGACATTTCCTTTCCTGATTGTTGTATCTGGGACATTTTGAGAACTTCGATACTATATGGCAAATACTACCATTTTTTCAACATTGCATAATTAGATTATTATTTGGCTCATGAAATAAAGTGAAAATCAATGATTGTTGCTGAAAGAATTTATTTTATTAAGTTAACATACTTTGTGAGGACGAGTTATCGCGAACAAAGAAGAAATATACCATGATTGCATAGTTCTAGGTAACGATTTGTGGAACTACACTTACCAGCAAGCTGTATTGCATCTGCTGATTATCTCAAATGAATACCATGATTGCATAGTTCTAGATACATTGAAAAAAGAGGTTTGTATTTGTTTTTTTTCCCTTTGTAAAGATTCAGTTGTCTGCCTTGTTGGTATGTAATGCTTGTTTGTCTAAACTAATTTATTGCCTTAGCTTTAAAGTAGGATTGTATTGGGAGGAGTTTGCAATCATTGCATTCACATGGCAAATTTTCCTATTTAAGGTCTAGTATAAGGCTGGTAGCCGTCGGCTGGTAGTGCTTCCATAGAAGTGCTGACATAAAAGTGTTATTATAAAATTAGCATTATACCTGCGTTATACCAAAGGAAAACAGAAGGGAAACATCAACACACCAACACTACCACATATGGACTACCTTAATGCCTCAAAAGTATGTAATTCATTTTATGCATATTATCTGTATTTTTAAACTATGAAAAGACATCCCCAATCTGCTCACTACAGTTCTCTCTTATGCAAAATCATGTATGTTTTTTTGATGTAATGATTTGCTTGTAATTGGCATTGCATGTGTGGGGATGTTGCTCAGTGAAACATAGGGGGTGATTCAGAGTTGATCGTAGCTGTGCTAAATTTAGCAGAGCTACGATCAAGCACACTGACATGCGGGGTAAGGCCCAGCACAGGGATAGCCCACCCCACATGTCAGTCCCTGTCCCATCGCAGAAGTACAAAAGCATCACACAGCAGCCAATTAACCTACCAAACCACTTTTTTGTGCACTCACAGGCGCCCGAAAGGCCAGCAAAATAAATGCAAACCTCCACGTGCGTCTGTGTCTGCACAATTTACGGGCGCACCAGTAAATTGTATCAGCAGGTGTCCTAATTTTTCAATCCCAATACACTGTACTGATCACCAGCTATTAGAACCAGCTGCTCCCACTTAATAGTCTGAAGTAAACTACAATTATGGAACAATTAAATATCTATAGATATTAAATCACAATTTAAAATACCTGGATCTAAAGCCATATATCTTTTTTGCCACCAAATTAATTTCTTGGAGCACAAAAAGAGACCTTTTAATACACTTAATTTTGGATTGCCATTATATGTATGAAATCTGATATCATGTTGGAGCTGTGATACGGATTATCAGACACTGCAGTGTTTCCTAGTTCAATAAGTGTTATTATGTGTATATATGCATTATTTATGCTGATTTTTTAGAAGTAAAAATATCTTTTATATAATAAATTACATTGGAATATATGCGCTCTCTATAGATATTTAATTAACCTACCAGTTTATTTTTGGATTGTGGGAGGAAACCCATGCAAGTATTGGGATAATATACAAACTCAGCACAGTTACGGCCACGGTGGAAATTGAACCCATGACCTCAGTGCTGTGAGGCAGTAATGCTAACCATTACACCATCTGTACTATTGCACTAAATTTAGGACATTAAATTAAGATATTAAATAAGGCTCTACTATGGTTCAGAAAATGAACTAGGGCACTATTATAGGGCATAAAATTAACAACTGGGTCAGAGAAGTTTCTCTCTAGAAGCATTGGGATGGGGGCACCTTCAAAATGTTGCTATGGGGCCCACAAAGTTCTGGCTACGCCCCTGCCCATAGTTTATTATTGCATGCTGTCCGGTGTTTACCTCCTTTGATCATTTGGCCATTTGTGATCAGGTGTACTATATCTTTACATTTAGTGCGGTGTATTCATGGTGTATAGGACAGAGTGTGATTCCTGATTAGTAAAAAAACAAACAAACATTGAGCAACCTCACCAAACAGGTAATTTCAACTTTAAATTGTCATTTATTTTGTACTATCTGGACATGGCTACTAATAACAGATGCACAGACAAAATTCTTAAAGCTACAGTATGTGTGCAAATGCTAGAAGCTTAGGAGACAAAATTCCAGATCTAATTGCGATAATGACAAGGGATAACCTGGATATTGTGGCAATTACAGAGTCATGGTGCAATGAGAATCATGACTGGGACATAGCTATACCAGGATACAATTTATTTAGGAAGGATAGGATGGGAAGAATAGGAGGAGGGGTTATCACTAGCAATGTATGTGAAAAACCCCCATAAATGCTACTTCAATACAAAATATTGAAGACAAAACTGAGGCCTTTTGGGTCACCACAGAAACCGGGGAGAAGGACATTATTTGCATTGGGGTGATCTATAGACCACCAGGCCAGGGGCAGGATTTGGACAGGAACCTATTGTTGGACATCACTGAAATGGCTTTAAAGGGAGAAGTCATAATCATGGGAGACTTTAATTTACCTGATGTAAATTGGGAGGGGTCTTTTGCAAGTTCAGCTACAAACAAGTGGCAAATTTCTAAATTCCTTACAGGGAGCATCTCTCAAGCAATTGATGAGGGAACACACGCGCAACGACTCAATATTAGATTTAATTCTTACAAATGGTGACAGGATATCAGACATATATGTGGGTGAACACCTGGGATCCAGTGATCATCAAGCAGTATGATTTAGCATAAAGACAGGATCCAACTCCTGTCACACAAAATCAAAGGTGTTGGATTTTAGAGATGCTGACTTTGCAAAAATGGGAAGATGTTTAAGTGATTCCTTGGCAGACTGGAGGGACATGGAAGGAGTGCAGGAGAAGTGGGAAAAACTGAAAAGTGCAATACTAAGGGCAACAGACCTTTGTATCAATAGGGTTAGGAAAAGCACCAGGAAAAGGATGCCAGTGTGCTTCATAAAAGAAGTATCAACTAGTGTGAAAGCAAAAAAGGTGGCTTTTAGGAAATACAAACAGACTCAAAATAATAACGACAAAGGTGTATCTTGACAGACGGAAGGATGCTAAGAAAGTGATCAGACATGCAGAAGCTGGGGAGAAAATGGCCCAGTCACTAGATAAAGAGGGCACAACTTTTTTTAAGTATATAAATGAAAGGAGAAAATCAAATGGAGGAATAATAAGACTTAAGACAGAGAGTGAGAATTTAGTGGAGGGAGACAAGGCAATAGCAGATTACATAATTATTTTTGCTCAGTATTTACTACAGAAGAAGAAGGGAAGGGTCACAGTTAAGTTGCAAGGATATTCCTAAAAATAAGGTAGATGAAACTACATTTTCAGAGGAGAAGGTCCTAACAAAACTTTCAAAACTAAAAGTGGATAAATCAATTGGGCCAGATGGATACACCCAAGGATACTAAAAGAGCTAAAAGATGTGCTGGTGACACCATTAGCAGAATTATTTAACCAGTCACTAAATACAGGTGCCATTCCAGAGGACTGGAAAAGAGCGAATGTAGTTCCACTGTACAAAAGTGGAAGCAAGGAAGAAGCAAGTAACTACAGACCAGTAAGCCTTACATCAGTAGTAGGGAAAGTAATGGAAAAACTATTGAAAGAGTTGTGGAATATCTTAAAACAAACAACATGGATCCAAAACAGCATGGATTTACTGGTGGAAGATCATGCCATACAAATCTTATTGACTTTTGTGATGAAAATAATAGATCAAGGGGGAGCTGTAGATGTAGCATATCTAGAATTAAGTAAGGCATTTGACACTGTCCCACATCGCAGACTGCTATATAAACTTGAAAGCGTGGCGTTGGATTATAAAACAGTTAAATGGATAAGAACTTGGTTGCAGGATAGAAAACAGACAGTTGTAGTAAATGGAGTGCAATCTGTGGAGGGAAATGTTACCAGTGGAGTACCCCAGGGATCTGTACTTGGACGAGTTCTCTTTATTATCTTTGTTGGTGACATTGCAAATGGTATTGAAGGGAAAGTATGCCTTTTTGCAGATGATACAAAGATTTGCAACAGGGTAGACACACCGGGAGGGGTAAAACAAATGATTATGACCTAGCTAGACTTGAGAAATGGTCAAGAACGTGGCAACTACAGTTTAATGCTAAAAAATGCAAAATCATGCACTTGGGTCTCAAAAACCCAAAGGCTAAATATAGTATCAAGGGTACTATAATGGAAACTACTGAGGAGGAAAGGGATTTAGGAGTCACTAGTACTATAATGGAAACTACTATAATGGAAACTACTGAGGAGGAAAGGGATTTAGGAGTCACTATTTCAAGTGACTCAAAGGCAGAAAAGCAATGCAACAAACCAATGAGAAAGTCCGTCAGATGCTTGGTTGCATAGCGAGAGGAATCATTAGCATGAAAAAAGGAATAATGCCACTGTATAGGTCATTGGTACGGCCTCATCGGGAATACTATGTCCATTTCTGGAGACCAGAAGTTTTCACCACTGAGGGGGCATGCCCAGCGCTCTGTGAGCCGCTGGCATGTCCCCTCTCCCTCTGACTACAGTGAATATACACTGTGCGCGTGCGGAAGGCTTTCATAGCCCTCCCTACGCAGTATACTCTCTGAGCCCCGAAGCCTCCTCTGCCGTGATGTCACAGAAGTGCCTCCCCACCACAGCCGCGCCCAGATCCCAGAGGTCCTGACTCCGCAACACAGAACCTGGGCTGCCGGCCTGGAGCCCCGAGATGGCTAATGTAATGGGTAGAGTGGGTGATAGCGCGGAGGGTAATGTTTGGACGCTGAATCAATGTAAAAGGTGACAGTGTTGTGCAGTGCAGTGGGTGTCACTGAAACTGCACAGCACTCACCTTTTGCATTGATTCAGCCAGTCACTACTGCCAGCCAGTCATTATTGTTAGTGCCGGTGTCCAAACGCGCCACATTACAGGGAAGTAAATAAACTATGACTCCCAGCAGCCCTTAGCACCGAAGCATTCCGGCACTAAGGGCTGCTGGGAGCTGTAGTTTATTGAGTGCATCTTCTTCCCTGTAATGCGGCGCATTGGGACACCAGCACTAACAATAGTCATTGGCTGCTTGCCTGGTGTGCGTGTTTCCGGGAGAGCCACTGCCAAAGGGAAGACCGCAGTTTAGCTGCTTCCAGGAGGAGAAGCAGGAGAGACATTACCCGCCCCTCCCCCACTTGCAGTACGTCCGGGCCCCATCCGCAAAGTGATGCTGCTGGCTAATGTAGGGTTGGGGTCTTGCTGTACAGAGCGGAAAGGGGGGTGCTGCACACTGGCCTCTGTGAGCGCCAACTGATTCTGCCATCTCTTGATTGGCTGTATATCACCAGGACTGTTCTACAATAGCTTTTACAGTGGAGAAGTGTGGATCCTGCGTGCATATACCTAATAAAATAATATAAAAATAATTTCTTCAGATGATCTTAGACTTGAATTTGCTGATTTGCAAAGCTGCTTATTTGATAATCAATACTGTGAATTAATCTGTAAGTGTGTTATTGTAATAATCTTTCTAATCCTATGCTGTAGTCTAGTTCCATTATTCCTGTGTCTCCATATGTACCCCAAGTGCCCCAGTTACACTCATCTGTGCTTGTGGACAACAAATATACAAGCAGAGGCTATGAATGCCAAATTGCTTTCTCACTAATATTTAAAATGCCCGCTCTAATATATATTGTAAATGCCTGCACCTCTTATTACCATATCCCAAGAATGTGCGCTATACCTCGCAAAACACTGCTTCCCATAAGAGAAAACAATACACCCACACATTATCTGAGTTCCAAAGCTCGTTGATGTATATATTTGTTATTAAAAGGATATGGATTCAATATATATTACAAAGTACAGTATACCTATAGTTACATGGTTACACTCACACAGTAAGCAGTTAAAACATACAGTTACATACAATTACATACAGTTACAGGCCAGCGATACAATTACCATTCCCTCCAATGCATCTTATGTCTCTCTCTCTCTGTGAATAAATACAGGAACTGAACTGGCAGCAAGTCCATCATCCTCTGGGACCGATCAGCGACTCTGAGACCAAAAACAGGAACTACCTTCCTGTGTGATCAGCAATCTTTTATCTAGTTTGGGGGAGGGGACTCTCTCTCATTCATGATGAGTCACTAGTTTCTTTGTATATGTTGAACAGGTTCATCCTTGGGGACGTCCAAAGGGCTGGCCTGAGTGTCCTGTCCACTACCTGTTTGGGCTATGTATTGTTCTAATAAAAGTGATTTTAGCTTTTATACATGTAATCATAATTATCCGCTGCAATGTCCCACAACTTCACAACAAGCATAAAATGAATCTACACATCAATCTGGTTGCTTCAATAGTAAACATGACCGGTCTATCTGGTTTCTTTCATATAATACACATACATGACATTACTTCATTATATATAATTTTAAATCATCATGATGTCTGGAGCTTGATATTATTATAATTATGTACTGTATGAGATAAGTGTCGAATCCATCTCTGTGGCATGTTCATGTAAATGCGTGTGTTACCATATATTGCTGTGCTCGCTGCGCGTATTTGCAAGTATAGCGACTCATAATGTGTGTAGTTTGTATTATCTCTTTATGTAATTTTTTTTTGACTTCGACAAGGCAGATGCAGGATTTTCAAAGGAGGGCTTCCATATGGTTGATGAAGTGTTCTCTCACAGCCACTGTGTTACCCCCTTCCCCCCTTCCCATGTTCTGTCCCAGTCACTGTCACCTCCCCCCCTTCTCTGTATTCTGTCACTGTGTCACACTTCTGTTCTGTCCCAGTCATTGTGTCATCCCGCGTGGCTTGTCCCAGTCAGAGTCAAACTCCCCCCTGTGTTCTGTCCCAGTCACTGTGTCACCCCACCCCCGTGCTCTGTCCTAGTCATTGTGTCACCTCCCGCCGTGTTCTGTCCCAGTCACTTCCCCCCCATTTTCTGTCCCAGTCTCTGTGTCACCTCCACCCCCCCCACACCTGTTTTATTTTAAAATTGCTGTTTCAAACCTTCCCCACATGGTTAGCCACTGTGCCCCCCTCCCCTCGATTCCCTGCAGCCAGTTCAATGTAGCTACACTGTAGACCTGTCAGCTGCAGCATTGCAGCAGCAGCAGCTCCATCTGTTTCTTTTAGGCATTATGGTCTCCTTCTGCCGAGCTCCTGCTCCTACTGCCGGGCTTCTGCTGTTGTGCGGGTACCGGTGCTTCACCCCTCTCCCGCTATGCAGCTCCGGTCAGTCTGCCTCTCAGGCACCATGCGGTAGCAATGCTTAGCAGTCTGCTCCCTTACTGTCCCATCCCCGTGACGCTAATGTCTTCCTGGCCTCCCGCTCCACCCACACACTCACATGCGTGGAATCTCCAGTTCAAGGTGGATGGACTGTGGTGGTGTGGCAGCGATGGGGTGAGGAAGGGGGGGCGGACAGTGATGCGGCTTCCGCAATTGATGGGAGGTGGGGGACGGAGAAGGACAGTGGTGCTTTATTTACCCCCTACACCCCTCACTCCCCATGCCTCACTCCCCCATCTCACCCCCTGTACCTCTCACTCCCTGCAACCCTTTCAGACTCTGCTTCTATCTCACCCTGGCGCCTCTCACTCCCCCATCTCACCCCCTGCGCCTCTCACTCCCTCCCCATCTCACCGCCTGCTCCTCTCACTCCTTCCCCATCTCACCCCCTGCTCCTCTCACTTGCCCAACTCACTCCCTGTTCCTCTCACTCCCCCAACTCACTCCCTGCTCCTCTCACTCCCCCAACTCACTCCCTGCTTCTCTCACCTTCCGCTCCTCTCACTCCCCCAACTCACTCCCTGCTCCTCTCACTCACCCATCTCGCTGTGGCCTGGACTGTGGCCTTGAGCATCAGGTCCTGGCTGCAGTGTAAAGCTGGTTGCGGCCGCCAGACAGTCCTGGCTCATGTACCGGCTGCTCTTCAAAAGAAGCAAGGCTGCACTTTGAATCTGGCACTGACTGTGCGCTATTCACATCTCTCACCCCCCCAATCTTACCCCCTGATTCACTCGCCACCACCCCCAATCTCACCCCCTGCTTCGCTCATCACCCCCCTGCCATCTTACCCCCTGCACTACTCATCATCTCCCCGCCATCTCACCCCCTGCTTTGCTCATCATCCCCCCGCCATCTCACCCCCTGCTTCGTTCATAATCCCCCACATCCCTCCCTGTACTCCATCGTCAGAGCTGGAGCCGGAGCCTAGAGAATCAGATCCCCACTGCACTGTAAACTTGGCAGCGGCCGCCAGACAATCCTGACTCGCGGACGGCTACCTGCTGTTCAAAAGAAGGGGCTTCTCTTTTGAAGCTAGCGCTGATTGCGCACCAATCATGTATCGCGGACCGTTAATCAATGAGAAGCTACCACTTCTCATTGGCTGGCGGTCCGTGAGCCGTGATTGGCTCACGCCAGATTTGAAATATACTGCCCCTTCTTTTTATTGGTGCTGCAGCTGGTCCACGAGCCGTGACTGGCTGGCGGCCGCTGCCAACTTTACAATGCAGCCAGGACCTGATGCTGTGGAGGTGGAACTGGTTCCGCCTGCAATTAGAGGTGACGGAATGCAGTTCCGCCCCGTTCCAGCCCACTTTAACCACTGGGCAACATGAAGGCACAAGGTGCCGAAGAGGCACACAGGGCTTCTCATTTGCAGAAATGAGTTTTCATGGTGTATAAGAAGAGTACCGTTATGTGATAATAGGGGTAGGGACAGCACATTTTCATGGAGTCTTTGCAATGCATCTAATACCCTTCCGCAATCGTAATCCAATACTAATTCCATGCCTTCTATAAAGCAAAGCGCTTCTCATACACTTTGTAATAAATATAACAGGTTTATCAGTATCCCCAACCCTTCATGACTTATTTAATCCATAAATAAGGCACAATTGAGCAATCCATCAGATAAACATAATTAATATGTAAGTGGTAATAAAGGGATAGCAGATTGCACTTTGATGTGACATTACACTTTTGCACAGTATACTGTAGCTCTTTTCCATCTCTGCACTTTAATACAAACATTTAGAATGTGAAAGCTACTTGCATAAGTGCAGAAAGTAGGCACCAACCGGACATGCTGAGTGAAATGGCATACTAGTTGGAAACCAAGGTATTTTACTGTATGCATTGGGTATACTACATAATACCCCTATCACACTAGGCCACTGACATGGGATGTTACCATTGAAAGCCGGGTCCTGGCTTGGTGTAAAAGGATCAACTAGTGAATGGTGCCCTAGGAATTGGACCCCGGATAAGACCAGGGCTATTTCCAGGATGGACCCGTGAAAGCTGTAGTGTGAAAGGCGAGACCCAGGTTAGCTGCTGATTGGCTGTGTATGCAGAGGCCCGCCTCAAGGCGGTGACATGCAGGGCAGACAAGGGTGCAGTGTGAAGGTGATGAACTGGGAATATCCCGGTTCCAAAATGCCGTAAAAAAGGTTTTCAGCTCTGTGACATGGCTTGAAACCGTGTTCACTTTACCCAGATCGGACTCAGGATTTAGGTGTGAAAGGGGACTTAATGACCTCTATTGGTTTCTTTAAGGCATCAAATAGGTATTTATCTAGATAACTGTATGCTACATAGACTTAAAATAATCATTTGCATTTCATTACTTTACTCAGAGAAACAGTAGGTGAAAAGATTTTGGTTTTATAGTACTAGAATGGATGTGTTTTTGCTACTCTGTTTCATTTTAATTGAGCGCCGTACATTCTTCTAGCCTGTAGAAATGATTATATAATCCATAGAAAAAATAAATACAAATATCTTACAGATTTGTTTATAACACTTTAATGATGCATTGCACAGCAGCCTATGTACCACTAGTATAGCGTGAATAAGCAGCACAGCATAAACTATTCCACTCTGATGCGCATCCCGATAGGTCTTTTTGAACACTGCAGTAAACTGTAAAACCACACACTTCTAATAGTTGCATCATATTCCAATTTATCTAATTTGGTTTATAGCTATGGCTTTATTTTAACGGGTCTTTGATTATGATGTGGACCATCAATGTCACTTCATCAAAACAAGGGGCACTTGGTGCAAATTCTTAAAATGGTTTCTGAAATAAAGTTCTCAGCATCAGGGACATAGATCGCTAGCTGAACACTTTTTAATTAATATGATGTTTAATAAAATTTGTTGCTACTTGTGTCTTTGAACTATTTAATTAGTTTGAAATCTCATCAAATTTTAACCTCCTTATTTCTAAGGGCCACATTTGTTTCAAGTTAAGCACATCATTTATCATTTATAATTAAAAACCTGGATTTTCCAGTGGATTAATTTATACAGCTGATGCAGTAATTGGGGAGTAGAAGATTGTAGGAACTGAAAAGTTATTTTGCTGATTCAACGAAATGGGGTACAGCAAAAGTATCAGCTTTGTACAGTATTTACTAAACAAATGAAATACGATATAAACATGTGGAACCTCAATGGCACTGACTAGAGTATATTTAGTAATTGACACATGGGGGTAAATTTACTAATACCCCTTTCACACCAAAAATGCAGGGTCTTACCCGGGAATACGGTCCCGGGATCATGCAGGGACATTCCCGGGTAAGACGCCTTGCATACCGCAGTCAGCAGCCCAGCATATTGCCGGGTTGCTGACGTCAACGGGGATGCGGCGGGGGTGGTGCTAGAGATCACATGATCTCCAAGCGCCGTCTGTACATAGAGAGTGAACGGGAGCCGGGGCGCATTGACCCGGCTCCCGTTCACACCGCAAAGTGAGCCGTTGTTCCCGGGTTCAACCCTGGTCAAGAGCCGGGTTGAAATGCCGGGGCATGGTTCCCGGGATTTTGACTCTGGACCCTTTCATACTGCACATGAACACGGGTTATGCGCGTTCATGTGCCAGTAACCCGGGTTCAGAGGTGCTGGTGTGAAAGGGGTATAAGAAGGGAGTTCTATTTAAGATGGGATGTTGCCCATAGCAACCAATCAGATTCCAGGTATTATCTTCTAGAAGGTGCTAGATAAATGAGAAGGAGAATGTGATTGGTTGCTATGGGCAACATCCCATCTTAAATAGAACTCCCATCTTAGTAAATTTCTTCCTGTTAAATTTAAATTCTTAATTATCTACATATATAAATAAATGTGAAAGCCCTCACTCACTCACTCACTCACTCACTCACTCACTCACTCACTCACACGGACAACCGGGTCAAAATTTGGATTGCACCTCCAGTGTGTAGAACTTAATAAACTACAAAAAATGGTCCTGTCACTTTTTACCGTATCTGCTACGGGTGCTCCTCAGGTAACTCCAAGAACCATAGATTAATATTTACTTACATTAACACATCTCACTCATATTTACATCTCTATAGATTTACCAAATTATTAACACTCATTTAAAATAAGAAACTCCCGAGTCCCGTGTGAAGAACGGGTAGAACAGCTAGTTGGATATACTGTACATGCAATATAATGTTGGTAAAAAATATTTAATAAGATATAAAATTTATATAATTTTTTTTACCTGTTAGCAAGTACATATAGAAATGCTGTGTAACCAATTCAGATCAATGCCCCTGCTATCTTTGTCTGCAGAGTCCTTTTGTTAAGAATGAAACAGAAAGGTTACAAATGATGGGTCTTATTCAGCTTTAGTTGCAGTTTTGCTATTTTAGCAAAACTGCAACTGCCGTCACTCGCATGCGGGGGGCTGCCCAGCACAGGGCTATGCCGCCCAGCATGTTAATGGCGGCCAGTGATGCGATCATAATACAATTGCGATCACATCACTGATTAAGAGAAGCCCCCTGCCTTCACAGCCTGGCTGCGAAGGTAGTCGGACCACCGCCATTTTCTCCATTGCAGCGGCTGCATGTGATGTCATGCGACCGCCACAAACCCGTCCCCATTTCAGACACCACACCCCCGCAATGCTAAGTCGAAGCCCCATAAACGCCGCTTCGCACTGGCCCCGGGGATGGGAGAATGCGGTCACTGCAGTCACTGAAATGTGTGTGAAGGGATCATTTATACCTATAAAATGTGCCTCTGCTGATTTGTCATATATGTTGATATGTAATGTCATGTACCTATTTTTGCACAAATTTACTTATTTATCTATGCATCAAGTTGGCCTTGTTTTAGCTGGAGTGCAATATTTGAGATGGCAAGTGAGTGGTTATGGGTACACTAACAATTGCAGGCAGGGTGTTTTTATGCACTTAGTTTTTTTACTCATCTGTCCATTAGTGTATTTAGCCCCTAATCACTCCTGGCCAATGAAAACCAACACTGTCCTGATCAATGGCTGACTGGGTAAAATGGTCAATGCTGGCCTGGCCATCTTCGCTAGAAATTCCCCTTGTGCGGCTACCAAGTCATTGGCTCCTTAATGTACATTTTTTTAAAGAAAGCAGTCAGCTCTGCCCACTCCCTAGAGCAGGCCTGGCCAACCTGTGGCTCTCCAGCTGTTGTGAAACTACACATCCCAGCATGCCCTGCCACAGTTTTAGCATTCCCTAGTAGCACAATTGTGGCAGGGCATGCTGGAACTTGGAGTTTCACAACAGCTGGAGAGCCACAGGTTGGCCAGGCCTGCCCTAGAGACAATAGTGACGGTGCCCTGAAAACAGTACAGTTTAGCATTGGCTGTTACTCCAGGTTCAGTATGAAATACTGGGGGCCGATCCCAACTAGCGGTATTGTAGACGCTTCCCCTTACTCCATTGCTGACAGTTGTATTTTACATTAATATTTAATTAACTACATTAATAATATTTATTGTTATTTGCAGCTTAAAGTTCTTTAGCCTGTGGGAGCTAAACTCTTTCCAGTACTCTTCGTGAGCATGCAGATGCCTTTCCAGTAGACAGTAAATAGTTAACAGTTTTTGGCCACAGCGGTAAAATAAAAATATGTAATGAAATGGAACTTGTCTTAGATGGCACTTTCTATAAAAACATCTGATTTATCTTTGTCCTTCATAATATCCCCTGCAAGACCTTGGCATGTTGCAGACTTCTGTACTGCAGGCTGGCAAGGCAAGGTTCATAGTATTGAATTATTGAATGCCATGACCCACAATTGATTTCTCTTTTCTGTGGCAAATCATACAAGGGAAAGTTTATCTCCAGGGGACTAATTAACTTATGCTGCCTTCACCAATAACAGCAGACTTGTGAAGATCTTTCTTTTGAACGTGCTTGTAGTTAACGCTTGCTTACATTACTGGGCCTGGGGAGATGCAATGTAAATGGATGGGACATGTTGCTGTGGAATAGATCAAAAGATTTGCTTCTCTATTTCAGCTCAGTGGTGTTTTGTCTGAAGAGTAAAGTGTAGAGAATTCCTATCATATCCTAAGGAAACGCAGCAACTGGCATCTGTGAGGACTATTGGATGTAATATGAGTTACAGTGGAAATGTGTGCAATCATTTATTCCAGTTCCTCAACACAGTGCATGCATTTTACTATTTGTTTCATTTCTTGTATTTCTGTCTTTTCTAATGGTACCGTACGTTACTTGTACATCATATGTACATACAGGGCGGGAGGCATCAAGCATAGCATTTTGCTTGCAATGCATCCTGCCACTCTCTGCATGCATAGTCGGTTGGATCCCTCTCAGCAGGGAGGTGCGATAGAAGCCCAAAGGCCTCTATAGGGCAACGCCATCTGAAGATGGTGTTGCCCACCTCATCCAAGCCCCAGAATCTATTGTGGCTGCATCTCGAACACAGTGAGAAATATATATGTATAGTTGAAATTTCAAGCTAAAAACCCAGTTGATAGACCCTCAATTTGGGTCAATGTTTTTGAACTCTATAAGCCGCAGTAATTCATTTGCGGAAATGGAAATCAGAAACTTTGCGCTTGAACATTTCATTTGAAGTTGCATTTCCACATAATTGCTAAATTTTAGTAATATATCCCTTCTACTCCCCAGAGCCTTTGGGGCTCTCCATGCAAGTGTTTTCTGCAATGTAGACCTGGGAAAGGTCTTTAACTTTTTTTTTTTACTGTGCTCTACTGCGAACCGTGGAGCACAGTAACACTATTCATCCGAACTAAGAACTGGCGCCCCCCCCCATCATCATTCCACAGCCTTACCATAACCCTCTGTCTAGTGCCTAAACCTAACCTTCCCCCGCAACATAACCCTAACCTACCCTGGCATACTTACGATCAGGATGCCGGCAGTCATGGTTCTGATGTCAGCATAGTGAATAATATCAGGTTCATGGCGTTGGTCTTCTGACCAGTGGCGTCCGTCTTCCTGGCGTCCGTCTTCCGACTGCCGGTATACTGACCGGATCCTGCTTAATATTAGTATTGGTAATCGATGAGTACTGCTTTGTATGCTGTCCCCCCAACCAAAAAAAAAAAGATCTGCTTCTTATACTAATCACCAGACTGATTGTCACCTATAGCCTTGTTACCAATGAGCGCAATTGATTATATATCTTTGCTAATGGAAAACCTGTAATATTTTGTGTACTCTGATTTTTAAGGTACTGTACTAGAATGAACTTTGCCAATCATTTCCTGTGTACATGATGTGCTAAGAGGAACAGCCTAGGTCCTACTAAAAGCAGCCCTGACATTTTTACCACAACATTTGCTGTCAGACTATTTCACCTGCAGTGTGCCTTGTACTCTATTGTATTAGCCTTGTGCCCTACACTGCCTTACAGCTTTCAGCAAACACACTGGAGTCAGATTGCAATGGGAAGCACAAAGCATGAAAGATGGAGAGAGTGAAGTGCTAGGTTTATGTCATGTTTTATATACCCCCAATAAGCAGCCATAAAGAACTAAATATTAAACAGCCCCCATAGGCGAGCAGTACCTATATTAAATAGTCACCTAGTTATCTGCCAAAACCTCTGTATATTATTGCTCTAGACATACAATCAAACATATCCTGTGCATTGACAAACATATATAGAGCAGATACTAGCATATTTATACATATGCACATACACAGGGATCTGGTCATGATAGCCAAAATACTGACGCAGGAATTGTGCTGCACTACTGCTTAGTCCATCTACAGAAAAACGTAAAAATTTTCTTAAGCTGCAAGCCACAATCATCAAAATTTTAACAAGTAAAGGCTTGAAATATCTCACTTTGCATGTAATGAGTCTACAGTATATAATATATTGGTTTCACCTTTTAAGTTGAATTACTGAAATACATGAACGTTTGCATGATACTCTAATTTCACTTGTATATATCTCTGATTTTTATTTATTTTTTCCCCAAGAATGTAACAGCTGCATAATAGGGGTAAGGTGCAATCAGGGAGATTGATGGACTGATCAGGGAGTCAGGGAGATTGCTACTATTTCAGGGAGTCTCCTGCAGAATGAGGGAGGGTTAGGCAACTATGATACAGACATATCACATATAGAGTACAGTATGCTAAGTTGCTAACTGTAGTGTAGTATACGTATATGGAGAAAGAATATGGAATATGCCAGTAGGTTGCCTCTGTAGTCAATAGAAGGGTTCTATTGTAATGGAAACATGCTGTAGCTATAAATAAACTGTATAGCTACAACTTTAATGTGGCAGCAACTATATTAGTTCTCCCTCTGCCAGTTAATAAAATTAAATCTGAATTCAGTTCTAACTTTAGCAGGAAGATGCAGTCCTATTTCAGTATTGTGCAACTATGCCTTGTAACCAGGTGACTGTATTGGAATCCTCTTAGACAAGGGCGTAGCTACCATAGGTGCAGGGAGTGCAGCTGCTGTGGGGCCCAGAGCTTAGAGGGGCCCACCTTCCCTGTCAAAGTTACATATCTTATATACATTTTTCACCAATGGGGCCTGCAATATATCAAGGTATGCCCCTGGACCTGCTCATTGTAATGTGGTATAAAATTAACTGGAGGGCATTATAATGTTACATACTATCAACTGGGGCACTGTAATGTGTTACAATATGTGGAGGTTCTAGAGTGCAGAATAATATGAATGTGGCATACAGTAATATAAACTAGGGACACTGTATGTCATAATGTGAATTGGGGGTACTGTGTTTGCATAATGGCCCTCATTCCGAGTTGTTCGCTCTGTAAATTTTTTCGCATCGCCGCGATTTTCCGCTTAGTGCGCATGCGCAATGTCCGCAGTGCGACTGCACCAAGTAAATTTGCTATGCAGTTAGGAATTTTACTCACGGTTTTTTCTTCGTTCTGGTGATCGTAATGTGATTGACAGGAAGTGGGTGTTTCTGGGCGGAAACTGGCCGTTTTATGGGAGTGTGTGAAAAAACGCTACCGTTTCTGGGAAAAACGCGGGAGTGGCTGGAGAAACGGAGGAGTGTCTGGGCGAACGCTGGGTGTGTTTGTGACGTCAAACCAGGAACGACAAGCACTGAACTGATCGCAGATGCCGAGTAAGTTTGAAGCTACTCAGAAACTGCTAAGAGGTGTGTAATCGCAATTCTGCTAATCTTTTGTTCGCAATTTTAAGAAGCTAAGATTCACTCCCAGTAGGCGGCAGCTTAGCGTGTGTAAAGCTGCTAAAAGCAGCTTGCGAGCGAACAACTCGGAATGAGGGCCAATGTGTACTGGTAGCCCTACAATGTGGCATAACGTGAACTAGGGCACTACTATGGTTCAGAAAATAAGCTAGGGCATTATCATGGGGCATAAAATGAAAAACTGCTGCGGAGAGGTGTCTCTCTTGAAACACTGGGACAGGGGCCCCTTCTGAATGTTGATATGGGGCCCACAAAGTTCTGGCTATGTCCCTGCTCTTGGATCAATGTAGAGTATTAATGTGTACTCAGAAAACCTTTTTAAAGAGTTAGTTATTCATGACTCTATTTAATGGCATAGCAATGAAAGAACAGACCATCGCTATGGTTACAAAAAGTGTTTGGTTATTGAATGATTGCAACATGGTAATTCTGCCTTCCACTTGCAAAGTGTGATCTTTTCAAGACCTATGCAAATAGAAATGTGAGTCTGTTTGAACCTATTATATGCCAGTATAATACAAACATTTTCATTAAATCTCAAGATTTGCTAAATAATACTTTGCTGATTTAGAATGTATTTTGCATTTTTTAGATATTCAAATTCAGTTATTTTCCTGACCCAACGTTCTCAGCAGGAAATAGTGTGGGATGCATTTTCAAGCAAGGCATGGCGAAAAAGCAAGATATTTGTTATGGACACATAACTTAAAATTGATTTACAGTATAAAATTAATGAGCCTCATCTCCTCTATGGAGCAATCAAAGGGAAATCTTCATCTGAGTGCTTTTGTACTTTTTCTTTATATTACAGTAACTTGGACTGAAATAGTATGCAAGCATTTCAGTATAGTGTATGAATATTTTTATTTGATATAATGTACAATGTTGCATTGTTTCATTATAGATTGGTCTGTCTTGAAACTGTGGAAGATGATATGACTGGGGCTGATTCAGGTTGGATTGCAAATTCTGCTAAGTAGCAGAATTTGCAATCCATATGAACGCATGCTGGGGGCCGCTCATCGCAGGGCAAGGCTGCCCAGCATTATACCTGCCTCCTTCCTCCCCCCCCCCCCCCCTCGAATTAAGGTTGCCTCCTGCTGGCACAGCTTGGCAGGAGGCCCGCCGCCATCTTTCCGATAGCAATGGCTGCGTGTTACGTCACGCAGCCACCATGATCACACCCACACCTCACCCACATTTCCATGGTGCCCCCTGTTTGGACGCCTCTGCACCCCCTGTCTCCACCTAGGAAATGGAGCGTTGCCGCCCACCCCCGCCCCGCTAATGCCTCTGCCTGATTGACAGTCAGAGGAGATCGCATTTTCTGTGGCCCCCGCAGAAAATTCTGGCGCATGCACAGGACGGGCACTGCGCATGTGCCCGCATCTTTTTTGCAGTTGGATTGCGTTCTGCGATCTAACCTGAATCAGCCCCTATGTGTGTTGTGTTCAGTGCCATGCTCTGCAGAGAGTCTAATCAGGTGCCACTTACAGTAATATTCAGGGTTGTATTTATCGTTATCTTTTTTTAAACAGGTAAGGAGGATTTACAGTATGTATGGCACCTAATAATTCTGGAGGGCAGATCAATAGCCATCTTGATTTTAAAGAGGCATGCACTGAAGACAGATAATATTTTATAAATATTTTTTTACTTGTCATTGTCTCACTTTGGCTGATGCTCTCATAAGATGTCATTCCTGAACCATCGGATGAGATTTAGCACCAGTTAGATTGTGGCATCAGTATAAATGGCCTGAAGAAGGGGCCTGTAACCTAGTGCCTCATATGTTCCAGAATTATGCACACCCCCGTAGAGGTTTATCCACCTGGTTCCTGTGTACAGTTTGTGGTTCTATGTGTTGCAGTTACTGTATATTAGAACCTCTGGTACTGTGAGTGTCCTGTTACCAGCACCATTGCCAAATATTGTGTATCTAAGGAGTGCATGGGGCCTAAGGGGTATATTCAATTAAAACCGGATCCATTCCGACATGAATTTGTTGGAATGGATCCGACAGAACCTATTCAATGCAGCCAAATCTGACAGGATTTGGCCGTTCCTGACATCTCAATCAGACTTTAAAAAAAGTCGGATTGAGATGAGGGTGCTGAGGGGGAACAGCAGGGAGACGGGGGTAAGCAGGAAGGAGACGGGAGTGAGCAGCGGGGACATGAGGGAGAGCAGTGGCTACAGCAGCTTAGCTGGAGGATGGGGCACCGCCGCCAGACCTCACCGCAGCGTCCACCCAGCTCCAGCAAGCGGGACTTCGCTTGCTGGAGCTGGGAGAATGCTGTCGTAAGGTCTGGCGGCAGTGCCCCATCATCCGTCTAAGCTGCTGTAGCCGCTGCTCTCCCTCATGTCCCCGCTGTTCACTGCCGTCTCTCTGCTGCTCCCCCCGTCTCCCCGCTGCTCACTTCCGTCTCCCCGCTGCTTACCCCCGTCTCACCGCTGCTCTCCCTCAGCACCCTCATCTCAATCTGACTTTTTTTAAAGTCGGATTGAGATGGTCAGAAATGGGGCGAAATCTTGACGGATTTGGCCCCGTTTCCGACAGAAGCGCGCGAATCGGCAGCTATTCCGCCGATCCACGTGCTTTCCGACAAGTCGAATTCCCAGACTTGTCGAATAAAAAACCTATGGACTGAATAGGACGGAACCCCTTCCGACCTGAAAAAGTAGAAAACTGACGTCTTTTCGACAAGACGACAGTTTTGATACCAATTGATTATACCCCTATGTATTCTTAGAACTCTGATTATGTCATTGATTACTTTTATTGCTGCTTTTCATGGGGATAAAACAACAGTTATTACCACAAATAACAAAATACTGTAATAGCAGAATAGTGATACTCAGCTGCCCCAGTGACACTGCCCTTTGGCAGTAATAGTTCATTTACCAGTTTGGTAGGCCTGTCTTTGCATATGTACTGTACATGTGCGTGTGCTGGCATGTCAACATGAGCTGCCGCAATGAGATCCATGGTTTGCACTTTCTTTTCATCTTTAAAACTAAAAAAAATATATTAATAAAATAAAAATCTAAACATTATAAACCATTACGAATGTATTAAATTTAATAAAGAATTTTCAAATTATATTAATCTGATTTAAACCCAATGTGAGAGGGCGATAAAAGAACCGGTATTGCGGTGGTATTAAAAAATGTTAAATTGGTTTCCCCGACAACCAGAGCTGGCGCAACTTGCTCAGCAAGGTTATGCAGTGCAGGCAGGCACAGGGCTAAGGAGGCGCTCTCCCTGCTCTGCTGCCCTGTTGTTGCTCCTGGCTGCCGCTGCGTCTGTCGCACTGTATGACAGGCAGCGGCGCCAGCAATGGGAAGCACACATCTTAGTGTGAGTTGCTCTCTGGCTTCTTCCTTCTCTCTCCTTTCCTCTGCACATGTGAAGCTCTATGACAGGCAGAGGCACCCCCCTTCTCTTCCCTTCTGTGCACATATGTGTAAGGGGCACGACTTCTGTGGCCATTATGTGTGACACTACTACTGTGGGTGTTAAATTAAGCAGGGTTGTAACTAGGCGTGTGCGGAGTGTGCGCCGCACATAGTGCTGCAGGCTAGGGGCCGCTGTTGGCAGCACTTAGCACGTATCTGTTTTAATTACTTTCACTTGCAGCTTCCCCCGTCTCTTGCCCCCACTGTCGCTAATACCTATACAGCATTCATGAACTTAACTTGATTGCTTTGTTGTTCAGTAACACTGTCCTTTTTTATATTTCAAGATTTAGACACACTATTCATTAAGTTATCTGCCCTTGCATAGAAATCTAGGGAAATCTAAGCTAGAGAATTCTATTTGATGCTTATCTTGTACTTTGGGAAAAAATGATCAGCATTGTGACTGAGCAGATCTATGTAGTGTGTGACTGCAAGTGATTGGATGCGTGGCTGCACACTACACATATCTGCTCAATTGCAATGGTGCATATTTTTTTACAGAGTACAAGTAGCTTCATATTGTAAGATATCTCATAGTTTTTATTCAATATCAAGTAGATCAATGAGTAGGTGTTTGACTGGAATGCAACGGGTTGTGGGTTTAAATCCTGGGTGTGGCACTATATTGAAATGTGTTATTTAATAAAAGGTGTTTTAACTGAATAACAGCAAGCTCTCAAGTTACAGATGGAGTCGCGCTCTTTTGAGACGGCTCCTTCGCACACGAGTGCTCCCAGCCCCACTAGGCGATCCGCCGCCTAGTCACACCGGGAGCGCACTGAGACGCTCCCATTCTAGTGAATGGGGTGCTTGCACGTCACGGACGCACGTGCGCCCGGATCCGAGGATAGGTGCATCCGGGGGGGTGCGCCCAGGCACAGACGGAGCCACGATTAGCGTGGCTCCATCTGTAAGTGCATAGATGTGGTATAAAGAGGCTTTGTGTCCAAATCTATTTTCTTGCAGTGTTCTATCAATGTGTGTGTAATATATGTATAAACAAAATGTGGGAAAGTGAATCATAGCATGTGCTTTCTCTGGGATCAGTTTTGTCATGCCACTTCCCCACGAGGCATGCGCCCAATGTCTCTATTGGAAATATGGGGAGGGGAGGGAGAAACCAATTCTCTTTCTTGCACAAGGCACCAAAAAGTTTAGTTACGGCCATGAGTATAAGGGGCACTACTGTGGGCATTATGTGTGGCGCTGCTACTGTGGGCATTATGTGTGGCAGTACTACTGTGGGCGTTGTTTGGGACACTACTACTGTGGGTGTTAAGTGAAAGGGGCACTAATACTACTGCGGGCATTATGTGTGGCACTACTACTGTGGACATTATGTGTGACACTACTACTGTGGGCGTTATGTGTGGCACTACTGCTGTGGGCATTATGTGTGGCGCTGCTACTGTGGGCATTATGTGTGGCAGTACTACTGTGGGCGTTGTCTGGGACACTACTACTGTGGGTGTTAAGTGAAAGGGGCACTAATACTACTGCTGGCATTATGTGTGGCACTACTACTGTGGACATTATGTGTGACACTACTACTGTGGGTGTTATGTGTGGCACTACTGCTGTGGGCATTATGCGGGCACTACTACTGTGGGTGTTAAGTGAAAGGGGCACTACTACTACTGTGGACATTATAATTGGCACTACTACTGTTGGCATTATGTGTGGCACTACTGTGTGCATTCTATGTATGGGGCACTACTACTGTGTTTATTATGTGGGTAAATTTACTAAAGCTTCTAAAACATAAAAATGGTGAGGTTGCCCATAACAAGAGGCTGTCTATCATTTTCTAAAAGGCAAAAGAGAAATGATAGACTGCATCTGATGATAGCATCACCAATTCTCTGTTTTAGAAGCTTTAGTAAATTTACCCCTATGTGTTTAAGGGACACTATTTTGGGCATTATGTATAAGAGGCACTACTGTGTAGCGTAACATGATTAAGAGTTACTACTGTGTAGCTTAACATTACTAAGGGGCACTACTGTGTGTCGCAATGTGAATTAAGGGCACTCCTGTGTGCCATAACATGAATAAGGTACACTAGTATGTAGTGCAATATGAATCAGGGGCACTATGTGCGGTGTAATTTGAATAAGATAATGCTTCTGTGTGGTGGAATTTAAATTGGGGGTTACTATTGTGTGGCCATGCCCCTTCCTTTTGAGACCATACCACTTTTTTGCCTTTGGTGCACGCTTTCCCTTTATTATGTATGGGAGTGTGCAAATGTTTAGTTTGCAGGGGAGCGCCGAACACCCTAGCAGTGGCCCTGGTGACAGCACAGCGGTCACAGAGTCTTTGATAATAGACCATGTGAGTGACCCCGCAGAATGACCGTGGGAACTGAGACACTGGTGCCATGTTTTCTGTGCATAGGATCTCGGCTGCACGGTAGTGGGGGTCAATCTGACCCGATCGCACGCTGCAGTTTATCGCAGTGGTGCGATCGGGTCAGAACTGCACATGCGCCGGCGCCACAGCGCGCCGCCGCATGCCAGACGGCAGAAGGCCATCGCTGCGCTATGATCACCTCTGCCTGATTGACAGGCAGAGGGGGTCGCTGGGTGGGGGACGGAACGGCAGCGCTTGGCCGTCGTTGGACGCCTGCAGTCCGCCCAAAATAGGCGTGGCCGGGGACCATGCGGGGGGTGGGGGGCGAGCCGCAGCGGCTGCGTTATGTCACACGCAGCTGCTGCGGGCCGGGGAGCGACGAGTAGCTCCTGGCCAGCACGCTAAAGCTACGCTGGCCGGAAGCTACTCCTAAAGTGCAAAAGCATCACCGCTGTGTGATACTTTTGCACTTCTGCGCAGGGGGGGGGGGGGGGGGCGGCACTGATATGCGGGGCGGGATAGCCCTGTGCTGGGCATCCCCCCGCATGTCTATGGTCATGATCGTAGCCCTGCAAAATTTTGCAGGGCTACGATCAACTCGGAATCACCCCCTGTATGCTGAGACATGTCCAGAAAATGGTTGCGACACACCTGTGTTTTTGATGCCACACCATGCTGTCTCCCCCAAATGGTCCCTGACTGTATCAGTTTGCGAATTAATCCTTATTGCAAGGAGTATCGCCAAGGTACATTGGCACGTGCGCAGTGTGGCCATGATGCATGCACATTCAGTCAGTAAGTGCTCAACTGCATAAATATCAGTATTGCATACATCTCTGAATCAGGCCCTTTATACCCCATCTTTTTGGCTAATCCACCATCTCTTTCACAGTGTTGCACTTTTATTGGTGCACTTTTCTGTATTTATTGAATGATCTAATCATCTTTATGTTCACACAATGTGCATGGGACACCACTGATACACTGCTATTGTCGAACTGCTTTATATAATTTATAACAAGTGCAAAAATAGCATATTCCATATAAATTCTTTACTTTTGTGTAGTTTTTGTTGTTGTTTTCTTAAGGATAAATGATGAAATTTATGAATGTCTGGACTCTCGGAACTGAATGAGTTAGGGAGGCAAGATGTACATGCAAGGTCAGTAACGGTCTAGATATATTTTCTACACTGTTGTCCTGCTGTCCTTGTAGAGAAGAGATTACTGCCAGGGAATATACTGAGATATAGCCCTTGGGAAGAATACAACAGCACTGTTTATCTTAATCCTTCATGTGTTGCAGTTACAGAGCAAGTAAACTATGTAGCATCAATCTTGATGTGTTAGGTAAAAAAAAAAAAGAAACCTATTGGAAGTAGTGCAGACAATCCCTTAATGAATAAAACCCTTGAGCTTAGTAAAATATATGTATATTATTTTTTTGTGTTTAAAATGAGTTGTCACTAATATTCTTATAAAGAAGTAGTTTTTAATGTTATAAACTTGCGTCCTCCCAGACATAATAAAAGGTGCACATTGTCCCTTTATTATGTATGTGAGGGAGGCTGCAAAAATGGGGTGTGGACTCACAAGGACGGGCATGGCCACACAGTAGTACCCTCTAGTCACGCTACACAGTAGTGCCCTTATACACAATGCCCACAGTAGTGTCCTTTATACACATAACGCCCACAGTAGTAGTGTCCCTTACACATAATGTCCACAGTAGTAGTGACCCATACATATAATGTTCACAGTAGTAGTGAGCTTTACACATATCGGCCACAGTAGTAGTACCACACATAATGTCGATAGGAGTAGCACCACACATAGGCCCTCATTCCGAGTTGTTCGCTCGTTATTTTCCTTCGCATCGGTGCGAATTTCCGCTAACTGCGCATGCGCAATGTTCACACTGCGGCTGCGCCAAGTAAATTTGCTAAGAAGTTTGGTATTTTACTCACGGCATTACGAGGTTTTTTCTTTGTTCTGCTGATCGTAGTGTGATTGACAGGAAGTGGGTGTTTCTGGGCGGAAACTGGCCGTTTTATGGGAATGTGTGAAAAAACGCTGCCGTTTCTGAGAAAAACGCGGGAGTGGCTGGAGAAACGGGGGAGTGGCTGGGCGAACGCTGGGTGTGTTTGTGACGTCAAACCAGGAACGACAAGCACTGAACTGATAGCACTGGAAGAGTAAGTCTCGAGCTACTCAGAAACTGCAAAGAAAAATCTTTTCGCTACATTGCGAATACTTCGTTTGCAATTCTGCTAAACTAAGATTCACTCCCAGAGGGCGGCGGCTTAGCGTGTGCACTGCTGCGAAAAGCGGCTAGCGAGCGAACAACTCGGAATGAGGGCCATAATGTCCACAGTAGTAGTGCCCTTACACATATGTCCACAGGAGGGGAGGGGAGAGAGGGAGGAGTGCGGCAGAGATCAGCAGGTCGATTGGAGACTGAAGACCAGCCACTTCAAGCTGCCAGCATCGCTGCCTATCATACAGCATGACAGATACAGCGGGGATTAGGGCAGAGAGAGGATGGAGAGAGCCCAAGGGACCTGACATGGGGAGTCGCACTTCACAATGCCGGAGCCACTGCCTTTCATACAGTATGACAGGTGCAGCGGCAGCTGGCAGAAACAGCAGGGTTGCATAGTGGGACGAGCGCCTCCCTGCTTTGCATGCTCTTCTGGGTGTTACACCGTATCCGACTATAGAAGTGCTAAGCATGACACGTCTAGTGTGCTAATTCAGAATTTTTGGTTATGTGTGACCCTATACACAGGATATCCCAATTAGACACAGGTATAATAAAGCAAATATAAAAATGTCTAATCCATACAGATGTGTCCTCATACATCTTGTGTGTCAATACGCCATGCAGCAGGAACTGCCTGGCGTGAGTCAGCCAGCAACTCCTAGGCAGCTCTGCTAACGTCTGGCATATTTTTTTGCTGAAAATGCATCTTATTTCGCATCACTATGCAAACAGGACGCAAAAGCAGCTTATGCTGATTAAAATGATATGCAGCATGCCTATATTCTGTGTGTGACCGCAGTTGTATCTGCATATGTAATAGTACGTATGCAGATACGGCTGCAGTAACGCACAGAATATAAGCATGCTGCATATCATTTTAATCAACATAAGTTGCTTGTGCATCCTGTTTGCACAGCAATGTGACTTAGATGTATTTAAACAGAAAAAGTCGCACATACAGATGCACGGTGCTACCGAGTCACGCAACATCATGGTGTGACTAGAAAGGCTGTTTAACGTTACTGCAGCAAGGCTGTAGGATACTATGTATACAGAGATGTTATATGATAAACAGATAGGCCTGTAATGTATCACCAGCAGTGTCAACCTGAAGAATGAAGGGTCCACCATAGGAATATAGTGGTAGGGCCAATGCTTAAAGGTTGTAGTTAGCCATCAGAGGGGGTGTGGCCAGCCAGCACAGAGTCTTAGCTTAGAGATTAGCTAAACATGAGAGAGTGCATGATATGGGACATTTCTAATGTACCAGATTGATAACTGCAATACACTCAAGTGAATACAGCATAGACTTGGGAATGCATAATAATGTGACATATGTATAATTAAGAACACAATGGTGATCCTATCTCTATATACTACATTAATGTACTGTACATGTTATAGGCAGTGGTGCAAGTAGAACAAATGTCTTAGCGGTACTGTGTTCCCAAAAATGGGTGTGGCCACATGCCAATGGGGGTGTAATACACATATGGGGGGCCAGATACACATATGACCCCAATAATGCAGCAGTGCCAGATACACATATGCCCCAATAGTGCCAGATACACCTATGCCCTGAGTAGGCCAGATACACATATGACCCCAATAATGCAGTGCCAGATACACATGTGCCCCAATAGTACCAGAAACACATATGCCCCCACAGTGCCAGATATGTCCACACAGTGCCAGTTATGCCCCCAGTGCCAGATACAAATATGCCCCCATAGTGCCAGATACACATATGCCCCCACAGTGCCAGATACACATATGCCCTCACAGTGCTAGGTATGCCCCCCACAGTACCAGGTACACACATGTCCCCCTAGTGCCAAATATGCCCTCACAGTGCCTGGTACACACATGTCCCCACATGCCTCCCCAATGCTGCTTACTGCTGATGCTGCTCTGGCTGCTGCTGTGTGTCTGAGGGGAGGAGAGCTCAGCGCAGGCCTCTCCTGCCCCTCAGTCCAGTCTCCGGCGGCAGTTTCATGTATCTCAAATCAGGCGCTGGTTCATGAGACAATCAAAGCTCACGCTCCGTCAGCCAATCAGGAGCTGCCCCTGCCGGTCTGCGAGCTCTGAGCACTGAGGGTCTGGAGACCAGACTGAGCACTGAGGGGCAGGAGAGGCGCCTGCTGCGCTCTCCTCCCCTCACACACAGCAGCGGCTGCAAGCAAGGTGGTTGGACTGGCGATTCTGTGTACCAGCCATCAATTTCTTACCGGTACACTGCGCAGCCCCATATCGCAATACTTGCAGCACTAGTTTTAGGGGACCTTGATACTGACCAACCAGTGTTTAAAACTCAATGAGAACTGCATCAATTCTACTCAAGGAAAAATTCCTGTATCTGTTTTCTATACATTATTTACAATAAAACTTAATTTCCTTTCTAAAATGATCTCCGTTATCGCGCATATTGCGCCCATAGTAATCAGGTTTACTGTGTAAAGGATTGGGTGCCTCGCTACTCCGGGGGTAGCGTGCTGAAATACAGTGGCGTGCGGTGAGGTCAGTAGCTGGTGAGGCACTACAGCCATAATGTCCGCCGAATCCTGCCGATGAACCCTACCGCTGCCGAGCCAATGCCCGCTACTGCCCCTGAGCCAACCAATAGGTGTACCTGTAAAAATGAGAGAGAGATTACTTACCTACATCCCACGCCGATCACGTCCACTTGTCCATGTAGAATCCAATAGGGGTACCTGTAAAAATGAGAGAGAGATTACTTACCTACATCCCACGTCGGTCACGTCCACTTGTCCATGTAGAATCCAATAGGGGTACCTGTAAAAATGAGAGAGAGATTACTTACCTACATCCCATGCCGGTTACGTCCACTTGTCCATGTAGAATCCAAAAGGGGTACCTGTAAAAATGAAAATGATACTTACAAACTTTGTTGATCCACAGGAGGGTGGAAAGCATGAAAGTAATCCCAAGGAAGGGGGGGGGGACGGAGGCGGGAAGCGAGAGAGAGATTACCGCATAGGAGATCGTTCCCACATGGTTTCCTTGTACATCTCATAGCGGGATGCGATTAAGATCCCAGCTGTCGGAATCCCAAAACCTGTCAAAATCCCGACACAGGAAACCTGTACCGGAGGTCCAACAGCCGCAATCCGGACCGTGGTACGTATAGCGTCCCAGATAGGGTTAGGGCTAGGGGAAGGGTTAGGTGTAGCAGACACAGAGGGGGGTTAGGGTTAGGCAACCCCGGGGGGGGGGGGGAATAAGGTTTAGGCACCAAGGGGGGAGGGATAGTGTTAGGCAGCGGGGCAGGTTAGGTTTATGCACCATTGGGGGGAGGGTTAGAGGCACTAAAGGGGGAGGTTAGGGTTAGGCTGCGGGAATGGAGGGTGAGGGGGTAGGGCATAGAATAGTCACCCCTGTCAGGATTTCATACATTGGGATCCCTGTGTCAATATATTTAACGCCAGGATCCTGAGCGCCAATCATACCCAACCCCTCATAGTATATTATGTACTGTACATTAAAATATGTATATGATTACTGTATGCTTCTTATTTACTGTCCCAAATGAAGGAGCCAGTATCAAAATAAGTTACAATTTTAAGACCTTGTACTGTACATAATAATTAATTATATAGTTGTATTGGTTTCTAATATATTGTCACAGTAGAGCGTAGGACAGTATCTGAATTTGTAGTGCACATTGTTCTTTTTTTCTCTCACTGCATTATATAAGTAATCGGGATGTAGTTATGTGACTGGCGGTCAGGAGACCGACAGTCACATTGCTGATGGATGCCAGCTTTGAACACGGGTTATTGCACATGAGCGCGCATAACCAGTGTTGCTGTGTGGTCTGAAAGGGCTCAGTTGGAATAATCTGGGTTTTGCGACCCGGTATTCCAACTTGGGTAGCGAGCAGGGTTGAACCCGGCTCACTGTGCTGTGTGAATGGGAAGCTGGGTCGATGTGACCTGTTTCCTGTTCACTTTGTGTGGACGGGCGGCGCTTGGAGATCATGTGAACTCTAAGCGCCACCCCCGCAGCGTCACCACCCTGGCAATATGCTGGGTTGGAAACGGCGATGGCAAGGGGCCTGAGGTGAGTTGCAGCTGGGAAGCGTCTGTGTCAGGCTCCCTAGTGCGACCTGCCTCAGGTGGTCTAAAAGGGGTATTAAGCGTGCTTCCCGGTCACAGTGCTGCATGGGCGGATACTTTACAAACCCAGTGGCCCACAATGAGAGCTTAATGTACAGCAGCGGTGGGTGCAGTATAAACCCAGTGGTAAACGACTAATCCAATCCCCACCCCCCTGCAAAAATACACACACAAACACACAAGTCCTGACAGAACTGATCACCTCTGCCAAGCTGCAGTTGGAGATCAGTGATCACAGTGGGGTCGTCAGTTACCTTGAAAGAGCATTCTCCATCCGCCTCCAGACTGTCAATCTCCCCACCAAGCCAGCTCCCCCATCACTCGATGTCTCTCTTCCAGCATGCGGGGAGACGGATCTGCTGCTGCTATGGCTGCTGGAGAGGGACATTGTGCACTGTCTCCATTTTGGCTGGATCTGCTGGGCAGGGTGGGCAGCGCTCCCCACGGGCCCGCGGTGCTGGCCAGTCTATTTTGCATCCAAGCACCACCCCGTCGTGGCCGGACTCGCGCATGCGTGATCCTGATCTCTGACGGGACTGGGGGAATCAGAGGGCTCTGCGGAGCAGCCAGCGGGAGAAAGTTTGCCGGAACAGGAGTTTGCAAGTATGATTTGGTGTCACCTCATGGAAGTAAGACACCCCTCATGACGCCACTGTCTCCGGGTCTGACACCTGGGGTCCTCAAGGCAGGGTACTCACTGCGGGGGTCCTTCCACAGAGCTCCGCTCTCACTGCCTGCACCGCATCCTAGTTATGCAGCAGGGGGTCCTCTTCAGCAGCCGTGATCGCCTCTGGTCCCGCTGCAGCCAGAGTCCGGGGATCTCCTCCAGCTGTGTGCGGGTCCTTTTCTCCGGTGGCGGGGCTCTCTTCATTGGCGCATCGCTTCCTTGCCCCCCACCGTTCTGGCAGCCGCAGAGACAGCTGCTGCCCAATCACAGAGACAGGGGCGTGCTTTCATATACGCTGAAAGCACGCCCCTGCTGCTCTGCGGCACTTGTACTGGTGCCGCTTCCACTGTTATTTTATATGGCCATTTCCAGTCCTCTGATTGGCTCCACCCCCTATCCGCCCCCTGCTTCAGGACTATCACAATGGCCAGCGTGCGGCACCGCTCTCGGTGCCGCAGAAATTAATTGACAAGGTATTTACACTTTCAAATTACTAGAATAATCTAAAGAACATACTTATGACATAGAACATGTGTCATAAGTATCTTCTTTTTATTCTTTTCATCATTAATGCCAGGGGAGGCACTGCCTCCCCTGCCTCCCCTGACTGCACGTCCCTGCTGAAATAATAATACAACGTCCCTGAGGGCAGAAACAGAATGAATGTGTAAAGGGGTGAAAAGAATTGAATCCCGCCATATGATTGAAAAAAAAAATCGTAAGCATTGTGAAATGGGTGTGTTCTTGTAGCACCAGGCCTTACATTTCCAGCAGTACATAACATATAGACATTTTTCATATACATTACGAATACTCCACTTTTCAGGTCCATTTCCATTACATATCTGTTAATCATAATGTGTTATTGTGCGTATTGGAAAATTATAGATTAACATCAGATATTTGAACACCCCAGGAGGATCCCCATGAACAGTTATATGGACTGATACAAAAATTCTAAATAATGTTTTTATTCTTTGTTTTTTGTTTTAAACAGAATTAAATGGACAGGTAACTTAAAGGCCAATAACATGATAAATCATCATAATACTAATTATATTTCTATATTCTTAAAATTTTTATTCCAGACCTTTTCATTGGCAAAATAGAAATACATGATACAAAATAAACATAAAAGATTAACAGAAAGCAAAAGAGAGCTACAGTAGATATTTCCTATTTTGGAGGAAAAGAGAAATGCATTAGTAAACGGGTCATGAGTAGGAGCCACAAGTGTAAAAGTTCAGATCTCAAGTGAAGTATAAACTATCATACTTTATATTATTGGTAAACTCTCATCTGCAGATCAAAGTGGGTAAGCAGGAGGATAGGGAATCACTAGTTGCTACTACAATCTAGGACCTTGAATATATACAGGGTTGAATGTAGATAAGCCAGTCAGGGCAGTATTAAGGGCATCATGGATCTGGAGCTGAATATGTTCAAGAGCCTATACTGAGAATTAAGAGAGCTGTGACCAGTGCTGTGTGGGTGTGGCCAGTGCTGTGTGGGCGTGACCAGAGCAGCATGGGTGTGTATTTCCCTACAGTATCATCCCGATGTCTCTTAATAATAAATCTAAAAAAAAATAATTCAGAATATTGTGAAAAAACAACATTAAACATAACTAGAAATATAGTTTAATCTTGTGATTTATGTGTGGCCAGCTAGGCAACAGGTCATCCTCAGGGTGCAATGATGATGGCCTATTTTTATGTGGCACTTCATCCACCCCACTGTTCATCTGGTCTTGAAGCCAATCTTGAAGCAGATTTGACACCTCCAGCCAGTGAAGGAATTAGAGAATATATGTTATGTGGCAGGAATGGGGATGGTTAATTAACAGTTTAGCTGCTGTGTTTTGTACCAGCTACACATGATGCAATAATTCTAATGTGAGGTTACAAATGCATGTATGGTATGAGTGTAGAGAGAGCTTCTGTTATGATTCAGACTATGTTCTTTAGCTGAAAGGTTGAAGCTATGATGTCTGCATTGATTTTTAATTGTCAAGCTATAATCAAGGACAACACCAAGATTCATCACATGGTCAGTTTGGCAACCCAGGACCCCAAGCTTAAATCATACTTGCCTATTCTCAAAGAATGGTCGGGGGGCTCCCAAAAATCAGTTAGCACTCTTGGCTGCCCAGAACAGTGGATAAGTCTCCTGAAGCTGACCTGAAGACCTCCACCCAGCAGCCCACTTACAATGACAACGATATGCGCCATCGAATCCCCCCCCCCCCATGCACTGTACCATGCCGGTAGTCTCACCATTGTATAGTTGGGGTGTGACCAAATTGACAACACCGTGCAGCCATGCCTCCTCCAATAAAGCCCCCCTCCCCCAGGCTCCCGCTCTGTCGACCCAGCTGCCCCCTGCTGGGAGGCACTTAGCACTTAACCACTTCTGGTTCTCTGCTAGACTGATATTGGTTTCTTAGTATACAGTGCAAAGGACAGGTACAGTAATTATAGTCTGCATAGAAATGGTAATCCAGGGCATTACATCTAATATTTCAACCAGTTGTAGCAGATAGCATGGGAGATAGGATAGAGCCCCATGAAACTCCATATGGAAGTGTAAAGATGCCCACACACACTACAATGATTTTAGGGAATGTGGAAGTTTTAAATGCATTTTAACGATAAATCGTTCAAAAAAGTGCAAATCATTCGGTGTTCCTGAACGATAACAATCCGATGCACAGCCCCACTGCTCTTTAGACTTATCCTCTGATCTTCCCTCCTGCAGGGAAGATATGGTGTCATATCGATCAATGTTGACCAAATCATTTGTGTTTTTGCACATGAGATGTATCTAACCATACATTGGGGGTAATTCAGAGTTGATCGCAGCAGCAAATTTGTTAGCAGTTGGGCAAAACCATGATGGTCATTCCGAGTTGATCGCTCGCTAGCAGTTTTTAGCAGCCGTGCAAATGCTATGCCGCCGCCCACTGGGAGTGTATTTTAGCTTAGCATAAGTGCGACGAATGGATCGCAGGGCGGCTACAAAATAATTTTGTGCAGTTTCAGAGTAGCTTCAAACCTACTCAGCACTTGCGATCACTTCCGACCATTCAGTTCCTGATTTGACGTCACAAACACGCCCTGCGTTCGCCCAGCCACGCCTGCATTTTCCCTGGCACGCCTGCGTTTTTCTGAACACTCCCTGAAAACGGTCAGTTGACCCAGAAATTCCCACTTCCTGTCAATCACTCTGCGGCTGCCTGTGCGACTGAAAAGCATCGCTAGACCCTGTGTAAAACGACATCGTTCGTTGTAATAGTACGCCGCGCGTGCGCATTGCGCCGCATACGCAGAAGTGCCATTTTTTTGCCTCATCGCTGCACAGCGAATGAATGCAGCTAGTGAATAACTCGGAATGACCACCTATGTGCACTGCAGGTGTGGCAGGTATAACATTTGCAGAGAGGGTTAGATTTGGGTGGGTTATTTTGTTTCTGTGCAGGGTAAATACTGGCTGCATTATTTTTACACTGCAATTTAGAGTTCAGTTTGAACACACTCCACCCAAATCTAACTCTCTCTGCACGTTATAGCTGCCCCCCCCCCCCCCCCCTGCAGTGCACATGGGCCCTCATTCCGAGTTGTTCGCTCGGTATTTTTCATCGCATCGCAGTGAAAATCCGCTTAGTACGCATGCGCAATGTTCGCACTGCGACTGCGCCAAGTAACTTTACTATGAAGAAAGTATTTTTACTCACGGCTTTTTCTTCGCTCCGGCGATCGTAATGTGATTGACAGGAAATGGGTGTTACTGGGCGGAAACACGGCGTTTCAGGGGCGTGTGGCTGAAAACGCTACCGTTTCCGGAAAAAACGCAGGAGTGGCCGGAGAAACGGTGGGAGTGCCTGGGCGAACGCTGGGTGTGTTTGTGACGTCAACCAGGAACGACAAGCACTGAAATGATCGCACAGGCAGAGTAAGTCTGGAGCTACTCTGAAACTGCTAAGTAGTTAGTAATCGCAATATTGCGAATACATCGGTCGCAATTTTAAGAAGCTAAGATTCACTCCCAGTAGGCGGCGGCTTAGCGTGTGTAACTCTGCTAAATTCGCCTTGCGACCGATCAACTCGGAATGAGGGCCATGGTTTTGCCCAATTGCTAACAAATTTGCTGCTGAATTAGGCCCATTGGCCCTCATTCCGAGTTGATCGCTCGCTAGCTGCTTTTAGCAGCATTGCAAACGCTAGGCCGCCGCCCTCTGGGAGTGTATTTTAGCTTAGCAGAATAGCGAACGAAAGATTAGCAGAACTGCTACTAAATAATTCCCTGCAGTTTCTGAGTAGCTCCAGACTTACTCCTAGATTGCGATCACCTCAGTCCGTTTAGTTCCTGGTTTGACGTTACCAACACGCCCTGCGTTCGGCCAGCCAATCCCCAGTTTCTCCAGCCACTCCTGCGTTTTTCCCTGGCACGCCTGCGTTTTTTAGCACACTCCCGGAAAACGCTCAGTTACCTCCCAGAAACGCCCCTTTTCTGTTAATCACTCACTGATCAGCAGAGTGACTGAAAAGCGCCGCACGAACACCAGCAAATCTACTAAGTTTTGTGTTAAATAACTTAGCGCATGCGCACTGCGGACCATGCGCATGCACATTTTCCACCTAATCGTTGCGTTGCGAAAAACGTCAACGAGCGATCAACTCGGAATAACCATTGTCTGATCAGCATCTGATCAGTCGTTCTAGTTTGTGGGCACCTTAACTTGTGCAGTTAGATATACTCCTAAAGATTCTGTATGACATGATAGAGATAAAATATTTGTACTGTACCAACTATGGACTGTGCCATCCACAGAATTTCTTCATATGCTCTATTAGAATACCATGGTGCAAGGAGGAATGAGATTGAACAATATCCTCTTTCTAAAACAGATTTTGCATATACCAGCTAAAATTTGGATGCTTATTTATACAGACAATCCGAACAAAAGAAGTGGATAAAATAACGCACTCCAAAGGGTTGTCACAGTAACGAGGTATACTTAGGCTTTAAATGGCAAGTACTCAACATTATTCTGAACATTCTTCTACTGCATGTAAATGAAAGAAAACCAATATGCAGAAAACAGAAGCACATTGTGTGGGGTACTTTGAATGGGGAAGTAAACCACACAAGGGTCCTGATTCAGAGTTAGGCACAGTGCAGATATGCACCCAGTTGGCCATTGTTTTTCTGCTGCGCATGAGTCTTGAGTCGCACTGCACATGCGTCCCGATTGTCTGAGTACAGAGATGCAGCACAGAGGGGCAAACGCAGGATTTCTAAACGGGGATTTCCAAATGCAATCTGCAATCTCCCGCTCTGGCATTGGAGCAAGTGCCAGAGTCTGGTGGAGCGGTAGGAGAATCTAGTACAGACCTTGGACATATTCAGTATACACATTGGTCTTTCCATACACTGGGTGGTGTATGGAATACAGTATTCATAAGTAACACTATAGATGGTCTGTACTATAAGCTGTATAAAACATATTCAACTAATATAAATAACATAAGTGGTCAAGTAAAGGTTAAACATCTCATAATAAATAAATACATAAATACACAAACATAATAGAACCAGTAGGAGACAACTGCACCTCATGGTAAGGCTCCCGTCTCTGCCTCCTGGGAGCGCTGCTACTACCCTGTCCCTTAAACTGCATGTCGTGCCGTCAGCTCTAGTAATCATATTATATACTATTGTTATAATTTGAGCTACTGGCCAAGTGGAGGGGGGGGATTCCTGGCAAGCAGAACCCCCCCCCTCCCCCCCCCCGTCCCCCTTGTTTGCCTATGGAGAATCAGACACAGGGTTTGGGAATTATAGTGTCTGTTCCAGGGTGGTAACAGGGATGTGGCATAGTTAACAAGGGTGTGTTGCGGGCTTGTCATTGAAAACAGCTGCATACAAAGATGCACAGCTGCTCATATACTGAGATGTGGGCTTGGCCTCCACGTATACAGCTAGGCTGCACTGGTGGGTAGTATGCCCCTCCAAAATAAATTACCTTTCCCCCACTTGTTTCAGGTGACCGGTGAGGGCCCCCAGCAGCAGAGGCGGATCGCCCATAGGGCTTACAGGGAAGATTCCCGGTGGGCCGGCGCACCCGTGGGGCCTGTTTAGTTTGAGGACTTGTGGTCCTTTTTATAGACATAATGAATAAGATGCAAAATAATTTGCATATATGAAAATTACTGCCACTTAGCCTGTGATTGCAGATGATCTAGTGTATGCTCTGTCTGCCTGCTTGGCTGACATATAAGATTGAGTGAATAGTGATTGGGATACGGTTGGTGTAATAAGCAAGAAAATATATCTTTCTAAAGAATTATATAGTTTCCTAAATTCTGAAGGTGTATCATATAATGTGCTCATAATATTTTTTTTTTTTTTAACTTCCCCCTTGATGCTGGACATGCCCACTATCTGGAAAGTCTTGGGGGGAGGGTGCTGCTGCCATGGCCCATGGCTAGACCTTACACCTCTGGTGCTGCCCATGTGGGGCCACCAGTACAAATTTTTCCAGGGCCGCTTTTTGTTCCCAATCCGCCCCTGCCCAGCAGCCACCAGAACCATCATCAGAACTGCCTGTGGCGCCAGCAGCACTGTTTGAAAATAGGGAGGGAATTTAGGTCCCTTTACCTCCCCCACCCATACACAGTGGAAAGCTGGGGAAGAGAGGAGTTCCCTCTTTCAAACAGTGTGCACATACAGTATAAAGGCTAGTACAAAACATGAATGTAGCTCAGACCTCCGCTAACCTGGCAACAAATAATTAAGGCGCACTCATTTTCAAAAGA
Organism: Pseudophryne corroboree; assembly: GCF_028390025.1. Lineage (NCBI taxonomy): Eukaryota > Metazoa > Chordata > Amphibia > Anura > Myobatrachidae > Pseudophryne > Pseudophryne corroboree. The sequence continues at coordinate 310,685,552 of NC_086449.1, read as the reverse complement.
GAGGGGTCCCATTTGTAATTATTGCATTCAGTAGTGTTTACTTGTGATCACCAATGTTACTCCACGCTACGGAAAACTAAGTCTTGGAGAGTGATAAAGTAGAGAGAAATAAACTACTAACCAATCACCACCTGTAACATGGCAGATTGGCTGGTACTTCCTCTCTCTCCACTTTATCGCTTTCCAAAGTTTAGCTCTTCCCCCCATTGACTGGTGATCACTGCAGAAAAAGATACAGCCGCCTTTGCGTCTACCTCAACACCAAATGTGTTTTTTGCGTCATATTCATTTTGGATTATCCTAATTTTCTGCTGTATCCGTTATGGAAAAAGGGAACGTCCTATACAGAACTTTTTCACAGCTTGTTTTCTTCAGAACAATGGCCCTGATTCAAAGTTAGATGCAAATCCTGTCACGACTGCGAATTTATACGCGAATATATGGTAATGATGCTGCAGAAACACCATTCTGATCCAGCACTTGTGTACGACACACCATCGGTTACACTAAGGTCACATCATCGATCATCTGAGAATCCCTGTTTACTTGCGACATGACTGTCCCAAGTAAACCTTCACCTGAAACACTCACTACCTGTCAGTTTGCCTCCAAAAGATCATTAAGCACATGCACCGCCACTGCAGTTTTACTGAATCCCGACTGGAATTAATTCATCAGAAATACATCATACTTGCCTACTCTACTCCTGATTTTTGGGTAGTTCCCCGCACCCATGGAAGAGTAGCTGGATCTCCCCTATCCTGTCCACTTCCTAGTAAAACGGGTAGGATGATAAGATTATAGCTGGGATTTGAGGATCCGTATGGAGGGGGTGGGCTAAATCATGCAAAATCACACCATTTAGCCCCTCCCCACATGCCTACCAATCGCAGCATTTTGATGCAACAGGGACAGTGCCTAGTGACATGTCAGCCTGGCCCCGCTTCCCATAGTGGTCAGCAGTGTCTCTTCTCCATGATTCCCCCATGGAGGAAACTTTAAAAGTAGGTAAGTATGACATACATTGGCAATGGGTTTCCATGTTAAAATGACTTTCTTAATAACCTTCCCTGATATCAGTCCATTATCAGTCATGCAGTCTGGGTCTATAGAAGGCTTTTTTGCTCTGGCAAATGTTTCCTTTAGTATTTGATGAAAGTTGCCTGTTTGAAAAACTTTTGTTTGCAAATAAGGTATATCTGATTCTTTCCTTGACAGGAATAAAGCAGCTGTGACTAATGATAACATGCAGCAAACCATACCCCCCAGCATTTGAAATCAAAGGAGAGGGACTGCTGCTGCGTGAAAGGGGCATGGCCTATGTAAAAGGGGGAATGGCTTCGCGACAGTGCCGCGATCGACAACAAACTCAGCTGCCTAACACGGATAAATGTTATTTTATAGTATTACTAAAATAACTTTCAAGGTAATTAAAATAATTGCATGAAATTTAACAGCCATTCTATATCAGGTGATAAAAATGATCCAGTTTCCAATCAATACTGCAGCATAAATGCTATAGTAATAGATCACCTGTTTTTGTGCAAATTCACCTAGTTTAATTTGGTACCACAAAAGTTTGCACCATCTAAATGAGGATTTTGGCATACAGTACAGATTAGGCACAAGAATGCAATGTGAAAAAGGAAAACATGCCCAGCGCATGATTAACAGAAGGGATAATAACTAGCGGCTCTTGCCACGGGCAAGCAGGCTTTTTGCCCGGGGCGCCGCTGTCATGAGGTCGCTGCCGCCACTGCCGTGGCAGGAGCCGCTACTGCTGGTGCCGTGTGGTGCGCCTGGTGTCATCGCACACTGCACGGCATTGTGGGAGCAGACGCTAGAGGTCATAATTGAGTGTTTGCAATTACAAGATCACAATTGGTTTTATTAATTTGACTTAAAAACATGCAGCTTATTAAGAGAGAGCTAAATATAAACAAAATGACTTCAATAAATGGAAGACATGAAAGGTAATTCCACATATTGTAGTTCATATACACAGAGATACAATAAAGATGGCCGCTCGCAGGTATAAACAGTAGAACTAGGTTCCAAGCCAAGAGGGATTTCAACTACAGTGCTTACTACAGATATTTTAGAAGTTTAATAGACAGTGTCTACTAGTATACAGAAATCTCTCTTATCCACATGTTCCTTTTTATCTTTACTTTACTTTACTTTCCAACTTTTAGTGTTCTTGTCCCTACAGATTTCCAGTTATACCACTTAATTTGTTTCTATGGGAGAAGTAACGTAAAATATGAAAAGGAAATTATTCACTGTGAAGTGAATCAAAAACTGGACACTTGTTTTCAGCTTGATTAAACATTAATTCGGAATAGCTCAGACTGTCACTCACACGCATTATGTTTGTGCCCAGCGAACGACAGACTGAAGCCATCCATACTGTTTCTTCAGTCAAGCAGAACCCAGAATAACTGCATCTCTTTCCTCATTAGTCATCAGTTTATTTTAGGACAATGTTATATAGCAGTTCCTGAAAATGTTAATAGTGATTGGTAATTAATAATGTCAGTGTTTTTTTCCCACTCAGTCTTTCTAACAGTGGAATACCCACCCCCTTTATAAGCAATTTAATGCACCTTTTGGTTCCCATAACCTTTGCGTATACTTGATTTTAATGAAGATTTACTACACATAGGTGGTCATTCCGAGTTGTTCGCTCGTTGCCGATTTTCGCTATGCTGCAATTTGTTGCTAAATGCGCATGCGCATGGTACGCAGAGCACATGCGCTAAGTTATTTAACACAAAACTTAGTAGATTTGCTGGTGTTCTTGCGGCGCTTTTCAGTCGCACTGCTGATTGGTGAATGATTGACAGGAAAGGGGCATTTCTGGGTGGTAACTGAGCGTTTTCCGGGAGTGTGCTAAAAAACGCAGGCGTGTCAGGGAAAAACGCAGGAGTGTCTGGAGAAACGCAGGAGTGGCTGGCTGACCGCAGGGCGTGTTTGTGACGTCAAACCAGGAACTAAACGGACTGAGGTGATCGCAATCTAGGAGTAGGTCTGGAGCTACTCAGAAACTGCAAGGAAATATTTAGTTCGCTATTCTGCTAAGCTAAGATACACTCCCAGAGGGCGGCGGCTTAGCGTTTGCAATGCTGCTAAAAGCAGCTAGCGAGCGAACAACTCGGAATGACCACCCTAATTTAGTAGACAGAGGTTTTGCATTTTGCATTTTTCTGCATTTAGTAATCCTGGACTGGTGATAACCCTGGTGATTATCAAACACTTTTTTTTTCATCTGGGTAATAAAGAATGCCTTTTCCTGGTGGCCTGTAGGTGGTAGTAACAGATTGACCCAACAAAAATGGAGCATATAACTAAACAAATGTACTGCCCTTGCCAAATTGTTTGATATGGGCATAGGCAAATGCAGTGGGGCAAATGCAGGCAAACATAGGGGGGGGGGGGGTTTCAGCTGCTTGGAAAACCCTCTGCCCAGCAACATGCAATATAACTGCCAAACTCAGGGGTGACCATGGCAACCCCCTTCCTTTTAACACTTCCCTCTTGCCTCCAGCTGTTAAGCTGGCTATTGCAGCAAAGCGCAGGGAGAGAGCAGAGATGTGTGCTGGGCAGGGTAGGGAGGCTGCTGCTGCTGCGGAGTCTCTGCTCACTCCCAGGTCTGCTGTATGTGTGAATTTGAGTTCTTTGGGGGTCATTCCAACCCATTCGCAGGTAGCGGTTTGTCGCTGTGGTGCGACCGGGTCCAGAATGTGCATGCGCGGCAGCGGCACTGCGCATGCACGACATTGCCCGGCGACAGGGGTCGCCGGGTTACGTCGCGTCCTACGAAGAAAGCGGTCGCAAAGCCGACCGCAAGAAGATTGACAGAAAGAAGGCGTTCCGGGGCGGATCTGGACCGTTGGCTGCCGTTTTCGGGGAGTAGTAAGGAAAATGCAGGCGTGTCCAGCAGAACGGAGGGCGGATGTCTAACGTCAAAGGCGGCCTCCAGCATCGCAGAGATCGTCGCACAGGGTAAGTATGTCCAGGGCTAGTCATATTCTGCTTGAAATTTTTGTAGCTTATCAGGGCTGCACAAGCGATCACAGCCCTGCTAAGCTTAAATGCACTCCCCCATAGGCGTGTACTAGTTGATCGCAGCAGCAGCAAAAAGTTGCTGGCTGCGATCAACTCGGAATGACCACCTTAGTCAGCACAATGGACCAAAGACCAGAGAGCAGCTGCCAGCAAGAAGACATAGGTGTCTTGCCATGAGCTTGAAAAGTCTGTGCTTAGAGCCTCTATTCTGTCTCCTCATTATAACTAGAGATGAGCGGGTTCGGTTCCTCTGAATCCGAACCCGGCCGAACTTCAGGTTTTTTACACGGGTCCGAGCAGGCTCGGATCTTCCCGCCTTGCTCGGCTAACCCGAGCGCGCCCGAACGTCATCATCACGCTGTCGGATTCTCGCGAGGCTCGGATTCTATCGCGAGACTCGGATTCTATATAAGGAGCCGCGCGTCGCCGCCATTTTCACACGTGCATTGAGAGTCATAGGGAGAGGACGTGGCTGGCGTCCTCTCCGTTTAGAGAAGAGAGAGACACAGTATTTTGGGGAGCATTATTAGGAGGAGTAATACTATACTGTATACTACTATACTACTTGCTGAAGTGATATTTATAGATTAGATAGTGTGACTGTAAGTGTATTATCTGACTTGTGGGGGAGACACTGACAGTGGGGAGCAGTTAGAGTCTGAGAGCAGGACTCAGGAGTACATATAACGTACAGTGCACACTTTTGCTGCCAGAGTCAGTGCCACACTGCCATTGTTGTGACCACACTGACCACCAGTATAATAATATATTTTGTGATTGTCTGCTTAGGCCTCGGAGTACTAGTTGCAAGTTGCAACGTGACCTGAAGTGACCACCAGTTTAATAATCAATCACCACCAGTTTAATATATATATATATATATATATATAATTGTATATAATATATATATATATATATATATATATATATATAATATTGTATACCACCTACCCGTGGTTTTTTTTTTTTCATTCTTCTTTATACATACTACTATAGTAGCTTACTGTAGCAGTCTGCGGTGCTGTGCTGACCTGACAGTGTCCAGCAGGTCCGTCATCAGTCATTACATAATAAATATATATAGTACCTGTCCGGCTGCAGTACTAGTGATATTATATTGATTTCATCTCATTATCAATAATTTATCATCCAGTCTAGACTCTATATTAGCAGCAGACACAGTACGTTAGTCCACGGCTGTAGCTACCTCTGTGTCGGCACTCGGCAGTCCATCCATAATTGTATACCACCTACCCGTGTTTTTTTTTTTTTCTTTCTTCTTTGTACATACTACTATAGAGTATAGTAGCTTACTGTAGCAGTCTGCGGTGCTGATGAGCTGACAGTGTCCAGCAGGTCCGTCATCAGTCATCATTACCTAATAAATATATTATCTACCTGTCCGGCTGCAGTACTAGTGATATTATATATACATACATATATATATTGATTTCATCTCATTATCAATCATCCAGTCTATTAGCAGCAGACACAGTACGTTAGTCCACGGCTGTAGCTACCTCTGTGTCGGCACTCGGCAGTCCATCCATAATTGTATACCACCTACCCGTGGTTTTTTTTTTTCTTCTTTGTACATACTACTATAGTATAGTAGCTTACTGTAGCAGTCTGCGGTGCTGCTGAGCTGACAGTGTCCAGCAGGTCCGTCATCAGTCATCATTACCTAATAAATATATTATCTACCTGTCCGGCTGCAGTACTAGTGATATTATATATACATACATATATATATATATTGATTTCATCTCATTATCATCCAGTCTATATTAGCAGCAGACACAGTACGGTAGTCCACGGCTGTAGCTACCTCTGTGTCGGCACTCGGCAGTCCATCCATAATTGTATACCACCTACCCGTGGTTTTTTTTTTCTTTCTTCTTTGTACATACTACTATAGAGTATAGTAGCTTACTGTAGCAGTCTGCGGTGCTGCTGAGCTGACAGTGTCCAGCAGGTCCGTCATCAGTCATCATTACCTAATAAATATATTATCTACCTGTCCGGCTGCAGTACTAGTGATATTATATATACATACATATATATATTGATTTCATCTCATTATCAATCATCCAGTCTATATTAGCAGCAGACACAGTACGTTAGTCCACGGCTGTAGCTACCTCTGTGTCGGCACTCGGCAGTCCATCCATAATTGTATACCACCTACCCGTGTTTTTTTTTTCTTTTCTTTCTTCTTTGTACATACTACTATAGTATAGTAGCTTACTGTAGCAGTCTGCGGTGCTGCTGAGCTGACAGTGTCCAGCAGGTCCGTCATCAGTCATCATTACCTAATAAATATATTATCTACCTGTCCGGCTGCAGTACTAGTGATATTATATATACATACATATATATATATTGATTTCATCTCATTATCAATCATCCAGTCTATATTAGCAGCAGACACAGTATGTTAGTCCACGGCTGTAGCTACCTCTGTGTCGGCACTCGGCAGTCCATCCATAATTGTATACCACCTACCCGTGGTTTTTTTTTTTTCTTTCTTCTTTGTACATACTACTATAGTATAGTAGCTTACTGTAGCAGTCTGCGGTCCTGCTGAGCTGACAGTGTCCAGCAGGTCCGTCATCAGTCATCATTACCTAATAAATATATTATCTACCTGTCCGGCTGCAGTACTAGTGATATTATATATACATACATATATATATATTGATTTCATCTCATTATCATCCAGTCTATATTAGCAGCAGACACAGTACGGTAGTCCACGGCTGTAGCTACCTCTGTGTCGGCAGTCCATCCATAATTGTATACCACCTACCCGTGGTTTTTTTTTTTTCTTCTTTGTACATACTACTATAGTATAGTAGCTTACTGTAGCAGTCTGCGGTGCTGCTGAGCTGACAGTGTCCAGCAGGTCCGTCATCAGTCATCATTACCTAATAAATATATTATCTACCTGTCCGGCTGCAGTACTAGTGATATTATATATACATACATATATATATATATATATATATATATTGATTTCATCTCATTATCATCCAGTCTATATTAGCAGCAGACACAGTACGGTAGTCCACGGCTGTAGCTACCTCTGTGTCGGCACTCGGCAGTCCATCCATAAGTATACTAGTATCCATCCATCTCCATTGTTTACCTGAGGTGCCTTTTAGTTGTGCCTATTAAAATATGGAGAACAAAAATGTTGAGGTTCCAAAATTAGGGAAAGATCAAGATCCACTTCCACCTCGTGCTGAAGCTGCTGCCACTAGTCATGGCCGAGACGATGAAATGCCAGCAACGTCGTCTGCCAAGGCCGATGCCCAATGTCATAGTACAGAGCATGTCAAATCCAAAACACCAAATATCAGTAAAAAAAGGACTCCAAAACCTAAAATAAAATTGTCGGAGGAGAAGCGTAAACTTGCCAATATGCCATTTACCACACGGAGTGGCAAGGAACGGCTGAGGCCCTGGCCTATGTTCATGGCTAGTGGTTCAGCTTCACATGAGGATGGAAGCACTCAGTCTCTCGCTAGAAAACTGAAAAGACTCAAGCTGGCAAAAGCACCGCAAAGAACTGTGCGTTCTTCGAAATCCCAAATCCACAAGGAGAGTCCAATTGTGTCGGTTGCGATGCCTGACCTTCCCAACACTGGACGTGAAGAGCATGCGCCTTCCACCATTTGCACGCCCCCTGCAAGTGCTGGAAGGAGCACCCGCAGTCCAGTTCCTGATAGTCAGATTGAAGATGTCAGTGTTGAAGTACACCAGGATGAGGAGGATATGGGTGTTGCTGGCGCTGGGGAGGAAATTGACCAGGAGGATTCTGATGGTGAGGTGGTTTGTTTAAGTCAGGCACCCGGGGAGACACCTGTTGTCCATGGGAGGAATAGGGCCATTGACATGCCTGGTCAAAATACAAAAAAAATCAGCTCTTCGGTGTGGAAGTATTTCACCAGAAATGCGGACAACATTTGTCAAGCCGTGTGTTGCCTTTGTCAAGCTGTAATAAGTAGGGGTAAGGACGTTAACCACCTCGGAACATCCTCCCTTATACGTCACCTGCAGCGCATTCATAATAAGTCAGTGACAAGTTCAAAAACTTTGGGTGACAGCGGAAGCAGTCCACTGACCAGTAAATCCCTTCCTCTTGTAACCAAGCTCACGCAAACCACCCCACCAACTCCCTCAGTGTCAATTTCCTCCTTACCCAGGAATGCCAATAGTCCTGCAGGCCATGTCACTGGCAATTCTGACGAGTCCTCTCCTGCCTGGGATTCCTCCGATGCATCCTTGAGTGTAATGCCTACTGCTGCTGGCGATGCTGTTGTTGCTGCTGGGAGTCGATCGTCATCCCAGAGGGGAAGTCGTAAGCCCACTTGTACTACTTCCAGTAAGCAATTGACTGTCCAACAGTCCTTTGCGAGGAAGATGAAATATCACAGCAGTCATCCTGCTGCAAAGCGGATAACTGAGGCCTTGACAACTATGTTGGTGTTAGACGTGCGTCCGGTATCCGCCGTTAGTTCACAGGGAACTAGACATTTTATTGAGGCAGTGTGCCCCCGTTACCAAATACCATCTAGGTTCCACTTCTCTAGGCAGGCGATACCGAGAATGTACACGGACGTCAGAAAAAGACTCACCAGTGTCCTAAAAAATGCAGTTGTACCCAATGTCCACTTAACCACGGACATGTGGACAAGTGGAGCAGGGCAGGGTCAGGACTATATGACTGTGACAGCCCACTGGGTAGATGTATGGACTCCCGCCGCAAGAACAGCAGCGGCGGCACCAGTAGCAGCATCTCGCAAACGCCAACTCTTTCCTAGGCAGGCTACGCTTTGTATCACCGCTTTCCAGAATACGCACACAGCTGAAAACCTCTTACGGCAACTGAGGAAGATCATCGCGGAATGGCTTACCCCAATTGGACTCTCCTGTGGATTTGTGGCATCGGACAACGCCAGCAATATTGTGTGTGCATTAAATATGGGCAAATTCCAGCACGTCCCATGTTTTGCACATACCTTGAATTTGGTGGTGCAGAATTTTTTTAAAAACGACAGGGGCGTGCAAGAGATGCTGTCGGTGGCCAGAAGAATTGCGGGACACTTTCGGCGTACAGGCACCACGTACAGAAGACTGGAGCACCACCAAAAACTACTGAACCTGCCCTGCCATCATCTGAAGCAAGAAGTGGTAACGAGGTGGAATTCAACCCTCTATATGCTTCAGAGGTTGGAGGAGCAGCAAAAGGCCATTCAAGCCTATACAATTGAGCACGATATAGGAGGTGGAATGCACCTGTCTCAAGCGCAGTGGAGAATGATTTCAACGTTGTGCAAGGTTCTGATGCCCTTTGAACTTGCCACACGTGAAGTCAGTTCAGACACTGCCAGCCTGAGTCAGGTCATTCCCCTCATCAGGCTTTTGCAGAAGAAGCTGGAGACATTGAAGGAGGAGCTAACACGGAGCGATTCCGCTAGGCATGTGGGACTTGTGGATGGAGCCCTTAATTCGCTTAACAAGGATTCACGGGTGGTCAATCTGTTGAAATCAGAGCACTACATTTTGGCCACCGTGCTCGATCCTAGATTTAAAGCCTACCTTGGATCTCTCTTTCCGGCAGACACAAGTCTGCTGGGGTTCAAAGACCTGCTGGTGACAAAATTGTCAAGTCAAGCGGAACGCGACCTGTCAACATCTCCTCCTTCACATTCTCCCGCAACTGGGGGTGCGAGGAAAAGGCTCAGAATTCCGAGCCCACCCGCTGGCGGTGATGCAGGGCAGTCTGGAGCGACTGCTGATGCTGACATCTGGTCCGGACTGAAGGACCTGACAACGATTACGGACATGTCGTCTACTGTCACTGCATATGATTCTCTCACCATTGAAAGAATGGTGGAGGATTATATGAGTGACCGCATCCAAGTAGGCACGTCACACAGTCCGTACTTATACTGGCAGGAAAAAGAGGCAATTTGGAGGCCCTTGCACAAACTGGCTTTATTCTACCTAAGTTGCCCTCCCACAAATGTGTACTCCGAAAGAGTGTTTAGTGCCGCCGCTCACCTTGTCAGCAATCGGCGTACGAGGTTACATCCAGAAAATGTGGAGAAGATGATGTTCATTAAAATGAATTATAATCAATTCCTCCGTGGAGACATTGACCAGCAGCAATTGCCTCCACAAAGTACACAGGGAGCTGAGATGGTGGATTCCAGTGGGGACGAATTGATAATCTGTGAGGAGGGGGATGTACACGGTGATATATCGGAGGATGATGATGAGGTGGACATCTTGCCTCTGTAGAGCCAGTTTGTGCAAGGAGAGATTAATTGCTTCTTTTTTGGTGGGGGTCCAAACCAACCCGTCATTTCAGTCACAGTCGTGTGGCAGACCCTGTCACTGAAATGATGGGTTGGTTAAAGTGTGCATGTCCTGTTTATACAACATAAGGGTGGGTGGGAGGGCCCAAGGACAATTCCATCTTGCACCTCTTTTTTCTTTAATTTTTCTTTGCGTCATGTGCTGTTTGTGGAATGTTTTTTGGAAGGGCCATCCTGCGTGACACTGCAGTGCCACTCCTAGATGGGCCCGGTGTTTGTGTCGGCCACTAGGGTCGCTTATCTTACTCACACAGCTACCTCATTGCGCCTCTTTTTTTCTTTGCATCATGTGCTGTTTGGGGAGGGTTTTTTGGAAGGGCCATCCTGCGTGACACTGCAGTGCCACTCCTAGATGGGCCCGGTGTTTGTGTCGGCCACTAGGGTCGCTTATCTTACTCACACAGCTACTTCATTGCGCCTCTTTTTTTCTTTGCGTCATGTGCTGTTTGGGGAGGGTTTTTTGGAAGGGCCATCCTGCGTGACACTGCAGTGCCACTCCTAGATGGGCCCGGTGTTTGTGTCGGCCACTAGGGTCGCTTATCTTACTCACACAGCTACCTCATTGCGCCTCTTTTTTTCTTTGCGTCATGTGCTGTTTGGGGAGGGTTTTTTGGAAGGGCCATCCTGCGTGACACTGCAGTGCCACTCCTAGATGGGCCCGGTGTTTGTGTCGGCCACTAGGGTCGCTTATCTTACTCACACAGCTACCTCATTGCGCCTCTTTTTTTCTTTGCGTCATGTGCTGTTTGGGGAGGGTTTTTTGGAAGGGCCATCCTGCGTGACACTGCAGTGCCACTCCTAGATGGGCCCGGTGTTTGTGTCGGCCACTAGGGTCGCTTATCTTACTCACACAGCTACCTCATTGCGCCTCTTTTTTTCTTTGCGTCATGTGCTGTTTGGGGAGGGTTTTTTGGAAGGGCCATCCTGCGTGACACTGCAGTGCCACTCCTAGATGGGCCCGGTGTTTGTGTCGGCCACTAGGGTCGCTTATCTTACTCACACAGCTACCTCATTGCGCCTCTTTTTTTCTTTGCGTCATGTGCTGTTTGGGGAGGGTTTTTTGGAAGGGCCATCCTGCGTGACACTGCAGTGCCACTCCTAGATGGGCCCGGTGTTTGTGTCGGCCACTAGGGTCGCTTATCTTACTCACACAGCTACCTCATTGCGCCTCTTTTTTTCTTTGCGTCATGTGCTGTTTGGGGAGGGTTTTTTGGAAGGGCCATCCTGCGTGACACTGCAGTGCCACTCCTAGATGGGCCCGGTGTTTGTGTCGGCCACTAGGGTCGCTTATCTTACTCACACAGCTATCTCATTGCGCCTCTTTTTTTCTTTGCGTCATGTGCTGTTTGGGGAGGGTTTTTTGGAAGGGCCATCCTGCGTGACACTGCAGTGCCACTCCTAGATGGGCCCGGTGTTTGTGTCGGCCACTAGGGTCGCTTATCTTACTCACACAGCTACCTCATTGCGCCTCTTTTTTTCTTTGCGTCATGTGCTGTTTGGGGAGGGTTTTTTGGAAGGGCCATCCTGCGTGACACTGCAGTGCCACTCCTAGATGGGCCCGGTGTTTGTGTCGGCCACTAGGGTCGCTTATCTTACTCACACAGCTACCTCATTGCGCCTCTTTTTTTCTTTGCGTCATGTGCTGTTTGGGGAGGGTTTTTTGGAAGGGCCATCCTGCGTGACACTGCAGTGACACTCCTAGATGGGCCCGGTGTTTGTGTCGGCCACTAGGGTCGCTTATCTTACTCACACAGCTACCTCATTGCGCCTCTTTTTTTCTTTGCGTCATGTGCTGTTTGGGGAGGGTTTTTTGGAAGGTCCATCCTGCGTGACACTGCAGTGCCACTCCTAGATGGGCACGGTGTTTGTGTCGGCCACTAGGGTCGCTTAGCTTAGTCATCCAGCGACCTAGGTGCAAATTTTAGGACTAAAAATAATATTGTGAGGTGTGAGGTATTCAGAATAGACTGAAAATGAGTGGAAATTATGGTTTTTGAGGTTAATAATACTTTGGGATCAAAATGACCCCCAAATTCTATGATTTAAGCTGTTTTTTAGTGTTTTTTAAAAAAAAACACCCGAATCCAAAACACACCCGAATCCGACAAAAAAAATTCAGTGAGGTTTTGCCAAAACGCGGTCGAACCCAAAACACGGCCGCGGAACCGAACCCAGAACCAAAACACAAAACCCGAAAAATTTCAAGTGCACATCTCTAATTATAACATATATATATATACACATATATATACATATATATATATATATATATATATATATATATATATATATATATATATTTATTTTATTGTGTTCATTATTGATACTGTTCTACATTGACTATCCAGTTTATAAAGAGACACGAGAGAAGGGGACTTGGATTATGGAATGGTTACACATGCACAAAAAGAATAAAAAAAGAAACAGGTTCAGCAGTAGTGTCAACTCAGGTGGGCTGACACTACTGCTGCATTTAACACTTAAGGTGCTCCCACACGAAGCGACGTCTGTGGCCAATGCGACGGAGTATCCAAGGGCCGATATATTGGGCGGTCCCCGCACACGGGGTGATCTGTTGCCCAACCTCCCGCTATGGCGGACCTCCTATGCTTAGTGCTGCATGGGATTGTCCGCCTGCATCGCTGATCTTTTGAACATGCTGTAAGATCAGCGATGCAGACGGATGACTCCACAGGTGCGCGCAATGGATGACATCATGTCCACACATGGAACGATATAGCTGCTATATTGTTCCAATTTGTCAGATCTGCATCTATATTGTGCCGTGTGTGGGCACCCTTACTGTGGTCAATGGCCCTGTGTGTGTCTGAAATTTGACATATACTACACTGCACATTGTTTGTATGATGCAGGATATAGCTTGTTACATGCTAATAATGTCATATTCATGGGATGGCCACAGTTACTTTAAAATAAAGAATTTTAAATCCCCCCTCTAGAAATCGTGCATATTCCCCTGGTAAGAAGGAATAATTCTCCCCAAAAGAGGGGACATAGGGGGTCATTCCGAGTTGTTCGCTCGCAAGCTGCTTTTAGCAGCTTTACACACGCTAAGCCGCCGCCTACTGGGAGTGAATCTTAGCTTCTTAAAATTGCGAACGAAAGATTCGCAATATAGCGAAAAGACATCTCTGTGCAGTTTCTGAGTAGCTCGAGACTTACTCGGCATCTGCGATCAGTTCAGTGCTTGTCGTTCCTGGTTTGACGTCATAAACACACCCAGCGTTCGGCCAGACACTCCTTCGTTTCTCCAGCCACTCCCGCGTTTTTCCAAGAAATGGTAGCGTTTTTTCGCACACACCCATAAAACGGCAAGTTTCCGCCCAGAAACACCCACTTCCTGTCAATCACATTACGATCACCAGAACGAAGAAAAAACCGTGAGTGAAAAACCTAACTGCATAGCAAATTTACTTTGCGCAGTCTCACTGCGGACATTGCGCATGCGCACTAAGCGGAAAATCGCTGCGATGCGAAAAAATTTACAGAGCGAACAACTCGGAATGACCCCCATAGGGAATGTCTGTCTTATATGTGTAATATTGTGTTTCTAATTTTTTTTGGTTACTATACGTAAAGGGACGAAACACATGCTTCTCCACTGAGGTGCAAATGTGTTCCATTAAAGTATAGGAAAAGACCCAATAGAGTAGAATAGTGGTATCACTGGGATGCGGTCAGCATCCCGGTGGTCAGGAAGCCATCAGTCGATGCTGGAATCCCAACACCACTCAGAATCCCGGCGCTGGAACACCCAACATCCCGAAAATAAGTATCGGGGGGTGTTGGTTAGGGTGCGGGGCGGGGTTTAGGGTTAGGCAACGGTGGAACTTATAGCACCACTATCAGTGGCGTAACTACTGCACCCGCAGTCCTCGCGGTGGCTTGGGGTCGAAGGGCTGTGGGGGCGCCACTGACTTAGCACAGATTGACATGTCAATCTGCGGTCTCCTTCCCTCCGCTGCTGTGTTGGAGGGACACGGAGGGCACAGCGCGCGCCTCTCCCGTGTCCCTCCTGGCTCTCCGGCCGGTCTAATAAAGGAAGTGCCGTTCGTGAGCTCTGATTGGCTCACGAACCGGCACTTCCTTTATTAGACCGGCCGGAGAGCCAGGAGGGACACGGGAGAGGCGCGCGCTATGCGCTCCGTGTACCTCCAACACAAAGGAGCGGGGGGGGGGGGGGAAAGCAGACACTGAGGAGGGCATATGTGGCACTGTAGGGGAATATCTGGCACTGGGGGCATATACCTGGCACTGTGGGGGAATATCTGGCACTGGGGGGCATATACCTGGCACTGTGGGGGAATATCTGGCACTGGGGGCATATACCTGGCACTGTGGGGGAATATCTGGCACTGGGGGGAGCAGGAACTGAGGGGGCATATGTGGCACTGTGGAGGAATATCTGGCACTGGGGGCATATACCTGGCACTGTGGGGGAATATCTGGCACTGAGGGGAGCAGGCACTGAGGGAACATATGTGGCACTGTGGGGGAATATCTGGCACTGGGGGCATATGTGGCACTGGGGGGGTATATTTGGCACTGGGGGCATGTACCTGGCACTGTGGGGGAATATCTGGCACTGGGGGCATATGTGTCACTGGGAGCACGGCTCTAGCAACAGGCACTACCCCCTAGCAACGAGCATGACACCCAGTGCATGAAACCCCTGGCAACGAGCATGACACCCTGAGCATGAAAATCCCTGGCACCGTGCATGGAACCAAGAGCATGAAACCCCTGGCAACGAGCAGGTAATTTAAAAGTAATTAGAAGCCTTACTGTAGAACTTAATGTGTAATGGGCATTACGGTGTGTGGCATAATGTATCACGGACATTGCGGTGTGTGTCATAATGTGTCAGGCATTACGGTGTGTTGTATACTATATCACGGGCATTGTGGTATGTGGTATAATGTCTCAGGATCATTGCGGTGTGTGTCATACTGTGTCACAGACATTGTATGTGCTATAATGTATCAGGGGCATTGCAGTGTGTAGCATAATGTATAACGGGCATTGCGATTCCTGTCATAATGTGTCACAGGCATTACGGTGTGTGGCATAATGTGTCGGGGGCATTACAGTGTGTGCATATTGTGTCATGTGCATTATTGTGTGTGGCATAATGTCTGAGGGCCTTTGCAGTATGTGGCATAATGTATACTGGGCATTACTATAAGGAGGAAAAATGACAAATAATGTAAGGGGCATGAATCAGGATTATTTTTCTTTCCTGTGGTGGCTAATGTCTGGGCGTGCAGGTTGCAAAACTGGGGTATAAGGTAGTCTTTTCCTGCAATTCCACGCCCCTTTATGCGAAGCCACGCCCATTTAAGCGAAGCCATGTTTGTCCCTTTACTAGTTCCAATTATTGGGGGGGGGGGGGGGGGCGCCAAATAATTTTTTGGCTTGGGGGAGAAAAATTTCTAGTTACGCCACTGACCACTATACCTGGGCCAGTATTTACAGTATTTGCTGGCGTATAAGACTACTTTTTTACCCTGAAAAACATGCCTCCAAGTGGGGGGGTCGTCTTATACGCCGGGTGCACTTCAGTTGGGATAGACATAGCTGCCATAGTGGCCTTCCGATACTCGCCCGGTGCCCATAGTGGCCTCCCGATGCCCGCCCACCTCATTCTACTCACCATCCAGTATCGCGCGACATCCAGTGCGGCCGCGGCGGGTCACTAGTGCCAATTACAGGGAGATGCAGGGACTGGCCGGAGGCGCTGCAGTCGCGTTGTGGCCGTACAATGGTGACAATGACAGGTACTGTAATGGCACTAATACTAATACTAATGGCACTCATGTGAAACCGGTAACACTAAATGCACACAGGGGTATACTTTTATACATTTTACAACTTTCTCCTCGCCCCCTTCTTATGCATACCTTGATAAATACTCCCTATCCAAATCTCTTATCAGGTCATAATGGCCCTCATTCCGAGTTGATCGGTCGCAAGGCGAATTTAGCAGAGTTACACACGCTAAGCCGCCGCCTACTGGGAGTGAATCTTAGCTTCTTAAAATTGCGACCGATGTATTCGCAATAATGCGATTACTAACTACTTAGCAGTTTCAGAGTAGCTCCAGACTTACTCTGCCTGTGCGATCATTTCAGTGCTTGTCGTTCCTGGTTGACGTCACAAACACACCCAGCGTTCGCCCAGGCACTCCCACCGTTTCTCCGGCCACTCCTGCGTTTTTTCCGGAAACGGTAGCGTTTTCAGCCACACGCCCCAGAAACGCCGTGTTTCCGCCCAGTAACACCCATTTCCTGTCAATCACATTACGATCGCCGGAGCGATGAAAAAGCCGTGAGTAAAAATACTTTCTTCATAGTAAAGTTACTTGGCGCAGTCGCAGTGCGAACATTGCGCATGCGTACTAAGCGGTTTTTCACTGCGATGCGATGAAAAATACCGAGCGAACAACTCGGAATGAGGGCCAATATACAGTATGTCACAAATCTGATGTTCTTTTACGTTTTATTTGGTGTGTGGAAGGGGGTAGTCTTATACGGCGAGTATATAACAAACTCTATATTTTGAGTGGAAATGTTGGGGGTCGTCTTATACGCCCAGTCGTCTTATACGCCGGCAAATACGGTACTAAAAATCCGAGTTTGGTCGATTTGTGTTTTTTTCTCTAAGTCCCAATCCGGGAATTTACTAAGCACCAATCTCGGCAGTGTCTGGTCTATTCGTAATGGTTTGAATGACAACGTCCCGAAATACGAATGAATAGACCATCGGTCAAACGCGGCTGTTATTTCATAGAATACGGCCATTCACTATTCATTCGTATTTGGGTGTTAGTTTCTGAGTGCTCAAGTGCGGGTCTGTTTTTTTTCGAATCGTTAAAAAAAAGCAGCAAAAAAATAGACCTGCTTTTTCCAGTCGAGTTTGGATAACCATGCACGGATCAACAAGACACCTACAAAAACTGTCACGGAGGTAGAACGTCGGTGGCGGAAATCTCAGAATCCAAGTGACTTTCTCACATATAAGACTACCTACCACTCCTATCGTCAGGCCCTGGACACTGCCAAACAAACATATTTCCAATCTCTCATCTCTTATCATGCCACCAAGCCCAAACGACTTTTTAATACATTTAAATCACTTCTTTACCCTCCCTCACCTCCCCCACTAGCTACGATCAGTGCACAAGAACTTCCTTCCTACTTCAAGGATAAGATTGATAAAATTTGAGATGAAATGGTATGCTCTAACTCAGCCAGTGACCTGCTTAAATCCCTATCTGAACCCTCTGTCACTTTCTCTTCATTTGATCCCACAAGTGAAGATGAAGTATCAACACTCTTTTCATCCTCCTACTCCACTACCTCTCCTCTTGATCCTATACCCTCACAGGTCAGTAAAAGTTTGTCTCCTGTGCTTATCCCAACCTTAACTAAAATCTGTAATCTCTCTCTCTCTACTGGCATCTTTCCATCTCTGTTTAAACATGCAGTGATTACTCCCATTCTGAAAAAACACAACTCTGACCCAAACACACTCTCTATCTACCGTCCCATTTCTCAGCTACCCAGTCCCTCCAAGCTACTTGAGAGACTTGCCTGCACTCGCCTTACACACTTTCTTAACTCCCACAACCCACTTCAGTCAGGCTTTCGTGCCCAACACTCCATGGAGATGGCACTGACCAAAGTAGTGAATGATCTGGTCACTGCTAGATCAAAAGGCCATTACACACTACTTATTCTTCTTGATCCTCTGCTGCTTTTGACACTGTTGACCACTCTCTTCTCATACAAACACTAGAGTCCCTAGGTCTTCAGGACACAGCCCTTACTTGGTTCTCATCCTACCTATCTAATCGATCTTTCAGTGTTCACTTCTCTGATTCTACCTCCTCTTCTCTACCTCTATCAGTTGGAGTACCGCAAGGCTCAGTCTTAGGTCCTCTGCTTTTCTCAATCTATACCTCCTCTCTTGGTAAACTAATCAGCTCTTTCGGATTTCAGTATCATTTGTACGCTGATGATACTCAAATCTACCTATCCTCCCCAGATTTATCACCATCTGTATTGGCTCGTGTCACTGGATGCCTATCTGCCATTTCATCTTGGATGTCATCTCGCCACCTCAAACTCAACATTTCCAAAACAGAATTAATTATTTTCCCACCAGCTAAGGGTAGTTACCAACCTGATATTGCCATAACTGTTGACAATGCAACTTTCCACCCTACCCCACAAGCTCGCTGCCTAGGTGTCATCCTTGACTCTGAACTGTCGTTTGTTCCACACATTCAATCTGTCTCTAAATCATGTTACATACACCTTAAAAACATATCCAAAATACGCCTTTATCTTACACAAGACACTGCAAAAACTCTAATCCATGCACTCATCATCTCCCGCATTGATTATTGTAACAGTCTCCTTACTGGTCTTCTCAAACATTGGCTCTCACCACTTCAATCCATTTTAAATGCAGCTGCGAGGCTAATCTTCCTCGCCAGACGTTCTTCATCTGCTGATCCGCTCTGTCAGTCCCTCCATTGGTTACCGGTATTCTACCGTGTCAAATATAAAATACTTTTACTTACATACAAGGCTATTAACCAAACTGCACCATCATACACTTACTCACTCATCTCAAACTATCTCCCTACCAGACCCCTCCGCTCTGCACAAGATCTGCGTCTCTCATCCAGATGTATTACCTGTTCCCACTCAAAATTACAGGACTTTACCCGGGCTCTCCACTAGTCTCCAAACCTGTAAACGTTTTCTGAAAACTCATCTCTTCAGACAAGCCTACCAAATTCCTGAACCACACACATAGCCTTCAATGCTTCCCTATCCAGTTACAGCCCCTCTGTACAGTCCCCATAACCTCACATTTTGTCTTCCAACATTGCTGGGTGATCATATCATACAACCACTAAGAACCTAGCAATCTGGGGAACCATTATGTAACAGGTAGCATCTATCCTTGTGTATCAATGCCTATTTCCCTATAGATTGTAAGCTTGCGAGCAGGGCCTTCCTACCTCTATGTCTGTCTTTGCCCAGTTTTATTCTATAACTGTTGTTCTAATTGTAAAGCACAACAGAATATGCTGCGCTATATAAGAAACTGCTAATAATAATAAATAATATACACACACACACACACACACACACACACACACCTACACATATATACTGTATATAATATATATACACACACACACACATACATATAGCACATTAAAAATGCATATTTTTATATATATATATATATATATATATATACACACACACATACACAGTACACGTATATATATACACATGTATATATATCATGTGTGTGTGTGGGTGTTTTTATATGTATGTATATACATGTGTATATATGTATTATTATTTTCCTTTATTTATATGCCGCCACAAGGGATCCACAGCGCCCATTACACAGTACATAATAAAATGAGCAAATAAGAAAACCGCACTAACAGTACAGGACAAAATAGGACAGGTATAGAAAACCCGGGGTTAGGTGCCATCAAAGGGAATATGGAGTATAAGATAGTGTAAGCAAGAAAAGGAAAGGCATGGAAAGGCGAGCTTACATGGATATACACTGCTCAAAAAAATAAAGGGAACACTTAAACAACACAATGTAACTCCAAGTCAATCACACCTCTGTTAAATCAAACTGTCTACTTAGGAAGCAACACTGATTGACAATCAATTTCACATGCTGTTGTGCAAATGGAATAGACAACAGGTGGGAATTATAGGCAATTAGCAAGACACCCCCAATAAAGGAGTTGTTCTGCAGGTGGTGACCACAGACCACTTCTCAGCTCCTGTGCTTTCTGGCTGATGTTTTGGTCACTTTTGGAAGCTGGCGGTGCTTTCACTCTAGTGGTAGCATGAGATGGAGTCTACAACCCACACAAGTGGCTCAGGTAGTGCAGCTCATCCAGGATGGCACATCAATGCGAGCTGTGGCAAGAAGGTTTACTGTGTCTGTCAGCGTAGTGTCCAGAGCATGGAGGTGCTACCAAGAGACAGGCCAGTATATCAGGAGACGTGGAGGAGGCCGTAGGAGGGCAACAACCCAGCAGCAGGACCGCTACCTCCGCCTTTGTGCAAGGAGGAACAGGAGGAGCACTGCCAGAGCCCTGCAAAATGACCTCCAGCAAGCCAGAAATGTGCATGTGTCTACTCAAACGATCAGAAACAGACTCCATGAGGGTGGTATGAGGGCCCGACGTCCACAGGTGGGGGTTGTGCTTACAGCCCAACACCGTGCAGAACGTTTGGCATTTGCCAGAGAACACCAAGATTGGCAAATTCGCCACTGGCGCCCTGTGCCCTTCACAGATGAAAGCAGGTTCTCACTGAGCACATGTGACAGACGTAACAGAGTCTGGAGACGCCAAGGAGAACGTTCTGCTGCCTGCAACATCCTCCAGCATGACCGGTTTGGCAGTGGGTCAGTAATGGTGTGGGGTGGCATTTCTTTTTGGGACCGCACAGCCCTCCATGTGCTCGCCAGAGGTAACCTGACTGCCATTAGGTACCGAGATGAGATCCTCAGACCCCTTGTGAGACCATATGCTGGTGCGGTTGGCCCTGGGTTCCTCCTAATGCAAGACAATGCTAGACCTCATGTGGCTGCAATGTGTCAGCAGTTCCTGCAAGACGAAGACATTGATGCTATGGACTGGCCCGCCCGTTCCCCAGACCTGAATCCAATTGAGCACATCTGGGACATCATGTCTCGCTCCATCCACCAACGCCACGTTGCACCACAGACTGTCCAGGAGTTGGCGGATGCTTTAGTCCAGGTCTGGGAGGAGATCCCTCAGGAGACCATCCGCCATCTCATCAGGAGCATGCCCAGGCATTGCAGGGAGATCATGCAGGCACATGGAGGCCACACACACTACTGAGCCTCATTTTGACTTGTTTTAAGGACATTACATCAAAGTTGGATCAGCCTGTAGTGTGTTTTTCCACTTTAATTTTGAGTGTGACTCCAAATCCAGACCTCCATGGGTTAATAAATTTGATGTCCATTGATAATTTTTGTGTGATTTCGTTGTCAGCACATTCAACTATGTAAAGAACAAAGTATTAAATAAGAATATTTCATTCATTCAGATGTAGGATGTGTTGTTTAAGTGTTCATTTTATTTTTTTGAGCAGTGTATATGTACTATAGTTAAAATAAAGTAAACTTTTATTAAGCACTTACAAGTGCCACCAGGAAGACAGCAGGCTGCAGAGAACGCTAGACAGCCATTAATAATATTCGGCTCGCAAAATGCGTGGAGGGGAGTTTCTGGGTGCTCAGAAACCCCCCCTGGGTGCGCCACTGTCAGCCATGGTAAATCACCATTGCTACTTAATCCCCAGAAAGGTAATTTAATACTCACCGATAACCGGCACTATTGGGGATTTTGTGTCACCTGCCCGGAGGCAGAAGAAACTAAATCCTTGATGGATGCAGTGTTTTCGCAGCCGCAATCACAAAAACACATGGATCTGAGAACTTGTCCCGGAGCCTGTGTGTTTTTTGGGAAAAATTGGTGCAAAATAAACCGGGGTAATTGAATTACCCTGAAAAATAAATTGTGTTAAAACAGGATTTTACTGGCGATTTTTTACCATGAGAACAGATTACACCGTTAATGTTAATTGTAAATGTGCTAAGAGCAACAGCTGAAATATAGCTTCTGGCATTACTGAAGACAGAAAGGCTGTTGGTGTAAGGTAAGCAGTACAATGACAAGCAGTGGTAAACTAAGCTTACTTTTGTTTGTTAAATACTGTAAGGAGGACATACTAACTCCTTTAGTAAACACTAAAGTGGTTATACTGTATCTCATTGTTAAATGGGGCCCACAATTTGGGCACATCTACCATATTGAATTTCCATGTTAGCTTTGTGCTAGGCTATAAATTAACACTAAGGTGTAATCAGGGGCAGACTGGAAACTAAAAGTGCCCCTGAACAATTTGTAGAAGTGGTCACACATGGACAGCACCAGAGGTATACCTTATAAGCATGGTGGCAGCACCACCCTTCACTAGTCGACAAACACAACAGGCCCCACGTGCTCACGGCCCACTGGGGCTCTTCCCTGTTTGTCGTGTGGCCAATCCGCCCCAGGGTGTGAACAAGATTGGTCATAGAAACTACTTAGCCTGAGATAAAGCCAGGTGTGCAATGGACAATTTTGCACACATATTCACTATTTTTTATTTCAGCAAACATATTTTAATTGTAATAGTCACAACTAACAGTAACACCAAGATCACTGCTATATTTTGTTGTATTTCTCTATATTTAAATTTATCTACAGTATATACAGTACTATATGTATATAATACTTTTTTCTGTATGTGCAAATCTTGCAATGAGTGAATCTATTTTCATGACAAGTATTATTGTAGGTGTAAATCCCATTGAGTACAGATGATAGGTTAGTCTAGGAACACAGCAGTAAGTCGTATTACTGCATAATCAGTAGACGAATTTCACACCACCTACAGAATAAATGATCCAGAGAGAAGGAGGATGTTGGAATAGCCAAGCGAATTTATTACTGCACATATTCCTCCAGTTCATAAAAGAACCAAGTCAGCTTGAAGCAAATTGCCTATTCCTTTGAATGTAAAGTTTGTGTGTGGACTAAGCAGAGGAAAATACTGCTTCTACTGCAGGCCATGTAAGGACCAAAGAGCTATGCCAGAGAAATTTGGTTGATTGTACTCTAAAATCAGCACTGGATTTAAATCTAGCATGCAAGGGAATGTCTCCCAGGAGAAATGAGGATGTTGCAGCATGCTTCTTCCTCTTACAACAGCTGTTTCTATTCAAGTTAAATTAAAACATTTATTTTGTATGCAATAAAAGGACAGTTGAATAAAAAAGTTTGTTTTAAAATTCTACAATTTAAACAAATGATAATTTTATTCATGTTATTTATTTATGTATTTATTTATTTTTAAATGGCACTGAAACTTTGAGGCTAATCCCAATTACTAAAAAAAAAATTAATAAAACATATATTTTTACATAAAACCCTTAATTTTACTTTTGCTCCATGGATTAATATATCCCGCAGATAGGTAATACTCCATCCTGCTTTCTCGGTTGCAATACCATCTCTTAATTGTGGCTTGAGAACCATGAGGAGACTTGATGAATTGATGAACACAAGTATGATAGGCTTAACAATATATATGTTTTATAGGATTTTATGAATACGCAGGGGTCCAGCAGCATCTTCACGGGTGCGGGGATCTGGCATCCTCAGTGAGGGCCTGGCAGTTTCCACGGCAGTGGTGCAGGAGGGTCCACCACATACTTGCCTACCTGACCCTCTCCATGATGGAGAAAATGCTCTGTTCCTGGACTCTCCTGGTAATGTATGATTGCCATCACCTGTGGTGAAACACCTTTCTTATCAATTAACTAGCTCACCACAGGTGATGGCAATCATACATTACCAGGAAAGTCCAGGAACAGAGCATTTTCTCCCTCATGGAGAGGGTCAGGTAGGCAAGTATGGTCCACCAGTGTCCATGGAGGGGGTGGTATGTTTAGTTGGGGTGGCAGTATTTAACTTCAGTGGCCGGTAAGGGAATAGCTGCAAAGCCACTTCCATGCCGGCTATCATTGGCCAGTGACACCATGACGTCACAACGTTAACTAACGTTGTGACGTCATGGCAGATCCAAAATATTCAGTTTTACTGAATATTTTAGATAATAAAATTCTGGATAAGGGAGACCCGAAGAAAATAGGATAAGCAAGAACAAATATAGCAACACATATGAGAGGTGTAAAGGTCCACACTAGAAGATTTTTTTCCATAGATTTGAGCGATAACGACAATTGTAAATGATCAAATCGTTCAAGTGTGTACACAGCAAACAATGAACAATGGCCCTCATTCCGAGTTGATCGGTCGCAAGGCGAATTTAGCAGAGTTACACACGCTAAGCCTACGCCTACTGGGAGTGTATCTTAGCTTCTTAAAATTGCGACCGATGTATTCGCAATATTGCGATTACAAACTACTTAGCAGTTTCTGAGTAACTTTAACCTTACTCTGCCTGTGCGATCAGTTCAGTGCTTGTCGTTCCTGGTTTGACGTCACAAACACACCCAGCGTTCGCCCAGCCACTCCTCCGTTTCTCCAGCCACTCCTGCGTTTTTTCCGGAAACGGTAGCGTTTTCAACCACACGCCCATAAAACGCCGTGTTTCCGCCCAGTAACACCCATTTCCTGTCAATCACATTACGATCGCCGGAGCGATGAAAAAGCCGTGAGTAAAAATACTATCTTCATTGTTAAATTACTTGGCGCAGTCGCAGTGCGAATATTGCGCATGCGTACTAAGCGGATTTTCATTGCGATGCGATGAAAAATACCGACCGATCAACTCGGAATGAGGGCCAATATGCGCACCTGTGGTCGTTGGAAGCAGGCTGTCAGTCGTCCATGCATGCAGCTCAATCCCATCAATCCCAGTATTCACTCCCAGCAAAGCAGATCATTCGTCGTTCAGATCATTTGTAAAAAAAAAAAAAAAAAAGCTCAGTGTGTACACTCAATATCGTTTGTCAGGGACTCAAGGGAAATTGCTCATCTTCCAAATTGTTCATCTTTTACATCTTTCAAGTCTTCTAGTGTGTATGGACCTTAAGATACAGTATACAGAAACAAGGTGATGAAAACAGCTACAAACATTATAGCTATATAATAATATATATACATTTAGTTTTTGGTAGTTTTTGCTGTGCTCCATATGGTCTAGAACTACATCATCTAGATATTTGAAGCTTTGTGATCATATAATGGTATATGTTTGCTGGTTGATATAGTTTGGTAATATTAATAGTATACTATAGTTTACTATAGATGAATGCATACCTCCCAACATGACCCTCTCCAGGAGGGACACAATGCTCTGCTTTTGGACTTTTCTCTTAATTTATGATTGCCAGCACCTGTGTTAAACAGGTGAATGGATAAGAAAGGTGTTACAGCACAGGTGATGGCAATCATAAACTAAGAGGAAAGTCCAGGAGCAGAGTATTGTGTCCCTCCTGGAGAGGGTCATTTTGGGAGGTATGTGAATATAGATATTGTTGAAGTAATTAGTTGATTATAAAGGAACTTTGGGGGGATATTGAAATCATGTGGGCCTGATTCATGTTTGTAAGTAAAGTAAAAAGGAAGCAATTGGGCAGAATCATGCTGCGCTGCAGGTGAGTCAGATGTAACATGTGCAAAGAGATCTAGATTTGGGTGGGGTGTGTTCAAACTGAAATCTAAATTGCACTGTAAAATTAAAGCTGTCTAATAGGCCCTACACACTTGGCGATATTCTGAAAGATATGAACGATCTCGTTCATAAATGAACGAGAACTCGTTCATATCTTTCAGTGTGGAGACTTAAGCGATGAACGATGCGCGTCCCCGCGCTCGTTCATCGCTGGTCTCCCGTCGGCTGTGCATGCAGGCCAATATGGACGATCTCGTCCATATTTGCCTGCACTTCAATGCAGCCGGGTGACGGGGGGAGTGAAGAAACTTCACTCCCCCCGTCACTGCCCCCCCGCCGCCGGGTTGCTCGTCGGCCGTATCGGCCGTCGGGCACCTCAGCGGCGCATCGCCGAGTGTGTAGGGCGTCTAACACTTGTTGGTTACATGCAAAATTAACCAGTATTTTCCCTGCACAGAAAAATATAAATGTTTTTACCCCCCTTGCACTGCAGCATGGCTTGTTCCAGACACAAAGTTACTTGCTTTTTTTTTCTATGCTTTTTTTTTTTTTACAAATACGAATCAGGCCCTGTGTCTTATAGCATCAGGGTCATGGCAAGTTATAGGAGATATTCTCTCTTTGTTAGATGAGAAGATACAGATGTAGCCACGATTCTACATCTTGCCGTGATGTGCACTCCTGGCACGGCTATGCGTGCCCACTCCTCACCACATTGAGCTGCATCTTTTGCCGCCCTATTCACTTTGAATGGGGCGCATGAGCGTCTAAGACTCGTGCGCATCTTAACGTATGCACATTTATGGTATACGAGGCGCAGTCTGTCCTAGATGTAGCCAAGATGAGCGTGGCTACATCTGTAGCTGGAAACATTTTTATTTTCTCTGACGTACTAGTGGATGCTGGGTACTCCGTAAGGACCATGGGGAATAGACGGGCTCCGCAGGAGACTGGGCACTCTTAAAAGAAAGATTAGGTACTATATCTGGTGTGCACTGGCTCCTCCCTCTATGCCCCTCCTCCAGACCTCAGTTAGAATCTGTGCCCGGCCAGAGCTGGATGCACCTAGTGGGCTCTCCTGAGCTCACTAGAAAAGAAAGTATTTGTTAGGTTTTTTATTTTCAGTGAGATCTGCTGGCAACAGACTCACTGCTACGAGGGACTGAGGGGAGAGAAGCAAACCTACCTGCTTGCAGCTAGCTTGTGCTTCTAAGGCTACTGGACACCATTAGCTCCAGAGGGATCGAACACAGGGCCCGACCTCGATCGTCCATTCCCGGAGCCGCGCCGCCGTCCCCTTTGCAGAGCCAGAAGACGGAAGAACCAGGAGAAAATCGGCGGCTGAAGACTCCGATCTTCAATAAGGTAGCGCACAGCACTGCAGCTGTGCGCCATTGCTCCCACAGCACACCACACGCTCCGGTCACTGGTGGGTGCAGGGCGCTGGGGGGGGGGGGGGGGGGGGCGCCCTGGGCTGCAATAAGTATACCTTTTGGCAAATGTGCACATAATACAGTTATAAACTGTATATGTGCCTAATCCCCCGCCATTAACATTATTAAAAAAGCGGGAGAAGCCCGCCGCGGAGGGGGCGGGGCTATCTCCCTCAGCACACCAGCGCCATTTTCTCTTCACAGCTCCGCTGGACGGACGCTCCCCAGGCTCTCCCCTGCAGTATACACTACAAGAAGGGTAAAAAAGAGAGGGGGGGGGGGGGACATAAATTTAGGCGCAAAAGGTGATATAAGCAGCTATTGGGGGAAAATTCACTTTGTGTTAGTGTAAATCCCTCTGTTATATAGCGCTCTGGTGTGTGCTGGCATACTCTCTCTCTGTCTCCCCAAAGGACTTTGTGGGGTCCTGTCCTCAGTCAGAGCATTCCCTGTGTGTGTGCGGTGTGTCGGTACGGCTGTGTCGACATGTTTGATGAGGACGCTTACGTGGAGGCGGAGCAAGAGCCGATAAGTGTGATGTCGCCCCAGAGTTGATGGATATGTGGAAGGTATTAACCGACAGTGTCAACTCCTTGCATAAAAGGTTCGATGACGTAACAGCTTTGGGACAGCCGGCATCTCAGCCCGCGCCTGCCCAGGCGTCTCAGAGGCCATCAGGGGCTCAAAAACGCCCGCTACCTCAGATGGCAGACACAGATGTCGACACGGAGTCTGACTCCAGTGTAGACGAGGATGAGACAAATGTACAGTCCACAAGGGCCATCCGATGCATGATTACGGCAATGAAAAATGTGTTGCACATTTCTGACATTAACCCGGTTACCACTAAAAAGGATATTATGTTTGGGGAGAAAAAGCAGCCAGTGACTTTTCCCCCATCTGATGAGTTAAATGAATTGTGTGAAGAAGCGTGGTGTTCCCCAGATAAGAAATTAGTGATTTCTAAGAGGTTACTAATGGCGTACCCTTTCCCGCCAACGGACAGGTTATGTTGGGAAACTTCCCCTAGGGTGGTCAAGGCGCTCACACGCTTATCAAAAAAGGTGGCACTGCCGTCTCAGGATACGGCCGCCTTAAAGGAGCCTGCAGATAGAAAGCAGGAGGCTATCCTGAAGTCTGTGTATACACACTCAGGTACTATACTGAGACCTGCAATTGCTTCAGCATGGATGTGTAGTGCTGCAGCTGCTTGGTCTGATACCCTGTCAGATAACATTGATTCCCTTGACAGGGATGCTATTTTGCTAACCATAGAGCATATTAAAGACGTCGTCTTATATATGAGGGATGCACAGAGGGACATTTGCCGGCTGGCATCTAGAATTAATGCAATGTCCATTTCTGCCAGGAGAGTATTATGGACTCGGCAGTGGACAGGTGATGCTGATTCTAAAAGGCACATGGAGGTTTTGCCTTATAAGGGTGAGGAATTGTTTGGGGACGGTCTCTCGGACCTCGTATCCACAGCAACAGCTGGGAAGTCGACATTTTTACCTCAGGTTCCCTCACAGCCTAAGAAAGCACTGTATTATCAAGTACAGTCCTTTTCGGCCTCAGAAAGGCAAGCAGGTCAGAGGCGCGTCCTTTCTGCCCAGAGGCAGGGGTAGAGGGAAAAAGCTGCACCAGACAGCCAGTTCCCAGGAACAAAAATCCTCCCCTGCTTCCACTAAGTCCACCGCATGATGCTGGGGCTCCACAGGTGGAGCCAGGTGCGGTGGGGGCGCGTCTCCGGAACTTCAGCGACCAGTGGGTTCGCTCACAGGTGGATCTCTGGGTTCTACAAGTGGTATCTCAGGGATACAAGCTGGAGTTCGAGGCGTCTCCCCCTCGCCGTTACCTCAAATCAGCCTTGCCAGCTGCTCCCAAGGAAAGGGAGGTAGTACTGGCGGCAATTCACAAGCTGTACCTTCAGCAGGTGATAATCAAAGTTCCCCTCCTTCAACAGGGACGGGGTTACTATTCCACAATGTTTGTGGTACCGAAACCAGACGGTTCGGAGAGACCCATTCTAAATTTGAAATCCTTGAACACTTATATAAGGAAGTTCAAGTTCAAAATGGAATCGCTCAGGGCGGTTATTGCAAGCCTGGAAGAGGGGGATTTTATGGTGTCACTGGACATCAAGGATGCTTACCTACATGTCCCCATTTACCCACCTCACCAGGAGTACCTCAGGTTTGTGGTACAGGACTGTCATTACCAATTCCAGACGTTGCCGTTTGGTCTGTCCACGGCACCGAGGGTATTTACCAAGGTAATGGCCGAAATGATGATACTCCTTCGAAAGAAGGGAGTAATAATTATCCCGTACTTGGACGATCTCCTTATAAAGGCAAGGTCCAAGGAGCAGTTGTTAGTCGGAGTAGCACTATCTCGGGAAGTGCTACAACAGCACGGCTGGATTCTGAATATCCCAAAGTCGCAGCTGATTCCTACGACGCGTCTGCTGTTCTTGGGCATGATTCTGGACACAGAACAGAAGAAGGTGTTTCTCCCGGAGGAGAAGGCCCAGGAATTGTCATCTCTGGTCAGGGACCTCCTGAAACCAAAACAGGTGTCGGTGCATCACTGCACACGAGTCCTGGGAAAGATGGTAGCTTCTTACGAAGCAATTCCCTTCGGCAGGTTCCATGCAAGGATTTTTCAGTGGGATCTGTTAGACAAGTGGTCCGGATCGCATCTTCAGATGCATCGGCTGATCACCCTGTCCCCGAGGGCCAGGGTGTCTCTGCTGTGGTGGCTGCAGAGTGCTCATCTTCTCGAGGGCCGCAGATTCGGCATTCAGGACTGGGTCCTGGTGACCACGGATGCAAGCCTCCGAGGTTGGGGGGCAGTCACTCAGGGAAGAAACCTTCCAAGGACAGTGGTCGAGTCAGGAGACTTCCCTACACATAAATATTCTGGAACTAAGGGCCATTTACAATGCCCTGAGTCAAGCAGAACCCCTGCTTCAAAACCAACCGGTGCTGATTCAGTCAGACAACATCACGGCGGTCGCCCATGTAAACCGACAGGGCGGCACAAGAAGCAGGATGGCGATGGCAGAAGCCACAAGGATTCTTCGATGGGCGGAGAATCATGTGCTAGCACTGTCAGCGGTGTTCATTCCGGGAGTGGACAACTGGGAAGCAGACTTCCTCAGCAGGCACGACCTCCACCCGGGAGAGTGGGGACTTCATCCAGAAGTCTTCAAGCTGATTGTAAATCGTTGGGAAAGGCCACAGGTGGACATGATGGCGTCCCGCCTCAACAAAAAGCTAAAAAGATATTGCGCCAGGTCAAGGGACCCTCAGGCGATAGCTGTGGACGCTCTAGTGACACCGTGGGTGTACCAGTCGGTTTATGTGTTCCCTCCTCTTCCTCTCATACCAAAGGTACTGAGGATAATAAGAAAGAGAGGAGGAAGAACTATACTCATCGTTCCGGATTGGCCAAGAAGAACTTGGTACCCGGAACTACAAGAAATGATCTCAGAGGACCCTTGGCCTCTGCCGCTCCGACAGGACCTGCTACAGCAGGGGCCCTGTCTGTTCCAAGACTTACCATGGCTGCGGTTCACGGCATGGCGGTTGAACGCCGGATCCTAATGGAAAAGGGCATTCTAGATGAAGTCATTCCTACGCTGATAAAAGCTAGGAAGGATGTGACAGCAAAACATTATCACCGCATATGGCGAAAATATGTTGCTTGGTGTGAGGCCAGGAAGGCCCCAACAGAGGAATTTCAGCTGGGTCGATTTCTGCACTTCCTACAGTCAGGAGTGACTATGGGCCTAAAATTGGGATCCATTAAAGTCCAGATTTCGGCCCTGTCTATTTTCTTTCAAAAAGAACTGGCTTCACTGCCTGAAGTTCAGACGTTTGTTAAGGGAGTGCTGCATATTCAGCCCCCTTTTGTGCCTCCAGTGGCACCTTGGGATCTCAACGTTGTGTTGGATTTCCTAAAATCACATTGGTTTGAGCCACTTCAGACCGTGGAGTTGAAGTATCTCACGTGGAAGGTAGTCATGCTGTTGGCCTTGGCCTCAGCTAGGCGTGTGTCAGAATTGGCTGCTTTGTCCTGTAAAAGCCCATATCTGATTTTCCATATGGACAGGGCAGAATGGAGGACTCGTCCCCAATTTCTCCCAAAGGTGGTATCTGCGTTTCATTTGAACCAACCTATTGTGGTGCCTGCGGCTACTCGGGACTTGGAGGATTCCAAGTTGCTGGACGTAGTCCGGGCCCTGAAAATCTATGTTTCCAGGACGGCTAGAGTCAGAAAAACTGACTCGCTGTTTATCCTGCATGCACCAAACAAGCTGGGTGCTCCTGCTTCAAAGCAGATGTTGCTCGCTGGATCTGTAGCAAGATTCAACTTGCACATTCTGCGGCTGGACTGCCGCATCCTAAATCAGTAAAAGCCCATTCCACGAGGAAGGTGGGCTCTTCTTGGGCGGCTGCCCGAGGGGTCTCGGCTTTACAACTTTGCCGAGCTGCTACTTGGTCGGGATCAAACACTTTTGCAAAATTCTACAAGTTTGATACCCTGGCTGAGGAGGACCTTGAGTTTGCTCATTTGGTGCTGCAGAGTCATCCGCACTCTCCCGCCCGTTTGGGAGCTTTGGTATAATCCCCATGGTCCTTGCGGAGTACCCAGCATCCACTAGGACGTCAGAGAAAATAAGAATTTACTCACCGGTAATTCTATTTCTCATAGTCCGTAGTGGATGCTGGGAGCCCGTCCCAAGTGCGGACTTTCTGCAATACATGTATATAGTTATTTCTTAACTATAGGGTTATTGTTATGAGCCATCTGTTGAATGAGGCTCAGTTGTTATTCGTACTGTTAACCGGGTATAGTTATCACAAGTTGTACGGTGTGATTGGTGTGGCTGATATGAGTCTTAACCTGGATTCCAAATCCTTTCCTAGTAATGTCAGCTCTTCCGGGCACAGTTTCCCTAACTGAGGTCTGGAGGAGGGGCATAGAGGGAGGAGCCAGTGCACACCAGATATAGTACCTAATCTTTCTTTTAAGAGTGCCCAGTCTCCTGCGGAGCCCGTCTATTCCCCATGGTTCTTCCGGAGTACCCAGCATCCACTACGGACTACGAGAAATAGAATTACCGGTGAGTAAATTCTTATTTTCTGCTATATTAGACCTCTGATGGTAGACTAATAATGTAAGCGAATGGAGTTTTTAACATACATTATGCTGCAGGGAGCCACTGATAACATGCCTGCTATGCTCTGTTGAAAGCATGAAAAAAAGTACAAGTTATTGTCTTTCCGGAGTTGTTTCTCAGTACCCTACCTGCAATGCTATGTGATTGGAAAATACATGAATGAGCTGCGCTAGGGTAAAGTGATTTGTAAGCTGCAACACTGTTGACACAATGTAACAAATAGTAGCAGTAGTTGTGCTTGTCAGACAATCCTATTGTCGTGACTGGGATACTGTTATATTTTCCACGCTGAATGGATGACAAACTCTCTTTCCTTCTTATACTGTTTATAAGGGTTAATAATGTAAATATACAGGGACTGGCCCACAGGGGTATAGGGGAAACCCCCGGTGGGCTCTACTGCCTGGGCCCCCCACCTCCTCCTCTAGGGAAGAGGTTCCAGACTGTGCACTTGAATTATATATTATGCAAATTTTCCATTATAATGCACTAGAGATGAGCGGGTTCGGTTTCTCTGAATCCGAACCCGCACGAACTTCATGTTTTTTTCACGGGTCCGAGCAGACTCGGATCTTCCCGCCTTGCTCGGTTAACCCGAGCGCGCCCGAACGTCATCATGACGCTGTCGGATTCTCGCGAGACTCGGATTCTATATAAGGAGCCGCGCGTCGCCGCCATTTTCACTAGAGATGAGCGGGTTCGGTTTCTCTGAATCCGAACCCGCACGAACTTCATGTTTTTTTCACGGGTCCGAGCAGACTCGGATCTTCCCGCCTTGCTCGGTTAACCCGAGCGCGCCCGAACGTCATCATGACGCTGTCGGATTCTCGCGAGACTCGGATTCTATATAAGGAGCCGCGTGTCGCCGCCATTTTCACACGTGCATTGAGATTGATAGGGAGAGGACGTGGCTGGCGTCCTCTCCATTTAGATTAGGGTTGAGAGAGAGAGAGAGAGAGATTGACCTGAGGCTGTGATACTGTAGAAGAGAGTGCAGAGTTTAGTGACTGACGACCACAGTGACCACCAGACAGTGCAGTTGTTTGTTTTATTTAATATATCCGTTCTCTGCCTGAAAAAAACGATACACACAGTGACTCAGTCACATACCATATCTGTGTGCACTGCTCAGCCCAGTGTGCTGCATCAATGTGTATATATATATCTGACTGTGCTCAGCTCACACAGCTTATAATTGTGGGGGAGACTGGGGAGCACTGCAGTGCCAGTTATAGGTTATAGCAGGAGCCAGGAGTACATAATATTATATTAAAATTAAACAGTGCACACTTTTGCTGCAGGAGTGCCACTGCCAGTGTGACTAGTGACCAGTGACCTGACCACCAGTATATATAATATTAGTAGTATACTATCTCTTTATCAACCAGTCTATATTAGCAGCAGACACAGTACAGTGCGGTAGTTCACGGCTGTGGCTACCTCTGTGTCGGCACTCGGCAGCCCGTCCATAATTGTATATACCACCTAACCGTGGTTTTTTTTTCTTTCTTTATAGTCATACTAGTTACGAGTATACTATCTCTTTATCAACCAGTCTATATTAGCAGCAGACACAGTACAGTGCGGTAGTTCACGGCTGTGGCTACCTCTGTGTCGGCACTCGGCAGCCCGTCCATAATTGTATATACCACCTAACCGTGGTTTTTTTTTTCTTTCTTTATACATACATACTAGTTACGAGTATACTATCTCTTTATCAACCAGTCTATATTAGCAGCAGACACAGTACAGTGCGGTAGTTCACGGCTGTGGCTACCTCTGTGTCGGCACTCGGCAGCCCGTCCATAATTGTATATACCACCTAACCGTGGTTTTTTTTTCTTTCTTTATACATACATACTAGTTACGAGTATACTATCTCTTTATCAACCAGTCTATATATTAGCAGCAGACACAGTACAGTGCGGTAGTTCACGGCTGTGGCTACCTCTGTGTCGGCACTCGGCAGCCCGTCCATAATTGTATATACCACCTAACCGTGGTTTTTTTTTCTTTCTTTATACATACATACTAGTTACGAGTATACTATCTCTTTATCAACCAGTCTATATATTAGCAGCAGACACAGTACAGTGCGGTAGTTCACGGCTGTGGCTACCTCTGTGTCGGCACTCGGCAGCCCGTCCATAATTGTATATACCACCTAACCGTGGTTTTTTTTTTCTTTCTTTATACATACATACTAGTTACGAGTATACTATCTCTTTATCAACCAGTCTATATATTAGCAGCAGACACAGTACAGTGCGGTAGTTCACGGCTGTGGCTACCTCTGTGTCGGCACTCGGCAGCCCGTCCATAATTGTATATACCACCTAACCGTGGTTTTTTTTTCTTTCTTTATAGTCATACTAGTTACGAGTATACTATCTCTTTATCAACCAGTCTATATTAGCAGCAGACACAGTACAGTGCGGTAGTTCACGGCTGTGGCTACCTCTGTGTCGGCACTCGGCAGCCCGTCCATAATTGTATATACCACCTAACCGTGGTTTTTTTTTCTTTCTTTATACATACATACTAGTTACGAGTATACTATCTCTTTATCAACCAGTCTATATATTAGCAGCAGACACAGTACAGTGCGGTAGTTCACGGCTGTGGCTACCTCTGTGTCGGCACTCGGCAGCCCGTCCATAATTGTATATACCACCTAACCGTGGTTTTTTTTTCTTCTTTATACATACATACTACTACGACATCTCTTTATCAACCAGTCTATATTAGCAGCAGACACAGTACAGTACGGTAGTTCACGGCTGTGGCTACCTCTGTGTCTGCACTCGGCAGGCAGTCCGTCCATAATTGTATACCACCTAACCGTGGTTTTTTTTTCTTTCTTCTTTATACATACATAGTTACATAGACATCTCTTTATCAACCAGTCTATATTAGCAGCAGACACAGTACAGTACGGTAGTTCATGGCTGTGGCTACCTCTGTGTCTGCACTCGGCAGGCAGTCCATAATTGTATACTAGTATCCATCTCCATTGTTTACCTGAGGTGCCTTTTAGTTGTGCCTATTAAAATATGGAGAACAAAAATGTTGAGGTTCCAAAATTAGGGAAAGATCAAGATCCACTTCCACCTCGTGCTGAAGCTGCTGCCACTAGTCATGGCCGAGACGATGAAATGCCAGCAACGTCGTCTGCCAAGGCCGATGCCCAATGTCATAGTACAGAGCATGTCAAATCCAAAACACCAAATATCAGAAAAAAAAGGACTCCAAAACCTAAAATAAAATTGTCGGAGGAGAAGCGTAAACTTGCCAATATGCCATTTACGACACGGAGTGGCAAGGAACGGCTGAGGCCCTGGCCTATGTTCATGGCTAGTGATTCAGCTTCACATGAGGATGGAAGCACTCAGCCTCTCGCTAGAAAAATGAAAAGACTCAAGCTGGCAAAAGCAGCACAGCAAAGAACTGTGCATTCTTCGAAATCCCAAATCCACAAGGAGAGTCCAATTGTGTCGGTTGCGATGCCTGACCTTCCCAACACTGGACGTGAAGAGCATGCGCCTTCCACCATTTGCACGCCCCCTGCAAGTGCTGGAAGGAGCACCCGCAGTCCAGTTCCTGATAGTCAGATTGAAGATGTCAGTGTTGAAGTACACCAGGATGAGGAGGATATGGGTGTTGCTGGCGCTGGGGAGGAAATTGACCAGGAGGATTCTGATGGTGAGGTGGTTTGTTTAAGTCAGGCACCCGGGGAGACACCTGTTGTCCGTGGGAGGAATATGGCCGTTGACATGCCAGGTGAAAATACCAAAAAAATCAGCTCTTCGGTGTGGAGGTATTTCACCAGAAATGCGGACAACAGGTGTCAAGCCGTGTGTTCCCTTTGTCAAGCTGTAATAAGTAGGGGTAAGGACGTTAACCACCTCGGAACATCCTCCCTTATACGTCACCTGCAGCGCATTCATAATAAGTCAGTGACAAGTTCAAAAACTTTGGGTGACAGCGGAAGCAGTCCACTGACCAGTAAATCCCTTCCTCTTGTAACCAAGCTCACGCAAACCACCCCACCAACTCCCTCAGTGTCAATTTCCTCCTTCCCCAGGAATGCCAATAGTCCTGCAGGCCATGTCACTGGCAATTCTGACGAGTCCTCTCCTGCCTGGGATTCCTCCGATGCATCCTTGCGTGTAACGCCTACTGCTGCTGGCGCTGCTGTTGTTGCCGCTGGGAGTCGATGGTCATCCCAGAGGGGAAGTCGTAAGCCCACTTGTACTACTTCCAGTAAGCAATTGACTGTTCAACAGTCCTTTGCGAGGAAGATGAAATATCACAGCAGTCATCCTACTGCAAAGCGGATAACTGAGGCCTTGGCATCCTGGGTGGTGAGAAACGTGGTTCCGGTATCCATCATTACTGCAGAGCCAACTAGAGACTTGTTGGAGGTACTGTGTCCCCGGTACCAAATACCATCTAGGTTCCATTTCTCTAGGCAGGCGATACCGAAAATGTACACAGACCTCAGAAAAAGAGTCACCAGTGTCCTAAAAAATGCAGCTGTACCCAATGTCCACTTAACCACGGACATGTGGACAAGTGGAGCTGGGCAGGGTCAGGACTATATGACTGTGACAGCCCACTGGGTAGATGTATGGACTCCCGCCGCAAGAACAGCAGCGGCGGCACCAGTAGCAGCATCTCGCAAACGCCAACTCTTTCCTAGGCAGGCTACGCTTTGTATCACCGGTTTCCAGAATACGCACACAGCTGAAAACCTCTTACGGCAACTGAGGAAGATCATCGCGGAATGGCTTACCCCAATTGGACTCTCCTGTGGATTTGTGGCATCGGACAACGCCAGCAATATTGTGTGTGCATTAAATATGGGCAAATTCCAGCACGTCCCATGTTTTGCACATACCTTGAATTTGGTGGTGCAGAATTTTTTAAAAAACGACAGGGGCGTGCAAGAGATGCTGTCGGTGGCCAGAAGAATTGCGGGACACTTTCGGCGTACAGGCACCACGTACAGAAGACTGGAGCATCACCAAAAACTACTGAACCTGCCCTGCCATCATCTGAAGCAAGAAGTGGTAACGAGGTGGAATTCAACCCTCTATATGCTTCAGAGGTTGGAGGAGCAGCAAAAGGCCATTCAAGCCTATACAATTGAGCACGATATAGTAGGTGGAATGCACCTGTCTCAAGCGCAGTGGAGAATGATTTCAACGTTGTGCAAGGTTCTGATGCCCTTTGAACTTGCCACACGTGAAGTCAGTTCAGACACTGCCAGCCTGAGTCAGGTCATTCCCCTCATCAGGCTTTTGCAGAAGAAGCTGGAGACATTGAAGGAGGAGCTAACACGGAGCGATTCCGCTAGGCATGTGGGACTTGTGGATGGAGCCCTTAATTCGCTTAACAAGGATTCACGGGTGGTCAATCTGTTGAAATCAGAGCACTACATTTTGGCCACCGTGCTCGATCCTAGATTTAAAGCCTACCTTGGATCTCTCTTTCCGGCAGACACAAGTCTGCTGGGGTTGAAAGACCTGCTGGTGACAAAATTGTCAAGTCAAGCGGAACGCGACCTGTCAACATCTCCTCCTTCACATTCTCCCGCAACTGGGGGTGCGAGGAAAAGGCTCAGAATTCCGAGCCCACCCGCTGGCGGTGATGCAGGGCAGTCTGGAGCGACTGCTGATGCTGACATCTGGTCCGGACTGAAGGACCTGACAACGATTACGGACATGTCGTCTACTGTCACTGCATATGATTCTCTCAACATTGATAGAATGGTGGAGGATTATATGAGTGACCGCATCCAAGTAGGCACGTCACACAGTCCGTACTTATACTGGCAGGAAAAAGAGGCAATTTGGAGGCCCTTGCACAAACTGGCTTTATTCTACCTAAGTTGCCCTCCCACAAGTGTGTACTCCGAAAGAGTGTTTAGTGCCGCCGCTCACCTTGTCAGCAATCGGCGTACGAGGTTACATCCAGAAAATGTGGAGAAGATGATGTTCATTAAAATGAATTATAATCAATTCCTCCGCGGAGACATTGACCAGCAGCAATTGCCTCCACAAAGTACACAGGGAGCTGAGATGGTGGATTCCAGTGGGGACGAATTGATAATCTGTGAGGAGGGGGATGTACACGGTGATATATCGGAGGGTGAAGATGAGGTGGACATCTTGCCTCTGTAGAGCCAGTTTGTGCAAGGAGAGATTAATTGCTTCTTTTTTGGGGGGGGTCCAAACCAACCCGTCATATCAGTCACAGTCGTGTGGCAGACCCTGTCACTGAAATGATGGGTTGGTTAAAGTGTGCATGTCCTGTTTATACAACATAAGGGTGGGTGGGAGGGCCCAAGGACAATTCCATCTTGCACCTCTTTTTTCTTTTCTTTTTCTTTGCATCATGTGCTGATTGGGGAGGGTTTTTTGGAAGGGACATCCTGCGTGACACTGCAGTGCCACTCCTAAATGGGCCCGGTGTTTGTGTCGGCCACTAGGGTCGCTAATCTTACTCACACAGTCAGCTACCTCATTGCGCCTCTTTTTTTCTTTGCGTCATGTGCTGTTTGGGGAGGGTTTTTTGGAAGGGACATCCTGCGTGACACTGCAGTGCCACTCCTAGATGGGCCCGGTGTTTGTGTCGGCCACTAGGGTCGCTAATCTTACTCACACAGCTACCTCATTGCGCCTCTTTTTTTCTTTGCGTCATGTGCTGTTTGGGGAGGGTTTTTTGGAAGGGCCATCCTGCGTGACACTGCAGTGCCACTCCTAGATGGGCCCGGTGTTTGTGTCGGCCACTAGGGTCGCTTATCTTACTCACACAGCGACCTCGGTGCAAATTTTAGGACTAAAAATAATATTGTGAGGTGTGAGGTATTCAGAATAGACTGAAAATGAGTGTAAATTATGGTTTTTGAGGTTAATAATACTTTGGGATCAAAATGACCCCCAAATTCTATGATTTAAGCTGTTTTTTAGTGTTTTTTGAAAAAAACACCCAAATCCAAAACACACCCGAATCCGACAAAAAAAATTCGGTGAGGTTTTGCCAAAACGCGTTCGAACCCAAAACACGGCCGCGGAACCGAACCCAAAACCAAAACACAAAACCCGAAAAATTTCAGGCGCTCATCTCTAATTTTCACACGTGCATTGAGATTGATAGGGAGAGGACGTGGCTGGCGTCCTCTCCATTTAGATTAGGGTTGAGAGAGAGAGAGAGAGAGATTGACCTGAGGCTGTGATACTGTAGAAGAGAGTGCAGAGTTTAGTGACTGACGACCACAGTGACCACCAGACAGTGCAGTTGTTTGTTTTATTTAATATATCCGTTCTCTGCCTGAAAAAAACGATACACACAGTGACTCAGTCACATACCATATCTGTGTGCACTGCTCAGCCCAGTGTGCTGCATCAATGTATATATATATCTGACTGTGCTCAGCTCACACAGCTTATAATTGTGGGGGAGACTGGGGAGCACTGCAGTGCCAGTTATAGGTTATAGCAGGAGCCAGGAGTACATAATATTATATTAAAATTAAACAGTGCACACTTTTGCTGCAGGAGTGCCACTGCCAGTGTGACTAGTGACCAGTGACCTGACCACCAGTATATATAATATTAGTAGTATACTATCTCTTTATCAACCAGTCTATATTAGCAGCAGACACAGTACAGTGCGGTAGTTCACGGCTGTGGCTACCTCTGTGTCGGCACTCGGCAGCCCGTCCATAATTGTATATACCACCTAACCGTGTTTTTTTTTTCTTTCTTTATAGTCATACTAGTTACGAGTATACTATCTCTTT
Organism: Pseudophryne corroboree; assembly: GCF_028390025.1. Taxonomy (NCBI): domain Eukaryota; kingdom Metazoa; phylum Chordata; class Amphibia; order Anura; family Myobatrachidae; genus Pseudophryne; species Pseudophryne corroboree. The sequence goes on along the minus strand of NC_086449.1, from coordinate 310,645,374 downwards.
ATCAACCAGTCTATATTAGCAGCAGACACAGTACAGTGCGGTAGTTCACGGCTGTGGCTACCTCTGTGTCGGCACTCGGCAGCCCGTCCATAATTGTATATACCACCTAACCGTGGTTTTTTTTTCTTTCTTTATACATACATACTAGTTACGAGTATACTATCTCTTTATCAACCAGTCTATATTAGCAGCAGACACAGTACAGTGCGGTAGTTCACGGCTGTGGCTACCTCTGTGTCGGCACTCGGCAGCCCGTCCATAATTGTATATACCACCTAACCGTGGTTTTTTTTTCTTTCTTTATACATACATACTAGTTACGAGTATACTATCTCTTTATCAACCAGTCTATATATTAGCAGCAGACACAGTACAGTGCGGTAGTTCACGGCTGTGGCTACCTCTGTGTCGGCACTCGGCAGCCCGTCCATAATTGTATATACCACCTAACCGTGGTTTTTTTTTCTTTCTTTATACATACATACTAGTTACGAGTATACTATCTCTTTATCAACCAGTCTATATATTAGCAGCAGACACAGTACAGTGCGGTAGTTCACGGCTGTGGCTACCTCTTTGTCGGCACTCGGCAGCCCGTCCATAATTGTATATACCACCTAACCGTGGTTTTTTTTTCTTTCTTTATACATACATACATACTAGTTACGAGTATACTATCTCTTTATCAACCAGTCTATATTAGCAGCAGACACAGTACAGTGCGGTAGTTCACGGCTGTGGCTACCTCTGTGTCGGCACTCGGCAGCCCGTCCATAATTGTATATACCACCTAACCGTGGTTTTTTTTTCTTTCTTTATACATACATACTAGTTACGAGTATACTATCTCTTTATCAACCAGTCTATATATTAGCAGCAGACACAGTACAGTGCGGTAGTTCACGGCTGTGGCTACCTCTGTGTCGGCACTCGGCAGCCCGTCCATAATTGTATATACCACCTAACCGTGGTTTTTTTTTTTTTTCTTTATAGTCATACTAGTTACGAGTATACTATCTCTTTATCAACCAGTCTATATTAGCAGCAGACACAGTACAGTGCGGTAGTTCACGGCTGTGGCTACCTCTGTGTCGGCACTCGGCAGCCCGTCCATAATTGTATATACCACCTAACCGTGGTTTTTTTTTCTTTCTTTATACATACATACTAGTTACGAGTATACTATCTCTTTATCAACCAGTCTATATTAGCAGCAGACACAGTACAGTGCGGTAGTTCACGGCTGTGGCTACCTCTGTGTCGGCACTCGGCAGCCCGTCCATAATTGTATATACCACCTAACCGTGGTTTTTTTTTCTTTCTTTATACATACATACTAGTTACGAGTATACTATCTCTTTATCAACCAGTCTATATATTAGCAGCAGACACAGTACAGTGCGGTAGTTCACGGCTGTGGCTACCTCTGTGTCGGCACTCGGCAGCCCGTCCATAATTGTATATACCACCTAACCGTGGTTTTTTTTTCTTCTTTATACATACATACTACTACGACATCTCTTTATCAACCAGTCTATATTAGCAGCAGACACAGTACAGTACGGTAGTTCACGGCTGTGGCTACCTCTGTGTCTGCACTCGGCAGGCAGTCCATAATTGTATACTAGTATCCATCTCCATTGTTTACCTGAGGTGCCTTTTAGTTGTGCCTATTAAAATATGGAGAACAAAAATGTTGAGGTTCCAAAATTAGGTAAAGATCAAGATCCACTTCCACCTCGTGCTGAAGCTGCTGCCACTAGTCATGGCCGAGACGATGAAATGCCAGCAACGTCGTCTGCCAAGGCCGATGCCCAATGTCATAGTACAGAGCATGTCAAATCCAAAACACCAAATATCAGAAAAAAAAGGACTCCAAAACCTAAAATAAAATTGTCGGAGGAGAAGCGTAAACTTGCCAATATGCCATTTACGACACGGAGTGGCAAGGAACGGCTGAGGCCCTGGCCTATGTTCATGGCTAGTGGTTCAGCTTCACATGAGGATGGAAGCACTCAGCCTCTCGCTAGAAAAATGAAAAGACTCAAGCTGGCAAAAGCAGCACAGCAAAGAACTGTGCATTCTTCGAAATCCCAAATCCACAAGGAGAGTCCAATTGTGTCGGTTGCGATGCCTGACCTTCCCAACACTGGACGTGAAGAGCATGCGCCTTCCACCATTTGCACGCCCCCTGCAAGTGCTGGAAGGAGCACCCGCAGTCCAGTTCCTGATAGTCAGATTGAAGATGTCAGTGTTGAAGTACACCAGGATGAGGAGGATATGGGTGTTGCTGGCGCTGGGGAGGAAATTGACCAGGAGGATTCTGATGGTGAGGTGGTTTGTTTAAGTCAGGCACCCGGGGAGACACCTGTTGTCCGTGGGAGGAATATGGCCGTTGACATGCCAGGTGAAAATACCAAAAAAATCAGCTCTTCGGTGTGGAGGTATTTCACCAGAAATGCGGACAACAGGTGTCAAGCCGTGTGTTCCCTTTGTCAAGCTGTAATAAGTAGGGGTAAGGACGTTAACCACCTCGGAACATCCTCCCTTATACGTCACCTGCAGCGCATTCATAATAAGTCAGTGACAAGTTCAAAAACTTTGGGTGACAGCGGAAGCAGTCCACTGACCAGTAAATCCCTTCCTCTTGTAACCAAGCTCACGCAAACCACCCCACCAACTCCCTCAGTGTCAATTTCCTCCTTCCCCAGGAATGCCAATAGTCCTGCAGGCCATGTCACTGGCAATTCTGACGAGTCCTCTCCTGCCTGGGATTCCTCCGATGCATCCTTGCGTGTAACGCCTACTGCTGCTGGCGCTGCTGTTGTTGCCGCTGGGAGTCGATGGTCATCCCAGAGGGGAAGTCGTAAGCCCACTTGTACTACTTCCAGTAAGCAATTGACTGTTCAACAGTCCTTTGCGAGGAAGATGAAATATCACAGCAGTCATCCTACTGCAAAGCGGATAACTGAGGCCTTGGCATCCTGGGTGGTGAGAAACGTGGTTCCGGTATCCATCATTACTGCAGAGCCAACTAGAGACTTGTTGGAGGTACTGTGTCCCCGGTACCAAATACCATCTAGGTTCCATTTCTCTAGGCAGGCGATACCGAAAATGTACACAGACCTCAGAAAAAGAGTCACCAGTGTCCTAAAAAATGCAGCTGTACCCAATGTCCACTTAACCACGGACATGTGGACAAGTGGAGCAGGGCAGGGTCAGGACTATATGACTGTGACAGCCCACTGGGTAGATGTATGGACTCCCGCCGCAAGAACAGCAGCGGCGGCACCAGTAGCAGCATCTCGCAAACGCCAACTCTTTCCTAGGCAGGCTACGCTTTGTATCACCGGTTTCCAGAATACGCACACAGCTGAAAACCTCTTACGGCAACTGAGGAAGATCATCGCGGAATGGCTTACCCCAATTGGACTCTCCTGTGGATTTGTGGCATCGGACAACGCCAGCAATATTGTGTGTGCATTAAATATGGGCAAATTCCAGCACGTCCCATGTTTTGCACATACCTTGAATTTGGTGGTGCAGAATTTTTTTAAAAACGACAGGGGCATGCAAGAGATGCTGTCGGTGGCCAGAAGAATTGCGGGACACTTTCGGCGTACAGGCACCACGTACAGAAGACTGGAGCACCACCAAAAACTACTGAACCTGCCCTGCCATCATCTGAAGCAAGAAGTGGTAACGAGGTGGAATTCAACCCTCTATATGCTTCAGAGGTTGGAGGAGCAGCAAAAGGCCATTCAAGCCTATACAATTGAGCACGATATAGTAGGTGGAATGCACCTGTCTCAAGCGCAGTGGAGAATGATTTCAACGTTGTGCAAGGTTCTGATGCCCTTTGAACTTGCCACACGTGAAGTCAGTTCAGACACTGCCAGCCTGAGTCAGGTCATTCCCCTCATCAGGCTTTTGCAGAAGAAGCTGGAGACATTGAAGGAGGAGCTAACACGGAGCGATTCCGCTAGGCATGTGGGACTTGTGGATGGAGCCCTTAATTCGCTTAACAAGGATTCACGGGTGGTCAATCTGTTGAAATCAGAGCACTACATTTTGGCCACCGTGCTCGATCCTAGATTTAAAGCCTACCTTGGATCTCTCTTTCCGGCAGACACAAGTCTGCTGGGGTTGAAAGACCTGCTGGTGACAAAATTGTCAAGTCAAGCGGAACGCGACCTGTCAACATCTCCTCCTTCACATTCTCCCGCAACTGGGGGTGCGAGGAAAAGGCTCAGAATTCCGAGCCCACCCGCTGGCGGTGATGCAGGGCAGTCCGGAGCGACTGCTGATGCTGACATCTGGTCCGGACTGAAGGACCTGACAACGATTACGGACATGTCGTCTACTGTCACTGCATATGATTCTCTCAACATTGATAGAATGGTGGAGGATTATATGAGTGACCGCATCCAAGTAGGCACGTCACACAGTCCGTACTTATACTGGCAGGAAAAAGAGGCAATTTGGAGGCCCTTGCACAAACTGGCTTTATTCTACCTAAGTTGCCCTCCCACAAGTGTGTACTCCGAAAGAGTGTTTAGTGCCGCCGCTCACCTTGTCAGCAATCGGCGTACGAGGTTACATCCAGAAAATGTGGAGAAGATGATGTTCATTAAAATGAATTATAATCAATTCCTCCGCGGAGACATTGACCAGCAGCAATTGCCTCCACAAAGTACACAGGGAGCTGAGATGGTGGATTCCAGTGGGGACGAATTGATAATCTGTGAGGAGGGGGATGTACACGGTGATATATCGGAGGGTGAAGATGAGGTGGACATCTTGCCTCTGTAGAGCCAGTTTGTGCAAGGAGAGATTAATTGCTTCTTTTTTGGGGGGGGTCCAAACCAACCCGTCATATCAGTCACAGTCGTGTGGCAGACCCTGTCACTGAAATGATGGGTTGGTTAAAGTGTGCATGTCCTGTTTATACAACATAAGGGTGGGTGGGAGGGCCCAAGGACAATTCCATCTTGCACCTCTTTTTTCTTTTCTTTTTCTTTGCATCATGTGCTGATTGGGGAGGGTTTTTTGGAAGGGACATCCTGCGTGACACTGCAGTGCCACTCCTAAATGGGCCCGGTGTTTGTGTCGGCCACTAGGGTCGCTAATCTTACTCACACAGTCAGCTACCTCATTGCGCCTCTTTTTTTCTTTGCGTCATGTGCTGTTTGGGGAGGGTTTTTTGGAAGGGACATCCTGCGTGACACTGCAGTGCCACTCCTAGATGGGCCCGGTGTTTGTGTCGGCCACTAGGGTCGCTAATCTTACTCACACAGCTACCTCATTGCGCCTCTTTTTTTCTTTGCGTCATGTGCTGTTTGGGGAGGGTTTTTTGGAAGGGCCATCCTGCGTGACACTGCAGTGCCACTCCTAGATGGGCCCGGTGTTTGTGTCGGCCACTAGGGTCGCTTATCTTACTCACACAGCGACCTCGGTGCAAATTTTAGGACTAAAAATAATATTGTGAGGTGTGAGGTATTCAGAATAGACTGAAAATGAGTGTAAATTATGGTTTTTGAGGTTAATAATACTTTGGGATCAAAATGACCCCCAAATTCTATGATTTAAGCTGTTTTTTAGTGTTTTTTGAAAAAAACACCCGAATCCAAAACACACCCGAATCCGACAAAAAAAATTCGGTGAGGTTTTGCCAAAACGCGTTCGAACCCAAAACACGGCCGCGGAACCGAACCCAAAACCAAAAGACAAAACCCGAAAAATTTCAGGCGCTCATCTCTATAATGCACAGGACTATGGTGTATTTTCTACAGTGCATTGCTGTTATTAATCTGCTACATTATCATGCATGCACTAGCAATATTGACTGTACAGTATATATATCAAGGGCCCCAGCCCATGCAGTCTCTAATGGTTATGTATACCCTATGCATGGGCCCCTACCACTGCATTCCCCTGGTAGGCCCTTTATGTCCGACACTGTAAATATATCCTTTTTTTTTCAAAGAGTAACCAAAAGAAAAGTTAATGGCAATAAATGACAAAAATTCTTATTATGAAATGAGGATATAAGTAAAAAGATATGGACTTCCGTTATACAGTAAGCAGTGTCTGACTTCTAATGTTCTCATTCACTACATCAGGGTATATACAGTATTAGAGATACATCTCACTCACCCGTGACTGTGAGTAATTTTTACCGGCTTGTATTTACAAAGCAAATCTGGAACCAGCAATAATAAGGATTGGGGATTGGCTCACAATTACACATTTACTTATTTATTAAAAAGGCAGTCTCTTTTAGCCAGATGCAAGTTTAATTAATTTCCAGCCTTCATCTGATTTTCAGTAAGGGTAATTTGTGAGCGCCAGATTTTCTGCTTGTAACTATAATCATTTTGGGGCTCATTTACACATCGACGTAAAAAAATATGTTTGCATACAGTATGGACAGTATGTGTACCAAAGTGCATATGTATATCTTTGTATATACTGTAGGGTTTTGGTTTTGTTTTTTTTGTTTTTTTGGGGGGGGGGGTTGCTTTTTTTTCTACCTACATCTCATTACATTGACCTGCATAAGCTGAATAAGGAGTGATGTGCATTCACATAACACAACTGTAACACAATTATACATGGAGGCATCCACAGAATCGCAATCAAGAATATGTCTTACTGATGCTGCAGGGAACATGTAGTCATTCTGATGACCAGTGCCGTTTCTAGTGGTGGATGAGCCGCGCAACTGCACGGGGCGCCAGCAGCGGCACTTTTCCCTTGACCTGCAGTCTGCTCCTGCCTTACATACTCCGTCCTGGGGGTGGAGTTTCGCAGAATGATGTCCCCTCTCTGCACATGTTATATCTGCTCTCTCTGCACATGTTATATCTGAATCCCTGCAGTGCACATGTTATATCTGCTCTCTCTGCTCATGTTATATCTGCTCATGTTATATCTGCCCCACCTGCAGTGCACATGGTTTTGCCCAATTGTTAACATTTTTGGTTTGCTAACAAACCTGAATAACCCCCTTGGTGTAGCATATTGCTCATGGTTATTTTTATTTTGGATTAGATTAGGATGTGACCTAGGGGCCTGTTACACATGTGGAAACACTCATTTCTGCATGTATTAAGTAACAAGCCCCTTCATTCTAAGGGGCCCGGTATGGTGGCCAAGTATTCAGCAAATTCAGAAAATTTCAATTTTGCAGAATTTGCTCACGAGAACTGTCATCTTTAGATGGCGTTAGTTCTCAATGGTCCACTCCTTCGTATTGGGATACAAAGAGAAATCCGAATGGATAACTCCACCTCCAGGAGCTCTCTGTGCACGTGTGGTCTCAGAGGATGCATGTATACTTGCGCTGCCAGTTGTCCCCTGGTAATGAATGGGCCACTTCATTTTTATTGGCTTACTGTGAGCTACTGGTTATGTTAGCAAGTCTTTGTCGTTATTCATACCTCCCAACATGACCCTCTCCAGGAGGGACAGGACGCTCTGTTCCTGGATTTCCCTCTTAATGTATGATTGCCATCACCTGTGCTGTAACACTTTTCTTATCCAGTAACCTGTTCAAAACAGGTGTCGGCAATTATAAATTAAGAGAAAAGTCCAGAAGCAGAGCATTGTGTCCCTCCTGGAGAAGGTCATGTTGGGAGGTATGCGTTATTTGTAGTTAAAAGATTCCAATGCTCCATACTGTAGTTCTCAAATTACTGTATTGAGTGAGTGCACAATATAACCCTCTTAATTTGATTGTATTTGTGTCTAATATATGATTGAATCAGTGGATCTTAAAACATACTGACAGGCTATATTTTGCATAAGCTACGCCGCAGCTTTTTCCACTAGCAACTGGGTTTTAGACATATTGTAAGATTGTGTTTCCAGCCCCCTGAATTTCATGGAAATATATCCTTATAGATGTGTGGGTGGTGAATGGAAGCAAATAGCAGATCTGTATGTGTTTTCATAAGTGCTCAAAAACATAACCCCTAGTGTGCTAACAAGTAACTTCAATTACTTTTCATGGGGTTTTAATTAGTGCGTGATTGCATATGAAGTACAATTAATGTATCTCTGTGTTTCATTCTGCACCTGGTAGGAAATTCATATGGGAATGTGCCATTTTTTTATGTTTTTCAGAACAGTAGGAAATAAATCACAGAATGATTTCAGCTTTGGGAGATGTAATGTTAGAAAGGGTTTGAAAACAACTATGGGTTATTTACCAGGTTTCTGTTTGGATGTGACATAAATAATAATTTAATTTTTTTGCTGTGGGAGGTGTTGAACTACTTACTGACCTAGGCTGGGCTGTAACTAGACTTTATGGTGCCCTGTGCCAGGAAGAGAATTGCTCCCCCCCACCCCTATTTTATCAATAGGGACATAAGGCGCATGCCTCGTGGGGATGGGGTATGACGAAACTGACCCTAGATAGATAGTTAGTTAGATAGATAGAAATCACAGGGGCTTTGCACACACTATATTAACTAACAATAATAAACAGTGGAGTTTTAGTCCATGTATTGATCAATGCATTTAAGCCTGCAGCCCCCGGCAAGGGACCCCACTATACTGCAAATTCTACTCTATTGCTAAAAATAATTATCATAAAAATAGCTATCACATTAGTGTTAAACATTACGTATGTTACTTGGTCTAAAGATCACAGTTATATAGGTGAGACAATTACCAACACACATGTTGTAAAGCACCTAGAAAAACAGCTGACACAAGCTTTAATAGGTGCTGTGGAATAGTGCTTTTTGTTTATTAGATTCGTTTTTTATTAATCTTTTTGTGAACGCATTTTCTCATGTACCCTGTTTTAAATATAGCTTGTAGATTGACAATGCTAAATACTTTTGTCGTATAAACAACCCTTTATGAAGTCTAAGAACACTGTACGCTGTTTACTTAAGAAGTACCGTACGGGTACGCTGGTTGCGTAACGATCGCTCAGCCGTAGGCGAGACGCTCAAGCGTCACGTTCGCTCACGGCCCAGTGATCACAGGACACGTTATTGGCTGTTGACTAACGTAATGATTCGCTATGGCGTAGCAGACGCTCGAGACCACGAGGAGATCACCAGCAGCGCAGACGCTCACAACGCTATACCTTTATGTCTAAACCTTTTAACAATGAAATACACAGAATACCTTAATGTGAATACAGGGTGTAAGTGCAACCTTGTGTAACCTGACTAACTACAAAGCTGCTTGAGCGTCACCGACGCTCAAGTGAACACTTAACACTATAGGAAATACACAGATACTGGTTTAGGGTCCAAAGCCTATTATCTGTATTATATCTAATATACTGGTAAAAAGGGGATAACAGTACAAATGATACACTACAATATAACAAAGACTTCCTAACCAAAATAGCTACACTAGAAATACAATACAATACAATTACTATTTATGGGAAAATGGAAGGGGAAGAGAAGAAGAGAGAGATAGAGAGAAATGGCTCATGATAACATTAAATAAGAGACAACATGGTTGCAGATAAAACTACACATGTGAGAGACAATCGCTGCGCAGTTAGTCAATGCTGAATACAGCATGGGATGGAAGCTAGACTCCATTTTGAGAAACCTCCACTTGATTCCAAAGACCACACCACATGGCTGAAAGGGGGAGGGGAAGACATCCAGCAGCAGCCATTTTAGATTTGCAGGTCCAAACACATGGCACTTTATTCCAAAATGTCCAAGCCTCAAAACAATGCATATGTTCTGATTTTACAATTCCAAACCATCTAAATCACCTTTCACAATGTAATCCAACTTCCTAGAACCATCTCATAATTTCACATCCCAAACAACTTCAGTATCTCAATAACCAGAGCATATTCATCACAAGACCAGATCACAATGTAATTAACACAAACGTAACTGCATGGTGGTATTTATGATTAACAGGATATATATTATAACTAACCAGCACAATCTATTTTAAATCTCCATAGGCAAACAAATACCACAAATACTATGCTACAGATTGTATACTGTTCCAATTTATCACAGACTTCACAGAGTATCCACAAACACCCAACAATCACACAACCAAGTTACAATATCCTATTTAAACCAGAAAGCATTCTGTCTGTTTCCTTATCTAGCCATGTGAGGTTCAATACTTAGCCTTTAGTTTGGAAGATGTCCTGGGGATTTAGCTGCCATGCTGCTTGGTGCCAGGTAGCTGTGTGTGTGTCTGTGAGTGTAGCTACATTACATCTGTTCTCTGAGGCCACACCTGACCACTACCTTCCTGTTTGACCAGTACCTGGGGGAGGGGTCTTTCTTTCTCCTTTGTATATGCTAATCAGGTTCAGCCCTGAAAACTTAGTAAAAGGTTGTCTTGAGCATCCATTGTTCTAACAATATGATCTTAGCTTTTATACATATAATCATATCTATCCGCTGCAATGTCCCACAACAACACAACAGGCCTCAAACTAACCCACACCTCATTCTGCTTGCTTCAATACCAAACATGATGTGTTTATCTGGTTCGGTTCGAATGATACACATCCATGACATTAATTCATTAGCCAATTCTAAATCTCCATGATGTCTGGTGCTGTTCATTATTATAACCATGTACTGTATGAAACAAGTGCCGAATCCATCTCTGTGCCATGTCCGAGCAAATGCGTGTGTTTCCATATATTGCTGTGCTCGCTGCGCATATTTGCAAGTATAGCGACTTATATGTGTGCAGTTTATATGGTCTCTCTATGTAATATTTTTGACTTTGACAAGATATATATAGATACACATACATTTACAGAACACTGAAAGAAAATAGATTTGGACACAAATCCTCATTATACCACATTTGTGCATTTATCTTTAGAGCTTATTCTTATTGTGTTACAATACCCTTTATTAATAAACACATTTCAATATACTACCATATCCAGGAATCAAACCTATATCACTATATCACAAACCTGTGTATTCCAGTCAAACACCCTACTCATTGATCTATTTCATCCTGCATAGAAACTATGAGTATTCTAACAATATGAATCTACTTGTAAAAAAATAATCAGCATTGCAATTGAGCAGATCTACAGTATGTAGTGTGCACATCCAATCCCTTGCAGATACATACTAAATAGATCTGCCCAGCTGCAATGCTTCCGATGCAAACAGAACTGCATGGGAGCGGTCAGCTCACTCACGCCAGGCCATACATGCCTACCTGACACTCTCCATGAGGGAGAAAATGCTCTGTTCCTGGACTTTCCTGGTAATGTATGATTGCCATCACCTGTGATGAAACACCTTTCTTATCAATTAACTAGCTCACCACAGGTGATGGCAATCATACATTACCAGGAAAGTCCAGGAACAGAGCATTTTCTCCCTCATGGAGAGGGTCAGGTAGGCAAGTGTGCGCCAGGCATCTCTGCTTATTGTATTGAGGCAAGATGTATGAGGACACATCTGTATTAAAATTATATTATACACTGCTATTGTGGTCATGAATTGATCCACTCGATGGGGGTTTCCAGACAACGTGAAACACCAGTAGATTTGCATTGAGTATCTAGGATGGGTGGTATTCATGTAACCGGCGGTCGGGAGACCGACAGTCACATGACCTCCTCCACCATCCTGACCCCTCACTATCCCGATGGTCGGCATGCCGACCAACAGGGACTATTTCCACTCGTGGGTGTCCACGACACCCATAGAGTGGGAATAGAACCCGTGGCGACTGCAGGTCGCCACAGAGCCCACAAGGGGCTTGCTGCGCTTGCCCCTCCCCGCCGGGATCCCGGCGTCGGTATGCTGCCGGGATCCCAGCGTCGGTAAGCTGACCGGCGGTCTCCTGACCGCCGGTCAGCCATACTACACCCATTAGGATAAAGGAGGCTACAGTTATAACTACTCTATCTCACAACAGTCCCTTATGGGTTGAGTATGTGTGACCGGAGGTCAGGGGACCATACCAATGTGGGGGGGGCGAGCGCAGCAAGCCATAGGTTCTATTCCCACGACTCATGATTCTAAGGTGGTGGGATGTTGGGGGAGGTATTGTGATGGCAAGAATCCTGCCATCTGAAAATCCCAACGGTCGACATGCTGACTGCCAGGATCTATTCCCACGACACCCATAGAGTGGGAATATAACCTGTGGCAAGCGCAGCGAGCCCGCAAGGGGCTTCGTTCCACTCGACCCCCGCTACCCATACGACAGCCGGGATTCTGCTATTGGTGGAGACCACCAGTCACTCATACCCAACGCATAGAAAGAGGCCTGGGTTCTAACAATTTCAGGAAAACACTGGGCCTCATTGCAGATCTGTGGTCATGGATGTAATGTGACTGCGTCACTCAGCAGGTGGTGTTTGAGCTGATAGTGGAGGGTAGTTAGGGCTTGCTGCAGAGGTGCAGGCAGTGTGAATGTCGGATGCAATGGAGCAATTTTATGCCACTGCACATGCGCTGCACTCGCAATATGATTGATTAGCAATAGCCAATAGAGGAATCATTTGCAAAGTTAGTGACAGCATTTGGGGGAAATAATGGGGGGGGGTGGGGGTTGTGGCTAGAAAAACACAGCTGTGTCGAGACCCTTTCCTGGGTACTGCCTAGTCAGACAATGTAAATTCATTCCCATCTGGAGAGGCCCAGCATTTGAGGAGAGCTGCTCAGGCAATAGTGTTACTGACAGGTCTGATAGTGTGGCTGATGTGCGGCTGGTGTTCCGGCTTATGTATGAGAGCAATAGGTCTGAGACGCCGGTGAATGAAACTGCGGCTGCACATGCAACAGCATACACCTCTGAACCTGGACTTTACTTACAAAGATACAGCGCTGCATAGAAAAAGGGTTTCATGTAAGAAAAAGCCAGGTACTATACAGTACTGTATAAAATAAGCCAGTGTAGAAGCATGCAGGGAGGGAACATGAGTACCGCTAGAGATGAAATCAGATGCAAGTGAATGCACAACCTTGAAGAGCCTTGTAGAATATAAGTAGTATTTTACATGGTATACTGTATGAAAGTGATTGGAGCCAGCTGACAGCTTAGGGGTGGTGGGGATCATCTGGTAATTCTAGTAGCTGCATTCAGATTAGAATGCCTGTTGAGAGCTAGGGCTTCCATTAGGAAGGAAGTACAATAATCAAGACATGAAGGCACAAGTGCCTGGATTTTGGCAGTGAAGACACAAAGATCCTATCTTGGCAATGATGCAAAGGGGAAAATGGCAGGATGTGGCTGTTGCTTGCATTTGCTGAGAAAACGACACTGCGCATGTGGAAAAGGAAGAATCACTCTATTACTGGCGTGATGGAGAAGTTGATTGATGGAGCTTGCTTGTGTGTAATGATGTGCAATTCAGTTTTGGACAGGTATATTTTGAGGTTTCTCTTTGTCATCCATGTTGAAATGACTGGCAGGCAAGATGGTAGCAGCGTTTGTAATAAAACAGATAGATCAGGTTTAACCAGACAGAGGTGTGTATCATCAGCATAAATGTGATACACGATGTAACAAGCACTCTAAGCTGGAGAGTGGAGATAGAGATATTTAAAGGAGCACCAGACATATAGTACAGGCTAACAGGAGAGTACAAGGCAGCTCATTCAGAAACAGTGATGGAACGCTGTGATTGATAAGCCTAGAGGCTAGAGTGCGCTATCCCGGCCTCAGATGCCTATTGCAGGTAGTGACTGAGGCAGAAGACAGTGATCTACTCTGTCAAAGCTTTCTGAAACATCTAGGGGGAAATGTTCATAGAATTTAGTTTAAACCTTGGGATTTAGCAATGTGAGAGGCTTTTGTCACTTTAACCAGATTGTAAATGATCAAATAGATTATGGGGCCTATTTACCAAAAAATGTAGTACAGCGCGAAAATTAACATTTTTTTTATTGCTGCACACAGCAGCAATAAGGATTGTTTTTTATTTATCAAAGATCATTGCTGGGACAGCAGGTCCGATAAAAGACTGTCCTGATGAAGAAATTGACAGTAAAGAGGCAGCGATCGCATAACTGCCTTCTCTGACACTGTGCATGCCATACGTTCATGCATGCAGAGTATAAAATTGCAAAAATGGATGCCACTGGCTGCTGGAGAGGAATTGCAAGATCCATGTAGGCTATAATAGTGCGCTCAGCTTCAGGCTCGGACTGGCCCACAGGGGTACAGGGGAAACCATCGGTAGGCCCCACTGCCTGGGGGGCCCTCCTCCTCTAGGGATCAGATTCTAGACTGTGCACTTGAATTATATATTATACATATGTTACCTTATACTGCACAGGATTATGATGTATTCTCTACAGTACATTGCTGTCATTAATCTGGCACATTATCATGCATGCACTAGCATTAATTACTATATAAATTATCAAGGAGTCCAGACCGGGTACTCTATAATGGTTAGCCAAACCTCTGTGGTGGCTGACCACACCTCTAATCATGGGCCCCTACCACTCCATACCCCCGGTGGACCCTTCATGCTCCAGTCCGACACTGCTCAGCTTGTAGCTAGCAGGGTTGATGTGTTTCTCCAAATCTTTCTCATAGCCCCTAACTTCATCAAAAGTTCAGACTTTGAAACATCAGTGTTTAATGGTATTATTTGGCCTGAGAACACAGGTTCCTGCTCATGCAAATACTTAAACAACACTGTCTATCATATTTTTGGCCAATTAGATTCATGTTTTATGTCCATTTAGCATAACTATAAGAAATGAAATTGAATTGATGGTTCGTTCATACCGATTCACAGTTAATTAGGGCCTCATTCACAGATGTGCGCAGTGTCATATTCACGCAGTTGATCGATTATTGGATGACTGCTCGTGTCGCAGTCGCACTGCGCAAGTGCTAAGGTACCTTAGTGATGCTGCTTGCAGTGAGGATTTATTTGAAAAGTGATTGACAGTCTCAGACCACTTGGGGGAGGTATTGGGGAGTGGTGGCAATAACGTTGGTGTGTCACATCTCTACATCTGTGATCTAGTACACAGAAAACATGGTGTCAATGTCTAAGCTCCTGTGGTCTTTCCGCACAACCTTAGTGTTAAGCAGATCTGCAACCCCCTGCGTGTTTGTACTCAGATGCTGAGATTTCCAAGACCGTCAGTGGGAGTTTCAATCTATTTCCAGGAGGCTACAGCATTAGCATAGTGTCGCACATCTGCTGCATACGGGATCACAGCAATGAAAGCATTAGCGCACATCTCTGAGTCAGGCCCTTCATTTGTTAATACCTGAACAGTAAATTTAAATTAGCAGCATTGGGGTGATTCCGAGTTGTTTGCTCGCTAGCTGCTTTTAGCAGCATTGCACACGCTAGGCCGTCGCCCTCTGGAAGTGTATCTTAGCTTAGCAGAAGTGCGAACGAAAGATTAGCAGAAGTGCGAATAGAAATTTCTTAGCAGTTTCTGAGTAGCTTCAGACTTACTCAGCCATTGCGACCAGCTCAGTCCTTTTCGTTCCTGGTTTGATGTCACAAACACACCCAGCGTTTGCCCAACCACTCTCCCGATTCTCCAGCCACTCCTGCGTTTTGCAACTCGAACGCCTGCGTTTTTCCGCACACTCCCATAAAATGGCCAGTTTCCGCCCAGAAACACCCACTTCCTGTCAATCACACTACGATCAGCACAGCGATAAAAAAGCTTCGTTATGCCGAGAGTAAAATACCTAACTTTTGTGTAAAATAACTAAGCGCATGCGCTCTGCAAACCTTGCGCATGCGCAGTAAGCGACTAATCGCAGTATAGCGAAAATCGGCAACGAGCGAACAACTCGGAATGACCCCCATTGTTCCCAGCATTTTTTGCAGCACATACTGTCATGCTTTACTGCTCACTGCAGTAGTTTGTGTTGGTAAACCTGCATTGCATGAAAGACTCAGGGAAAATATGTTAAAAACACTGTACATTGCTACATTCATGTTGATACATTGTTGCTAATTTTCATAGCACATACAGTATATCTAAACAAGCCTGGAGAGCACAAATAGCATAGGGAAGTAAAATAAATCAAACTATAGTATTGTTGTAATTTAGAACAACGGTTGTTTACTAAAACAATGTACTGCAAAATAAATCATAATTTCAAATAAAACAGCTATAAGGTGCCCACACATGGTGCTATTTTGTGCTAGGTGAGACTTGAGCCTGTACAATGTGTGCTATGCGATTTGGAAGTGGTATGTAATTTGTACTACACCCAATTTTGACTACACTACAATATAAATTAAAATAGTTGGCTGATTGTGATGTAGTACAAAAATACCTGACTGCACATACTATTTTGCCTTTCGATAACGCGGGAGCGCACATCGTATCGCAACGGAAAATAAACATAGGGGCTAATTCAGAGTTGATTGCAGCAGCAAATTTGTAAGCAGTTGGGCAAAACCATGTGCACTGCAGGTGTGGCAGATATAACATGTGCAGAGAGAGTTAGATTTGGGTGGGGTGTGTTCAAACTGAAATCTAAATTGCATACCTCCCAACATGACCCTCTCCAGGAGGGACAGAATGCTCTGCTCCTGGACTTCCCTCTTAATTTATGATTGCCATCACCTGTGCTGAAACACCTTTCTTATCCATTAACCTGTTTAATACAGGTGCCTGCAATCATAAATTAAGCGAAAAGTCCAGAAGCAGAGCATTGTGTCCCTCCTGGAGAGGGTCATGTTGGGAGGTATGAAATTGTAGTGTGAAAATAAAGCAGCCAGTATTTACCCTGCACAGAAACAATATAACCCACCCAAATCTAACTCTCTCTGCAAATGTTATATCTGCCCCACCTGCAGTGCACATGGGGGCTAATTCAGACCTGATCGCTAGGGTGCGTTTTTTGCATCCCTGCGATAAGGTAGTCGCCGCCTACAGGGGGAGGGGGAAATTGCTGTGCAGGGGTGCGATCGCATGTGCAGGAGAGCTGCACAAACAGAAGTTTGTGCAGTCTCTGCACAGCCCAGGACTCACTCTTCCAGTTCGATAATCGGGGCCGGACCTGACGTCAGAAACCCTCCCTTCAAACGCATGGACCCTCCTGCGTTTCTCCGGACACTCCTTAAAAATGGTCAGTTGCCACCCACGAATGGCCTCTTCCTGTCAGTCACCTTCCGATCTCCTGTGTGATCACTTTTCTTGCACCATACCGTCGCTGCCCAACACTGCGAACTGACGCGCCTGAACATTGCGGCGCAATTCAGACCTGATCGCAGGCTGTACGAAAATGCAGCCTAGCGATCGGGTCTGAATTAGGCCCGTGGTTTTGCCCAACTGCTAACAAATTTGCTGCTGCAATCAACTCTGAATTACCCCCATGATGTGATTTGAACTAGAAAGCTAGAATGTTTCAATGAAAGCAATCCATTTGGTCATTAACATTCAGACAGATATGTACAGGTGGTGCTGTATTTGGCTGGGAACATGAAAATAATTATCAAAGTGAGATTTTAGAGCTTACTTATTATAATGTTTCTTGGCAGAGACAGATTTTTGAAAGCCTTGTCATCACTCCTTTTTCAGAAAGCATTTCTCCTTTCTCTTATTAAATCTAAAGGACATGGTAAATGGACTATGGTAATTTGACTGCAAACATATTACTCTAAAGCAGAGTACATTCTTCAAGAAATGGTAGCTGTTCAAAATTCACTTCTTATTCAGTTCTTTCCAATACCATGTCACTCATTCTGTTACTACAATATTGTAGGGAAATATTACTATTAACAATTTAATTTATCTGTAACGCCTTAGTGAATACTGGGGAATAGTAGATTACCATGGGGTATAGATCGTGTCCACTGGAGCCTGGCACTTTAAGAAATTAATTGTGTGTGCTGGCTCCTCCCCTCTATGCTCCTCCTGCAGACTCAGTTTAGAAAAATGTGCCCAAGGAGCCGGGTGCATTCTGTTGCTCTCCAGAGAGTTTTCTTCAGAAATGTATTATAGTTTATTATTTTCAGGCAGCACTGCTTGGCAACCAGTCTGCCTACGTCGTGGGATTTTGGGGAGGAGGATCCAACTTCCCTAGAGTTAATGGCTTGTGTGCCCACTGACAGGACACTGAGCTCCTGAGGTGCTCATCTTATACCCCTCGGGTTTTAGCCCACACCAGCAGCATGCCACCACCCCTAACAGATGCCAAAGACGCGGTGCAGTGAGTACTACACCGGGGTCCCGGTTATCGGGTCCCCGACGCAAAATGGCAGCATAAAGGGGCAGGTTTCACTCGGCTACAGGATGCGGAGCCCACTGAGTACCCACACTGGCGATTTCATTAAAAAAGGGTTTCGCATTCATTTTTAATAATATACAAGGAGACGCCAGTATAAATAAATGTGAGGGGCCACGTGCCATTACGGGGGCAGGGTTTCCCGGCTAGCGGGACCAGCGGCTCTGAGGCGCCATTTCCTGCTGCTGCTGTACAGGCTGCTTGCGGGGTGCTCCTCCACAGGATGCACTGTATCACCAACGAAACTGGTACCAGTGGGTTATAGTGAGGGGGGAGCACAATTTCAGCAGTTTAACTGCTGTAAGGTAAATTATATCATATAGATACCCAGCGGGGCCCTGCTCTGACTGAGGTATCGTGTGCTGGTCCAACCTTTCTGTGTCACTCCATTCAGAGTTATCTAGAATAAGTGTGCTGTCTTTATTATACTGCACTGTGTTTTTCTCTCTTAACTCTGTGTTTGCTGCAAAAGCATGTCTACCAATAAGTCTGCGTGTACTACATTAAAGGCTAGGCTTACACCTTCCTCACAAGGATCTCTCATCTGTACCCAATGTTCACTACCCTCACAGGGTAGTTATGGAAAGGAACCTGAGTGGCTGGATACTTTTAAAACTATGATTTCAAACATAAATTCAGAGTTAGCCAGTAATCTGACCCTTCTATTGCTCCAAAGTCCCTGGATGTGGTTCGGGCTTTGAAGATCTATGTCAAAAAGACTGACTCGCTTTTTGTCCTCAATGATGCTACTAAAATTGGTTGCCCTGTGTCACAACTGAGGGCCTGAGCTGACGGGAGGCAGCCTCAGTTGTAGGGGCTGAGATGTACCGGAACCTGGGAGGTTGTATCAGACCCCTGGACATGTAAGTAACATGAATAATAACTGCCCGAAGGCGTGACCACGACAACTTAGATAAAAGTCAATGATGTTTATTATGACAACTCCGCATCACAGCAGCAATAAAAGAAAACGTAAAAGTCAGCAAAGA
This sequence comes from Pseudophryne corroboree, assembly GCF_028390025.1. Lineage (NCBI taxonomy): Eukaryota > Metazoa > Chordata > Amphibia > Anura > Myobatrachidae > Pseudophryne > Pseudophryne corroboree. The sequence continues at coordinate 310,626,163 of NC_086449.1, read as the reverse complement.
ATAAATACAGTTCCTGAGTACTACAGCATGGCAGGAGCCACAGGGCACTGGTAGTGTGAGATAGTTGTTATGATCTTCTAGATGGAAAGTCCTTACCAGGCCCGGCTGTAGCAATGGAGATAACCCAGGATTGTACCAGCTGGTGTTCCAGGAAGAGCTGGGTTGCTGAAGGTAAAACAGCTGCTGTGGATACTGGCTGGAACCAGACTGCTGTTAGCACGGAGTGGATACTGGCTGGAACCAGTTAAATAATAAATGAACTTTGGGAGCGATGAAATGTGAACTGAAATGTAGAACTTGAGAGCGGAGAAATGATAATTCCGGTGGAGAGTGGTAAAGTGTAGAAAGGACACCGGCCCTTTAAGGGAAGCTGTATTCTGCTGGAAGCTGAGGCTGGAAGCAGGTGGTGTTGTAGCTGGAAACAGATGAATCCACAATGGATTGGAGAGTCAGGCTACACCGCAGGTGGAATGCTGGTGCGGGTCTCTATGGTGGAAGTCTTGAGACAGGAGCTGGAACCTGGAAGACAATCATAGAAGAGAGACAAACAGGAACTAGGTTTGACAACCAAAGCACTGACGTCTTCCTTGCTCAGGCACAGCTTACTTATACCTGCAGCAAGGAAGGGGTTGGCTAGGCAATTATGCAAATCAACAATACAAACAGCAGATTGGTGGAAATGATCAGATGACAGAA